>NC_136469.1:40172255-40772255 GCF_902686455.1 Sciurus vulgaris | reverse complement strand
TTCATCAAACTGGTGAAAAATTAAACAAAATGGGTATGCTTGCTAATGAATACATGATCTACTGAAAAACACATCTCCATTTGAACTTTGATGTACTTTATTTAGAAGTAGGGACTTGAAGATGCTAATTAGTTAAGTTTTACTGGGTTAAGATAGGTTCTAAGATACTGACTAATATCTTTATAAGACAAGAAAGAGGAGATGCAGAGACCAAACAGAATGTTGTTGAGGACTGAAGTTAGGAGTAAAGTGATCCTTTGCACAGATAAGGAAGAACCTGGAGAAGGACAGAGTATCCCTTTGAACTGCCAGACAGAGAATGGATTTCCTGATTCTTTTATTTCACACTTCTAGCGTCCAGAACCATGTAGGTTGTGATACTTTGTTACAGCAACCTTAGAAAAACACAGCGTACTTTAAATTTTTAATTTAATATTTTCTAGGCTTAGTGACATGCAAATAATACTACCTCCAGATGATAGATGGTTAACAACAAACTGTGGCTTTCCAGTCAACTACCAAACCACAAATTAATAGTCAATTCTTTGCCACATAATGTGTTGCTGAGTAATAATGTTTGGCAATATATTAAAATGCACTTTTGACTTTTGATATTCCTATTTCAGGATGGATTTATCAGTACATAATTACATAACTCTGACATTGTTTCCCAGCCCCTGAACCTACAAGGCAGCCCCAATCCCCACCCCTACCCCAAGAAGCAGTGGTAGAGCAGCTGAGAGGCTAGGGAGGGTTGGAGCCCAGGCAGCAATCACTGGCTGTGAAAGTGATAAGCATTCGTGCCAGTGTGGGCGTGAGGCAGCAGTGGGCCTGTGGCACAGGGAGCCAAAGACAGGCTAGTGAGGCCCTAGGTCAACCTGTCATCCCACCTGGTTCAGTCCAGTGCAGACTTCCTGATGCACACAGCTAATCCACCCACTACTGCAGCTCTGGACCCATCCACTGACCCAAAATCTGGGAAGCTGTGATTGCAGGAACAGCTAAAAAACAGGTAAGGCAGACCTGAAAGGAAGTTCAGGTTCAGGGATTAACCAATAATATTAGTGTGTTTCCAAACCTTTATTAGCAAAATTTGGACCAATAGCATTGACCCAAATTCTATATAAACCAGGAGCCAGCCCACCCAGACAATAACCCCTGTCAGGTCCCCTTTCCTACAGGGGTTCTGTGCATAAACCCTACTGTTAAACTCGCTCATCTTGCCTGTGGATTTCATTCTTCGAATTCATGAGACAAGATCCAGAAAGAAATATAAAGGTTAATTGGGGTACAGCTACAAAAGTTAAGGGGAAAACTAATAAAGAGGCAAGCACACAGGATGACAAAGAACAAGAAGTGTCTCCCGTGGGAAAGCCAGTCCAGTTTATTATCTATTCCAGGGTCATATCGAGTTACATTAGGTTACATAGAGCAGTTAGCTTTGTGCATGTGCAGATCACATAACTTGCTTGCTTCTCAGAGTCCATTAGTACCAAAGGTACTAATAAGATAATGTCTCCAGGTCTCACCAGGTCTCAAGGACAGAGGAGTTGCAGAGCATTCCTAAGCTATTCAAATGCAAGGCCTATTGTCCTGTTTGCTTGACTGGAAGGACTTTGTTCCTCTGTACATTGACTGGTCTGAAATCCCTACAATTTCCTTTTTTTGTTTTCTATGGCCTTTGGGGTTTTTTGTTTGTTTTTGCGGTGCTAGGGATTTGAACCCAGGGCCTTGTGCTTGCGAGGCAAGCACTCTACCAACTGAGCTATATCCCCAGCCCTTCTATGGTCTTCTGAATAGACGTGACTTGTCTTCTGCTTAAGGAAGGTGAAGGGAGAAAGCAAGACAGACATTGGCAAAAATAAGAACAGAATAATAAGGCAAGTATCAATAAACATCCTCCAGTGAACAGCTGTTTGATCCATGTAAAATTTGGTAGCCATGAGGTTAACCAATCTAATAAATCCCAACCTCCATCATCTCGTTGCACCTTCTTTACAAGGTCTTTAAGATGATCCAATTTCTTTTGAATGGGGTTACTATTATCAGTTAAATTGAAACAACACATATTATTAAATTTATGGAATCCATTATGATTCCATAAGTCACAACAACAAATAATCAATAGTGGCCCTATTATTGAGAATAGTTTGATGATTCAAATTTCAGAAGAATTAACAATTTTTGCTAAGTATAGGAGCACCACCAACAAGGATACAACAACAGACAAATAACACAATAGCCAAGATAGATGTGAAATTTTAGGCTAGTATTGCAAATAGAGCTGTAACCAAATTTTCTGGGGTACATTTTAAACCCATCTAGGCTAGGAATTGCTTAGCAGATGTTGTTAAACTCTTTCTATTCCCCCAAGTCACTAAATGATTCAAAGATGGAGGGTCTTTTGGGCCTCTTGTTCTTGTTGGAGATTCCTTATTTGAATTAGGGTTCTTATCATCCAGGGTCAAATGGAATTTGGGAATTGGATTGTGAATGCTCGATGTCAATTCATGATGATTGATGGGTCTCACATACCTGGCAGGAATCCAAATAAGGGCCTATAGGATTAACAACAGCAACATATCCCCTCCCCCAAATAATCAAATGCAGCATCCCACCATATTGGATCTGGTGGAACTCAGTATTTTACATAAATCTTTGTTGGGATTCCTTAAGGGTAAAGTGCCTGTTCAAGGCAGAGGACTAGCGATGTGTATTATCTTCATTCTATACATTAAGAGAATTTATTGTGAACAAGGCAATATTGAGAGCATTATTAACATGAGAAAGGCTAGGTTTTCTTTTTGTTTTTGTTTTAAAAGGCACATTTTAAGTGTGTGATGTGCATGCTAAGACCTGTCCAGTAAGATTATGAGGAATTCCATGAGTTAGAGTTGTATTCCATTGATTACAAAGATGAGCAAAGGCAGTAGTAGAAATATAAGTAGAGGCATTCTCAGGTTTTAAACAATGAGGTTTACCTATGGTGGCAATGCAAAGAGCACATGAGAGATACAGGCTGAGACCTTCTCTGAATGATGTGCACTGCCTGAGGATGTATCTATGGTAATATGTAAAAAAGAATAGGGCTGAGTAATTTTCCATTGTGTATATATACCATATTTTCTTTATCCATTCCTCTGCTGAAGGACAGCTAGGTAGGGTCCATAGTTTAGTTATTGTTAATTTAGTTGCTAAAACATTGTTGTGGCTGCTATGTGCATGTATGATTATATGACCTGTGTATCTCTACATCATGTACAGCCACACAAATGAGAAGTTATACTCCATTTATGTATGATGTGTCAAAATGCATTCTACTGTCATGTATAATTAGACCAAATTAAAAATTCCAGGAAAGTTTAAAAAAAAAATAAGGGTAAGGGGAAGGGGAGGAAAATGAGTTACATCCATCTGCCAAAAGGCATTAGAATGTAAACTTTGAGAGTTTACAGTTTCCCAAGTAGGGGAACAAAAGTGGGTGCAATGAGAGCAATTATTAAGAATGAAATGGGTCTGTTGGGAGGAAATAGAAAAGGTTTTCATTAAAGAGCAGCAATTTGATTAAAAAATTGTATGATTCCACAGCATCTGGAAAGAGAGGATGAAGCGATTTTATTGCAGCATAAGCATGAGCATTTCCTTCACTGAGTGGTCCAGGAACCTTAGTGTGGCTATGTATGTGAACAAGAAATACTGGAGGAGCTATATAATCCTGTAAAAGAGATTGAAGAGTGATAAATAGGGATAACAAATTAGAGTCCAAATGAGGTAACAAAATTGCAGAGGAAATATGAGGCATCAATTTGGTTTATACTGAGAATCTGTAATGATTTAAGGTGGTGGGAAACATACAAAGAGCCAAAATAAATGCAGCTAATTGCTTGCTGCTGAGGAGAAGCTTGAGGCAAAGTGGAATTGTTAGAGTCCCATTCTGGCTAATCCCTGGAGAGTCAAAGTGAACACACGGTAATGCAAATCACACAACGAGGTTTTATTAAAGGAAGCTCGAGCCTGGACAGTAACCAGCCCCTCAGACCGATACAATGGCTGGACGGGGAGGGAGCGGCCTCAAGGGCGAGAAAGCCCTCTATTTAAGAGATTTCCAAGCATTCACACACAAAGACCTGTACGTTATTGGTTAACATTTGAACAGCTAAACATTAGTCCTCCTCTGGTTGGGTCCAGCCAATCTATTTGATTCTCATTGGGTCCCACCAGAACTGAACGGTCCTAAAGGAAGAAGGGAGGAGGGAAGGAGTGAACTATGCAGGAGATGAGTCGGGGTTAGGTCCCCCTGTCCTTGATAGATAAGGTTTCTAGGCAGCTGCACATTCCTCAGACAATATCTCTTAACAACCTCGATAAGCACAAGGGCCCAGCAGTCCTGTTTGTGCTATATTGGCTCTTGAGGGTGCAGTCGCAACTACCTGCGTCCTGGTGATTAAGACGGTTAGCTGCACAGATATCACCCTGTTCTCAACAGAATAATCTGTCCATTTTTTAATCAGTGAATACAGACACCATACCCTGTTGTTTTCCTCCATCAGTATAGACAGTAATCCAACCAGAAAATAAAATGGAGGAGATTGTAGAAGAAGGAACATGAAAAACTTGACACAATAAGGAAAGACATTCATACAGAGGTATATGGAAAGGAATAGGAGCTAAAAAATCAGTTAAGACAGCCTGACAATATGAAGAAAATTGTAAATGCTGTAAATGTAAAGTCTTTCCATAAGTAAAATAAAGTACAAGTGTCATTGAATTTGTTCTGTGGCCACATGGAGACCAGATTGTAATAGAATGTGTTGCTATTTAGTCAGAGTATCTTCTGTAAATATTGGCCCAACAATCAAAATATCATCCATATAATGATAAACAAGAATATTTGGGCATAATTGTTGGAAAGGCTGAAGAGCCTTATTTACAAAATGTTGACATAATGTGGGGCTATTTAATATACCTTGAGGAAGAACTTTTCACTGATATCTATCAGTAGGTTATGATGATTGAAAACAGGAACTGTGAAGGCAATTTTTTCTCGATCTTCAGGAAAGAGAAGAATAGTAAAAAAAAAAATTCTTTTAGGTCTATTACATATACAGAAAATCTTGAGGGATTATTTAAATTAGGATTAGGCAATCCACTTAATCCTAGGTATAGGTTGTATACATTTATTAATTTCTCTTAAGTCTTGTAATAATCTCCATTTCCCTGATTTCTTCTTTATGATAAAAATGGATGTATTCCATGGGCTGGTAGAAGGTTCAATGTGTCCCAATTGTAACTGTTCTCGAATGAGCGCCTCTGTGGTTGCCACATTCTCCTTAGACAGTGGCCATTGTTCTACCCAGATAGGAGTGGTGTGCTTCCATTTTAATGACAAGGTGGTCAATTCTGCAGAGGCCCCTATAAAAAAGTCCACTCCGTAGACATTTGTAACTTGTGTAAGATGTCTCTACCACATATATGAAAGGGAATTGCCATAATGTATGGTCGAATATGAGTAATAACTTGCTGTGGGTTGGAAGGGGTGGAGCATCAGAACCATAGAGAGCTTTTAGACACCTGTTTATTATTTTCTCCTATGTCCCAATCAGGAGTGGCCCTCTGTAAGGGCCATGCACAAGGCCACATTGAGACAGGTATAACTATAACATTAGCACCAGTGTTCAATAACCCTGTGATTGACTGCTCATTTAAACAAAGGGTTAACTTTGGTCTATTTTCAATAATAGGTAAACGTGCTCCTATAATAGAAGAACCAAATTCTGCATCCCCTCTTTCATGTAGGGATTATTGGGCGGTAACATAAGGAATGACAATTAATTGAGCTATGGAGGATCCTTTGGGGAGATTTAAGGGCACCTGAGACCAAACTTGAATGTATTTACACCAGTAATCAGAATAATCACTCCAGGAAAATATAAACACATCTTCTGTTAGATTTTTATAATAATAAGTAGCTGACAAAAATTTTTATAAATGAAATTTAAATTATGATCAGTAAAGTGGTTATAGAAAATTATGTGAAAGGAAGTAATGGTATAAATAATAACAAAGTAATATGTTACAAATATAAAATAAGAAAGTCACTTATTAACTAATAATTACAATATTAGTTTATGTAAGATATTTAGATAAAAAACAAAGTGTCATCAGTATCTATTATATATCTTACATTTAATACATATGCACACGTAGACAAAACCTTCAATGTACTTCATTCTCTTAATAAGTTGCCCCTGGGTTTGCATCAAAACAAGATTTTTTCAATGCTTCTGAAACTAAATATCTCTTATATGATGTTCAAACTGAGCTCAACTTATAATAAATTGCCTAGTGAGTTAAATAGCATGCATTAATTAATTATATATCCATTTGTATAACTTCACATTTTATTAGATCCTATATTGTATACACAGTTTATATCTTTAAAAATGTATTTATGGAGTGAATTTGAAATTCATTGGTGTTCAGGAAATGGAAAAGAATTAAATGGAGTTATTCTCACATTGTTATATAGTCTTTTTTAACAATATTGCAATTTGAAAATGTATTTATTTATAGCATTGGCTTACAAGTATGCCTTTGAATTAGAAAAAATATGACCTTGCTTTAGTTGTCTGGTAGCTCTCTGGAAACTATTTGAACTATTTATGAGTTTTCAATAATTAACTTGATGGTCAAATCAGGTCACTGAGCAAGTCTTGTGAGAAAAAATTGACAGCAATAAAAGGGAAGACAGTACATGGAATAAATGAGATGAAGAAAGAACCTGAGAAACTTACAGGTATAGGAGCCTTTATTATTATTTCTATTAGCTTGTATTTTTTTATGTTTATCAAATATGTGTTACCTAAAACTGCACTAATTTAAGATATTCAACATTTTCAAAGGGACTGTGATGATATTTATTGTCTTTTAGTATATTCCATGTAGGTAAATTGACCCCAGACTTAGCACTGCTATTAACCCACTTGGTAGAATCTAGAATCAGGGACATAGTTCATTGTATAGCATGTGCTTAGCATGTGCAAGGCCCAGGGCTTAATTTCCAATACCATTTCCCTTCTCAGAAAAAGCCACTTGGTGAATGCTTACAAAACACTAGGAATGTTATAAGGCATAAAGAATGTTTTCTGTTAAGAAATTCCATTTATGGCTTAGTGTCTATCTTTATCTTCTGGATAAGTACTTGATCTCATATCAGACAAAGGTGCCAAAAATATTTACTGGAGAAGAGATAGCCTATTCAACAAATGGTGCTGGGGAAAATGGAAAGCCGCATGTAACAAAATGAAATTAAACATTTGTCTCTCACCCTGCATGAAACTCAATTCAAAGTGGGTCAAAGACATAGGCACTAGAACAGAGACCCTGCAAATACTAGAAAAAAAATTATGCCCAAATCTTCACCATGCCAGTCTAGGACCTCACTTCATTAACAGGACCCCTAAAGCACAAGACATTAAATCAAGAATCAATAAATGCGATGGACTCAAAGTAAAATGCTTCTTCTCAGCAAAAGAAATAATCAGTAATGTGAGGAGAGAGCCTACAGATTGGGAGAAATCTTTACTGCATGCACCTGAGAGAAAGCAATAATCTATAGGATATATAAAGAACTCAAAAAACTTAATACTAAAAAAACAAATAACCCAATCAATAATGGGCTAAGGAACTGAACAGACACTTCACAGAAGATATACAATCTATCAACAAAAGTACAAAAAATGTTCACTTCTCAAGCAGTTAGAGAAATGCAAATCAAAACTACTCTATGATTTCATCTCACTCCAATAAGAATGCCAATTATCAAGAATACAAGAGGTTGGATGCCATCGCCGAGCCTGCCTGCCTGACCCCTACTGCTGAGGGACACTGCACTTCCCTCTGTGCTGACTCAGTCCACCTTCACTGGGGCTCCCCAACTTCTCTGGAGGTTGGTTCAGGAATTTTGAAATATTCCTGAGGGCATGGCCATCATCAGGCTCCCTTTCTGAGACACCTATAGGAGACTGGAGGCCCTTTGACAGGACTCAGGATTCAAGAAGAGGAGGTATTGAGAGACTCAGGAACAATTCAGAGCAGGCAGGTGAGTCTCCCACTGGGTGAGGCTCCCTGGATGGGTCAGTAGTCTCAGAATGAAGGGAACTTCATGGAGTAGAGTTACCCAGTCAGACTCCCCTGCTAAAGCCGTGAACCCAGACAACGGGAGCATTGTAGAGGAGGATCATTCAGCAAGAGGCTTTGGCAAAGAGCAAGGGTCCCATGCCTAGGCAGTAGGTCCAGTCCCCAGGGAACATCATAGAGGAGGGCCACTCAGAGAGAGAGTCCCTCACAGGGCCAGATCACTAAACCAGGTGGTAGTTTTGGGCCCCAGGAAATGTCACAGAGGAGGGCTGCCCAGCAAGAGTCTCAATCACAGGGTGAGGCACCCTGATCCAGGAAGTAGGTCCAGACCACTGGGACCATCACAGAGGAGGGCTACCCAGATGAGGTGGTAGTTCTGGACCAAAGGAAACTTCTCAGAGGACAGTTGCCCAACGAGATGCCCCACCAGGTGAGTCTTCCCACCTGGCAAGGCTTTCCCACAAGTGTGCTAGAACCATAGACAAAGGCCCAGACCAGCCATGCCCCAGCCCACAGTCTAGTCCCCCTTTTGACTGACCATCGGTGAACAAGTGGAGATGACTCTTCTCACAAGCAGAAAATACACCCCAACTGAAGGCCACCACCCTAGAGGGGCAGCTTCCGTGTAGATCACTGCATTATCAAGTTTCTCCAAGACATCAGGTTACTGAAGTCTAAGATGCGAGTTATTGGAAATACAGGGACACTATAAGTCAATAGAGTTTCACTACTAGAGGGATACATACCTGACCAATGTGAGAAAACAAGGGAAGAAAATGTCCCAAACAAACCTAGATGCTACATCAACAAAATCCAATGACAGCATGGCAGAAAAAATGTCAGAAAAAAGGTTCAGAATGTACATAATTAAAATGATCAGAGAAGCAAATGATGAGATGAAAAAGCAAATGCAGGCTTTGAATGATTGCATCACTCAATAGTCAAAAGAGCAAATGTGGGAAGCAAAAGATCATTTCAATAAAGGTTAGAGATAATGAAGAAAAAAAAAAAAACAGAAAACCTTGAAATGAAGGAAACAATGAAGCAAATTAAAAATTCCATAGAAAGCATAACCAATAGAGAGAGAACACCTGGAAGACAGAACCTCAGACATTGAAGAAAAAATATTTGATCTTGAAAACAAAGTTGAACAAACAGAGAAGATGGTGAGAAATCATGAACAGAATCTACAAGAATTATGGGATATCATGAAAAGGCCAAATTTAAGAATTACTGAGATTGACGAAGACACAGAGAAACAAACCAAAGGAATGAACAATCTATTCAATGAAATAATATCAGAAAATTTCCCAAATCTGAAGAATGAGATGGAAAATCAAGTACAAGAGGTTATAGGACTCCAAATACACAAAATTACAATAGACCCATACCAAGGCACATTATACTGAAAATACCTAACATACAAAATAAAGACAGAATTTAAAGACTGTGAGAGAAAAGAATCAAATACATTCAGGGGGAAACCAATACATATAGCAGCAGAGTTTTCAACCCAGACCCAAAACCTACAAGGGCCTGGAACAACATTTTTCAAGCTCTGAAAAAAAACAGAGGCCAACCAAGAATTTATACTCAGCAAAAACATAACGTAATATTTGGCGATGAAATAAAATCCTTCCATGATAAACAAAAACTAAAAGAATTTACAAAAAGAAAGCCAGCATTAGAGAACATTCTCAGCAAAATATTACATGAGGAAGAGATAAAATACAATGACGTAAATCAGCAAATGGAGGAAATAGCCAAAGGAATAGCCAAATAAAGGAGGAAACCAAGTTGTGTCAAAAAACAAAAATGAGCTAATTGAGCATATCTCAATAATAACCCTGAATGTTACTGGCTTGAACTCATCATCAAAATAAATAGACTGACAGATTGGATTGAAAAGAAAGATCCAACAATATGCTGCCTGCAAAAGACTCATCTTATAGAAAGAGATACCCACAGACTAAAGGTGAAAGGATGGGAAAAAAACATGCCATGCACATGGACTCAGCAAAAAAGCCAGAGTATACATCCTCATATCAGATAATGTGGACTTCATGCCAAAACAAGTCAGAAGGGATAAAGAAGAACATTTCATACTGCTTAAGGGAAGCATAAATTAGGAAGACATAACAATCATAAATATCTATGCCCCAAACAGTGGGCCATTCATGTACGTCAAACAAATACTTCTCAATTCCAGGAATCAAATAGACCACAACACAAAAATACTAGGTAATGGTAACACACCTCTTTCACCATTGGAGAGATCTTCCAAACAAAAATTGAACAAAGAAATCATAGATCTCAATAACACAATCAATAATTTAGACTTAACGGACATATATAGAATATACCAACAAAGAGTGAATACACTTTCTTCTCAGAAACACATGGATCCTTCTATAGAATAGACCATATTTATGCCACAAAGCTAATGTTAGCAAATACAAGAAGACAGATACTACCTTGTATTATATCAGTTCATAATGGATTGAAATTAGAAATAAATGACAGAATAAAATGCAGAGAAACTACTCCAACACTGAGAGATTAAATAATATGCTACTCCATAATGAATGGATAACAGAAGACATCAAGAGTGAAATAAAAAAATTCCTAGAGGTAAAAGTGAACAAAGATACATCATATCAAAATCACTGGGACAATATGAAAGCAGTAGTAGTAGAGGAAGATTTATTTCATGGACTGCATTCAATAAAAGTAGAAAAAATCAACAAATTAATGACCTAACACTACAGCTCAAAGCCCTAGAAAAAGAGGAACAGAGCAACACCAAAAGTAGTACAAGACAGGAAATAGTTAAAATTAGAGGCTGAAATCAATGAAACTGAAACAAAAGAAACAACAGAAAAAATTGACAAAATAGTTGGTTCTTTGAAAAAATAAACAAAATTGATAAACCCTTAGCAACACTAACAGAGAGGAAGAGAAAACTCAATTTAATAAAATTTGGAATGAACAAGAAAATATCATGACAGACACGAGTGAAATACAAAACATAATTAGAAGCTATTTTGAAAATCTATACTCCAACAAATCAGAAAATCTTGAAGACATCAACAGGTATCTAGAGACATATGAATTACCTAAACTGAACGAGGAGGACATACAAAATTTAAATAGATCAATTTCAAGTAGTGAAATATAAGAAGTCATCAAAAGCCTACCAACAAGAAAAGTCCGGGACCAGATGGATTCTCAGTTGGGCTTTGCAAAACCTTTAAAGAAGAGCTCATTCCAATATTCTCAAAGTATTCCATAAATAGAAGAGGAGAAAACCCTCCCAAAACTCATTCTATGAAGCCAATATCACCCTGATTCCTAAACCAGACAGAGACACATCGAGGAAAGAAAATTTCAGACCAATATCTCAATGAACATTGACGCAAAAATTCTCAACAAAACTTTAGCAAATTGCATACAAAAATATAAAAAGATAGTGCACCATGATCAAGTGTGTTTCATCCCAGGGATGCAAGTTTGGTTCAACATTCGGAATTCAATAATGTCATTCACCATATCAACAGACTTAAAGTGAAGAATCATATTTTAATAGATACAGAAAAAAGTATTTGATTAAATACAGAACCCCTTCATGCTCAAAACACTAAAAAAATAGGGATAGTGGAGCACTCCTTAACATTGAAAAGCCATTGATGCTAAGCCCATGGCCAATATCATTCTAAATGGTGAAAAACTGAAAGCATTCCCCCTAAAAACTGAAACAAGGCAGGGATGTCCTCTTTCACCACTTCTATTCAACATTGTCCTTGAAACTCTAGCCAGAGCAATTAGACAGACCAAAGAAATTAAAGGGACATGAATAGGAAAGAAGAACTCAAACTATCACTATTTGCTGATGACATGCTTATATATTTAGAGTAACTGGGAAATTCCACCAGAAAACTTTAGAACTCATGAGTGAATTCAGTAAAGTAGCAGGTTACAAGATCAATGCTCATAAATCCAATGCATTTTTATATGTAAGTGATGAATCTTCTGAAAGAGAAATTAGGAAAACTACCCCATTCACAATAGCATAAAAAAAAAAAACAAAAACTTGGGAATCAATCTCACAAAAGAGGTGAAAGACCTCTACAATGAGAACTACAGAACACTAAAGAAAGAAATTAAAGAATACCTTAGAAGATGGAAAGATCTCCCATGTTCATGGATAGGGAAGAATTAATATTGTCAAAAAGGCCATACTACCAAAAGTGCAATATAGATTCAATTCCAATTAAAATCCCAATGATGTACCTTACAGAAATAGAGCAAGCAATTATGAAATTCGTCTGGAAGAATAAGAAACCCAGAATAGCTAAAACAATCCTCAGTAGAAAGAGCGAAGCAGGGGTATCGCAATACCACATCTTCAACTCTACTACAAAGCAATAGTAACAAAAATGGCATGGTATTGGTACCAAAATAGACAGGTAGATCAATGGTACAGAATAGGGGACACGGACACAAACCCAAATAAATACAATTTTCATACTAGACAAAGTGTCCAAAAATATGCAATGGAGAAAAGATAGCGTCTTCAACAAATGGTGCTGGGAAAACTGGAAAACCATATGCAACAGAATGAAATTAAATCCTATCTCTCTCCCTGCACAAAACTCAACTCAAAATGGATCAAGGACCTCAGAATCAGACCAGAGACCCTGCATCTTATAGAAGAAAAAGTAGGTTCAAACCTTCAACTTGTTGGCTTAGGATCAGACTTCCTTAACAGTACTCCCATAGCCCAAGAAATAAAAGCAAGAATCAACAACTGGGATAGATTCAAACTAAAAAGCTTTCTCTCAGCAAAGAAAACTGTCAGTATTGTGAAGAGAGAGCCTACGGAGTGGGAGAATATCTTTGCCACTCATACTTCAGATAGAGCACTAATATCCCGAATCTATAAAGAACTCAAAAAACTCTACACCAAGAATACAAATAATCCAATCAACAAATGGGCTAAGGAAATGAGCAGACACGTCACAGAAGAAGATGTACAGGCAATCAACAGATATATGAAAAAATGTTCAACATCTCTAGTAATAAGAGAAATGCAAATCAAAACTACCCTAAGATTTCATCTCACCCCAATTAGAATGGCGATTATCAAGAACATAAGCAACAACAGGTGTTGCCGAGGATGTGGGGAAAAAGGTACACTTATACATTGCTGGTGGGGCTGCAATTAGTGTAGCCACTCTGGAAAGCAGTATGGAGATTCCTCAGAAAGCTTGGAATGGAACCACCATTTGACCCAGCTATCCCACTCCTTGGCCTATACCCAAAGGACTTAAAATCAGCATACTACAGAGACACAGCCACATCAATGTTCATAGCTGCTCAATTCACCATAGCCAGATTGTGGAACCAACCTAGATGCCCTTCAGTTGATGAATGGATAAAGAAACTGTGGCATATATATACAATGGAATATTACTCCGCCATGAGGAATGACAAAATTATGGCATTCACAGGCAAATGGATGAAATTGGAGGATATCATGCTAAGTGATATAAGCCAATCTCAAAAAACTAAGGGATGAATGATCTCGCTGATAAGTGGATGATGACATATAATGGGGGGTAGGAGGGGTTAGTGTTAGGGCTAGGGTTAGGTTTAGGGTTAGGGATAAGGAGGGTGGTAAGAATGGAGGAAGGAGGACTGTATAGAGAGAAAGAAGGGTGGGAGGGGTGGGGGAAGGGAAAAATAACAGAATGAATCAAACAACATTGCCCTATGTAAATTTATGATTTTAATAAAAAACACACACACACAAAAAGAAAGAAAGCAATTTTAAAGAAAAAATGTTATTTTGATCATAATACTTTGAGTAAATCCTAAAGGTTTTACTTATTATATTTTAAACTTGTGAAATCAATTTGTTAAAAAAAAAAAAAAAAAAACTGACTTGAGTTTTGCAATTAACAATTCAACCATTCACATTCAAGAAACAGATTCATTTAAATAACTCTATTAAAATGAATTATTAAATTCTGATTTAATTTAACTACATAGATCGTTTGTAAAGATGGAGACGGTTGGCAAGTCACCAGAGAAGTCCGCTTTATTACAAGATGAGGCTTACATATATACTCTTGGGGCTTCCAGGTTAAGGGAGAAAGTGGCGTGTGCGTTTCTGATTGGTCCGGCTTGCTGCCGGCAGGAAAATAGGTGGTGGGAAGCCGAGACTTTTGGGAAGAAGAAGCCGCTCAGGGGCCATCTATGGTGTGGATCGGACTGCATATGGAACCTTACATTTGCCCCTCTTTGGTTTATGGGAATTCGGGATGTTGAATTTCAATCTGGCTGCTTCCTGCTGATCAGGGACGTCGTCAAGGGGCCCGGGGCAGGGAGGTTGGTTGTGAGGGGAGAACAAAGCGTTGGCTATTATATTGTATAATAAGCCATGTCAGATCAGAGTAATATATTACTTCGTCCCCTGTAAAGTCCATAAAACTCCCTTGGAGCCATAAGTCCTCAATTTGGTCTAGGAATTCATTTTAGTCATTAGTCAGGTGGAGGAGCCATGCATCAGTGTCCAAGGTCCATAGAAAGGATATTAGCCTCGGAAGAAGTTGGGGGAAGTCCATCATAGCAGGACGTCACCAGGCGTTGTTCCCATTGGGTAGCAGTTGATAGTTCCTGAGGAGAAGCTGGTTAAAGACTTGGTTAGAAATTTTTTGTACTTGGTTTCTAACGAACCTTATGAGACAGGGGAGGAAGAAAATGATGCAAAGAATTCCAATAAGTGAACCTAATAGAGGGAGGCAACTACATAATTTTTCCCTGTGGTGGTCACTGCTCCCGGGGTTGAGGCCCCTTTGCAAGTTACACAGGGTTGTCCATATAGGGTTTTAATGAGTTCCAGTTTGTTGACAGGTGGACCAAATCCAGCTAGGGTCAGGGAAAAGAAGGGGAAAAAAGCAGAAAGGTAGGAAGTTATCATTCCTCCTGAATGGGTGAGAGGCGCGAGAGACGGAGTTTCAAAGGATTAGAGGAATCCACGGAACTGGTGTAGATGTTTGGCTTGCCCATATTTATAGGGTCAGGATCCAGAGGAGTAGGGGGTGAGTCTCCTTGGTCAGCTGGGCAGGGTTTTAACCTGGAAATATGGATCCAAGGAGTGATCTCGTTAGAAGGTAGGATGAGTTTAGCTGCGGTGGGGGTACTAAGGATTACTGGGTATGGTCCCAGCCATTTAGGAGATAAGGGTTCAGGTGTGGTTGGTGGAGTATAATAGGCAAGATCCCCTGGGTTCAAGGAGGGAGGAAGGGAGGTTGCAAGAGGACGGGGAAGTAACCAGTCTTGATGTTTCCAAAGTTCAGCTCTAAGGTGAGAAAGGAGAGGGAGGCTGAGGGCATTTGGGATGTTTAGGGAGGTAGGAACGATTCCGGGGGGTACAGTAGATCTTCCATACATCACCTCAAAAGGGGACAAATTGGTAGGTTTCTTTGGAAGTAAGCGTAGTTTAAAGAGTGCCAGAGGGAGGAGGCAAATCCAGTCTAAGTGGAGTTCTAGGGAAAGTTTGGTGAGAGTTTCCTTTATGGATCGATTTGCTCTTTCAACCTTACCTGAGGCCTGGGGACGATATGGGCAGTGTAGATGCCAGGGTAAGGCTAGAGATTGAGAGAGAGATTGGATTACTTGAGCTGTAAATTCCGGTAGGTTGTTCAATTGAAGGGAGGTAGGCATCCCAAAGCGTGGAATGATGGAGGTAAGGAGGTGATTGGCGACAGTGAAGGCCCTTTTGTTGGTAGTAGGAAATGCCTCAATCCAGCCACTAAAGGTATCTAGGAAAACTAGGAGGTACCGGTGTCAGCGAACAGGAGGCATGTGTGTGAAATCAACTTGCCAGTCTGCGCCGGAATGGAACCGTGGGCTTGATGTGAGGGATATGGATAAGGAACTGTAGTGGTGTTAGGGTTGGTTCTTTGGCATATAACACAAGTTTGAGAAAGTTGTTTTAGCATTTCTCTATCTTGGGATGTGAGAGGAAAGAAGGATTGTAAGAAACGAGACAGGCTTTGAGGACTGGAGTGAAACAGGTCATGCAGCATTTGAAAGAGAAGTTTCTTGTCTGGGATTGGACTAGGAGAGGACAAGTGAAGAATGGGAGGTGGGGTCTCAGATGACTTGCTAAATGCTGCGTTCTTGGCAGCAGCATCAGCTAATCAGTTTCCTTGTGTAGAAGGAGAGCTGTCCTTCTTATGGGCTTTACAGTGGATAATTCCGAGACACGTGGGTAGTTGGGACGCTTTTAATAGCTTGTGAATTAGGTCAGAATTGGTAATGGTGTTCCCACGAGTTGTCATAAATCCTCTCTCTTTCCATATTGCCGAATGGGAGAGGAGTGTGTGGAACACATATTTAGAGTCGGTGTATAAGTTTAGGGTTTTCCCTTCGGCCAGAATGCATGCTCGAGTTGCCGCGATAAGTTCAGCTTGCTGATTGGTGGTACCCGGAGGGAGAGGTTGGGCTTCTATAGTGGCTGTTAGGGAGACTATGGCATAACCAGCTTTGGGGGCTATTGGACTTCTATATGAGGATCCATCTGTGAACCAATTGTGATCCGCATGGGGTAAGGGGCCCTCGACAATGGTAGAGGGAGAATGAGTTAAGGATTGTAATGTTTCTAGACAGTTGTGAAGTGGAGGCTCTGGGGTAGGGTGAACAGGAAGAAGAGTGGCTGGGTTGAGAGGAGAACAGGATTGGAAGGATATAGAAGGGTTTTCTAAAAAGGAAGTAATTAGGGCTAAAACTCGTGAGGGGGGTAAAGTATGCAGGGATTTGTAAGCTAGGAGATCCTTTAGATGGTGTGGAGAGCATATAGTTAAGGGGGCTCCAAAAGTAAGTTTAAAAGTTTTCTGCTGTAGTTTTTGGGCAGCTGCAAGGACCCTGAGACAAGGGGCCCATCCCCTTACTGTGGGGTCAAGTTGTTTTGATAAATAGGCTACTGGGGCAAATGTGGGGCCCTGCATTTGTCCCAGTATCACTAGGGTCTGTCCCTGATTTTCATGAACATAGAGAAGAAAGGACCTTGTTAAATCTGGTAAGTGTAATGCAGGGGCGGATAGGAGTTTGAGACGTAGGTTATTAAAAGACGTTTTAGGGGAGGAGGGGAGTGGTTCATTTGGGTCTCCTTTAGAGAGATCGTAAAGGGGTTTGGCTAGAAGAGAAAAGTTAGGGATCCAAGCACGGAAATACCTTGCTAAGCCCAAAAAAGAGAGAATTTCAGCCTTGGTTTTAGGTATGGGACAGGATGAAAGGGCTTGTTTCCTGTCAGTTGTAATGGATTTATGTTGTGGTGTGAGTAAGAACCCTAGGTAAGTGACTTGGGAGGCTGAGATTTGAGCTTTAGAAGGTGTCACTTTGTATCCATGTTGGACCAAAAAGTTAAGCAAGGCAGCCATGTCCCATTGAGAGATATCCCAAGAGGGGCTACAGAGAAGGAGATCATCAACATACTGCAAAAGTGTGGAAAGAGGACAAGTGGGGTAGAAATTTTTGAGGTCATGGGAGAGGGTCTGTCTAAATAGATGTGGGCTGTCCCTAAAACCCTGAGGAAGAACCGTCCAAGTGAGCTGTTTGAAGTGTCGTGCGTGGGGGTCGGTCCATGTGAAGGCAAAAAGGTCCTGTGAGGAAGGGTCTAGAGTCACGGAAAAGAAGGCATCCTTCAAGTCCAGAAATGAGAAGTGAGTGGAAGAAGCTGGGATGAGAGAGAGTAAAGTGTAGGGATTGGGAACAAGAGGGTGGATGGGTATGACAGCGGCATTTATGGAGCGGAGGTCCTGTACCAAACGGTAGGAACCATTGGGTTTTTTTATACCCAGAATGGGGGTGTTATAGGGGGACTGAGTGGGATGTAGAATATCCTTTGTGAAGAAGGTCAGAAATAATGGGAGAAAGTCCGAGAAGGGTAGAGGTGGTTAAGGGATACTGAGGCTGATGAATAAATTTGGTAGGGTCCCGTAATTGGATGGAGACTGGGGGGCACTGAGCTATGGAGGGATTGTCCGTGTCCCAAACTGAGGGGTTAACAGGGTGGGAGATACGTGGATGTGAGGAGGTAGGATCCTGCAATAGGGCCATAAAAAAGGAAGTAGAGGCATCGAAAAGTGGGAAGGAAATAGACGCCTTGAATTGGGAAAGAATATCCCGTCCCAACAAGGGAATTGGGCATTGAGGCATAACTAAAAAGGAGTGGATAAAATGTGAAGAGGAATTCTTAAGGCGACACAGAAGTGGGGGAGTTCTGAGTGGATATATGCGTTTCCCTTCTACCCCGACAATAGGAGTGGAACTAGGAGTGGTGGCACCATGGAACTCTGTCAAAAGTGAGAAGGTTGCTCCTGTATCTAATAAAAAGGTGACAGACCGGCCATCCACTACAAGGGTTACCCTAGGCTCGCGAGTGATGATATTGAGGGTCAGGTGTGGCCCAGGGCTCCGTCAGTCCTCTTCAGCCAATCCCACTATCGGAGGACAAGAGGGGGGCATTCTAGCGATTGGCCCTTCACCCCTTCGGGAGAAGGGGCAATCAGAGCCCCAATGTCCTGTTCATTTACATTTGGGACAGGGTATATTGGGGGGCCGCAGCTGAGGACAGGAGTGTGACCAATGACCCTCTTTTCCACATTTAAAGCAAGCTCCAGGAGGGGCCCTTGTAGGGATTGGGAATTTCTGTGAATGGGGAACAGGATGAGGAGTCCCCCTGATCATTTGAGCAACCATTAGTAAATCAGTTTGCCTGGCCTTATGCCTTAGGCGTTCTTTTTCGTCATCTCGTCCATAGAAAACCTTAAAGGCCAGCGACAGAATCTCACTTTGAGGAGTTTCCGGTCCATGTTCCAATTTTTTTAATTTGGCCTTAATGTCGGGGTAGGACTGAGCTAGGAAACTGGTCATAAGGATATGATGGCCCTCATCTGTGTCCGGGTCCAGTGTGGTATATTGCCTGAGGGCCTGAGTAAGCCTCTCTAGAAACTCAGTGGGGGTTTCATCCTTTTTTTGGATGATCTCCTGAACCTTCTGAAAATTGACTACTTTGCGGGCCGCCTTTTTTAAACCCACAATGAGACACGAGGCAAACCGATCTCGGGCTTGTATGCTTTGTTTTGTATTGTAGTCCCATTGTGGATCGATTTCTGGGACCGCTTCAGGCCCTAGAGGGAAAGTAGGGTCTGTGTGATGTGTTTCATTCGCATGAGTTTGAGCTGCATCCCAAACTCGTTGCCATTCCTCGGTCAGGAGGGTGTTGGCGAGGAGCATAAATATATCTTTAAAAGTTAAGCTGTAGGCTTGTAAAATCCATTGGAATTCCTTTATATAAGTGGTAGGATCGGAGGAATAGGAGCCCAATTTGCGCTCCATCTGAGATAAATCAGCCAGGGAGAAGGGGATGTGGACATGGACAATACCTTCAGCTCCAGCTACCTCCCTTAATGGGGCCATAAAAGTGGGAGGGGCAGGAGGGGGTCCATGGGAGCGCGTGAGCGTCGGGCTGAAGGAAATAGGCAGAGCTGTGGGTGTAGGAGCTATGGGCGCGGGAGCCAAGGTGGGGGGGAGAGAGGGGAGGAAGGTGGCTCTGGGAGTATAGGGTTGAGAGGAGGGGCCCTATAAGGGGGAGGCTCATCGGCCAGGTCAAAAGAATCAAGAGAGGAGGATGGGGGAGGGGAGGACAATGGGGAAGCAATCTTACATGCCAGAAGAGCCTGGGAGGGAGAGCAAGTAGTGCAAAGTGAGGGGTTTTGGGATAGTAACCTAAAAGCTTAGACATAAGGGATCTCCTTCCACTTGTTCAGGCACTGGCAATAGTTGAAAAGGTCCCTTAAAAGATTTGGATCTAAAGAGCCTTCAGGGGGCCATTTGTTCTGGTTATCTAGAGGGTATTGGGGCCAATCCTGAGTGCAGAATTTTGTCAATAATTTGGGTTTGATGTCAGGCTTAAGGGAAAGAGGTCCTAGATTTTTGAGGCGACACTGGAGGGGCATGTCTGCCACCAGGGAAGATGGGGAGGTCCCCATGGTTAGAGGGAAGAAGGGTGTAGGGAGCGGAAGACCTCGGGCGAGGAGGGAGCAGTCTGTGAGGTAAAGGGCGTCCCCAATGCCTTGAGAAGGATCCGGAGGTTCCGGAGAAGGAACGGAAGGGAAAGCGCGATGGAGATTGTCACCTCGATCACTATTCCCAAAGGGGTAAGGAACCCGGATAGCCACGAGGTTACCAGTACTGGATTTAGGCAGTTGGAGAGGAAAGGTGACTGGGGTTCCCCGGGGGTAGATTAAGCTCCTCACTCCTCATAAAGTGTCTTCTATTGGCCTCTTTTGTGTTCTGATGGAAGGGCACAGGGGTCCACTGTGACCATGAAGGTCGTGGTAGGAGGTTGTCCCCCCTTAACTCAGCGTCGGGAGACTACCAGATGGTCACCGCTAGTACTCCCGCGTATAGCTGAGGTAAGGTGTGCTCTTCCAAGGGGAAACTTACGAATTTTCGAAGCCGGTGTTGAGTGTCAAGAGCTAGCGCCGGAGCAAGAGGACGAGGGTGGCCTACCAACAGAGGAACGGAGTGCTGTTGAAGGCTAACTCCATCCCGGGTTTCGGCACCAATAAAGATGCAGACGGTTGGCAAGTCACCAGAGAAGTTCGCTTTATTACAAGATGAGGCTTACATATATACTCTTGGGGCTTCCAGGTTAAGGGAGAAAGTGGCGTTTCTGATTGGTCTGGCTTGCTGGTGGGAAAATAGGTGGCGGGAAGCCGAGACTTAAGGGAAGAAGAAGCCGCTCAGGGGCCATCTTTGGTGTGGATCGGACTGCATATGGAACCTTACAATTTGCCTTTATAAATGTACGTTAACTTATACTTTAATGTGGGAGACTAAATACAAAATGTCAAATGTCTCACTGCCATGTATTAAAAATATCATATTTAAGTCAATTACTATTCCAAAAGCAATATAAAATAAGTTTTTAAGGATTAGATTATAAATTATGTCCTTAGATATGTTTATATTATATATGAACATGTACACTGATGTGTTATATTAGGTTTTCAGGTTTAAATATTTCAAAGAAACTTAGATGTGTATGTACCCAAGAGTGATATTTTCTTTTTATTATTCCTTTAAGGGATTAACGTATGACAGAATGATATAGGAGTACTAGGTTATATATTCTTTGTAGTAAAATAAGCCTGTTTTGTTGGCATACTCTGATTATTACATATCTAGTTTCTAGCAAAATAGTTAATCTTGCTATGAATCTAATACAAAAAAATATTTTGAGTATTAGTTGATGCTTGTTCAGGTAGTGGGGAAATTTCATTTAAAAGCACACTGGATATGCTTTCTATTTATAGGTGCATGAAAATCAAACTCAGTAAAATAGTCCTAAAACATAACAAGAAGATACAGGATTAGGAAACAGATAAATGGTCAATGGAAATACAAAATTGATTCTGAATTAGTTATGTACTTTAGGGATACGATAAATTATCACATATTTATCACAATCATATACTTGTGAGAAAATGTTGCTCCCTGTCGGGCAACAAGGTCTAATGTACCTCCTCAGGGCCCACCTGAGGAGAATACGTGGCCGAGCAAGATGATGAGTGTCTGCAGCAAAGGAAACACGCCAGAGCCAGGAGGTCTGTCAGCGTACAGCTGGAATCTGTTTATTAAGGAAATCACACAGCTTTTATGTAGGGTGGGGCTAAGCGGGAACCAATCAGCTTAAAGGTCAGCAAGGCATGGGAGGTTCACGCAGGTGAGAGTCCCATAGGACTATATGGCAAGCATGAGCTGATCACGTTCTCGGAACTGTTTTTAACCAATCCCTGATGGTGGTCCAATTTATAGTCATTAACTATTGAAACCGCCTTTGAGGACTTGATCTTGCTCACTCGCCAGGGAGTAAGGAGTCAGTCTGAGTTAGTTAACGTGTCATTAGTTCCAACAAGAAAATAATTCTAACTTCTGAAAACAAAAATACTCATCCTCTATAAATGAATAGAATAAAAAGACTTTATCACTCTTAAATTCAGTTCAGGAAGAGCTTACTGAGACTGTATTATACTCATGGTCTCTACAACCCAAAATACAACCCCCATGTTTACCAGCTTCACACCCTGACAACTAATAATTTGAAATGCACCATTTCAAATGAGTTCCACACTCCTCATATTGTCTCCAATAAGACTATCAGAAACTGGGCAAATGCTATAGTTTCTTCTTATGCTAAATATTCTTGTTGTGTAAGACTAAAAAACTCATCTTTTTGTCTCTCCATAAGCTTTTGTCACTTTCTCAGAGCAAATATATTGGTTTACTCTGATATTTGTACTGCCTATTTATTTTTACCCTTCCCAGTCCTACTTTTTATTGCAAATTTATTTGTTTTCTTACTTACCAAATAAGCAAATGAAAATATTTTAAACATCCTAATTTTATTAGTGATTCCATTAGACAGAAATTTGTAAAGACATATTGAATAATTTTTATTTAATTGCAATTTTTTAAAAAAATGAAAGGAGTAAAGATTTATGCAATGAACACTTGCATATCAATCAATTTAGGAATAAAATATTACAATTACAAATTGAAATTTCCTGCATTTTTCTTCCTTTCTCAAAGGACATTATAAATATAAATTTTATTCTTTTCATTACTATATATTTGATACTTAAATGCCTGTGTGATTCTATTCTTCCCTAGTACCTCCCCCCTTTATTGTGAATTAGCATATCAGAGAAAATAGTTATTTTAGATTAGCTAGAGCAGAGTGAAGGGAGAGGAAGGGAGGTGGGGGGTAGAAAGTGATACCGCCATTTACCAGTGACGAGTTCTGCTCTCTCTAATGTTGAAGTTTGAACACTAGAGAAGCACATTAAGGCAATCATGTTAAGCAGGTTTTATTTAAAGGTAGTAATACAGGACTTCTCCTGGGAGAGAGAAGGGGGCCATGGCTGATGTTCTAAAGTCCCCAGAAGTGAGCGCACCCTATAACTTTTATAGGTAAAGGTCTCTTTTGTTTTCCAGTTCACTCCCTCCTCCATCTCTCCTTTCTGCCCACATGACTAGGCCTGGTTTTGAGGGTGAGATGTAAAAAGTAAGAATCCATTGGGGCAGGAGGAGGCCAAAGTGATTCAGCCGGGCAAAGGCCCAGGAGGCATTAATTAGCAGCTCCTTGCTTGCAGTCCTTGATAAGAGCAGGTAAATTTGGTAATCAATGAGCTCCCAAGATTCTTAACACTCCATTCTTCCAGGGGCAGTCTCCAACTTTCAGAGGCAGATGGCTTTCATGGCCTTCATTTCCTCGATTTGACCCGATTCCCTCTTTCTACACTAACTGCCTGTGTCCCCAATTCTGGCTTCAAAATGATAGTAGAGTGAAACCGACATTATTATCTGATGTACATATATGATTGTGATACCAGCATTTACCAGAGAAGGGGGCCATGGCTGATGTTCTAAAGTCTCCAGAAGTGAGCGCACCCTACATCTTTTATAGGTGAAGTTCTCTTTTGTTCTCCAGTTCTCTCCCCCCTTATCTCTCTTTCTGCCTACGTGACTAGGCCTGGTTTTGCATAAGTGAGAAGCCATGGGCAGGGGGAAGGCCAAGGTGATTCAGGCAGGTAAGGGGCCCAGGTGGCATTAATTAGCAGCTCCTTCCCTACAGTCCTTGATAAAGGCAGGTAAATTTGGTAATCAATGGGCTTCGGAGATCCTTAACATTCCATTCTTCCGGGGGCAGTCTCCAACTTCCAGAGGCAGAGGACTTTCATGACCTTCATTTCCTCGATTGACCCGATCCCCTATTTCTACACTAACTGTCTGTCCTTAATTCTGTCTTCAATTGCATGACCAAATTGTTTCTACACGTTGGGGGCTATGCTATGCTGACTATGCCAAGGATGGTGCCTGGCAGCCAGCCAGAGGTTGTTTTGATCACATTGGTGGTGAGGAGGTTGATTAACATAAGCACACCCAGGCGATTTGTTCATTGGCTGTATTCAATTAAGTCCACACACACAACGCATGCACAGGTGTTCCTGAGTGCTCCTGATCATGCCTGCTCGTTTTGATCTTTACCATGATTGGACAGCTAGCTCCTCACCTAATCTTCTCATAATTGGTGTCGGCCCCTACCCTTCACTGTAACCATCCATCGGGACATTAAGACACGTACACCTCAGATTGTCATGAAGCAGCTTCTTTATTTGGATCCCAACAACAACAACAACCCCCAAAAAGCAACCTCACCCTCAATATATAAGCAGTCTCATGCATAAGCAATTTCGATCAGATATGTCCACCCAATCCTGTTAAAGGTCAAGCAATCACGAGCTCAAGCATACATGTAGCCAATTGTAACAGCTTCCTGTTTTTCTCCAGGCATACCAAGCATGCCCTCTGGCTCGCTGCCAGCCCACATCTCCCCCTTTTTGTTTATAAAAAGACCATGCCTGTCTTAGGTTGGTCCATGACAGAGCAACATCCTTACCCATCATCAGAAAATGAAGCTTATACCTTTATTCCCTTCTTAGGTTGGTATGAGCTCTTCACGAATCTTACCCATCTCTGACTACCGGTCTAGCTTAGCCAAACTTGGGGGGAGGTTCCCACATAACCTGCTAAGTCGTAGGAGCCATTTGGAAAGAGTGCTAAGTCAGGAGAAAAGGGTACAGTAGGTAACCCTAATGTGGAATTAGTGGTAAGAATAGGAGGATATAGATTGGAAGAGTTAGTAAGGGGCAAAGGGCAAGACCATGCCTTTACTATCCCCCATAGGTAACGCACGGCTCCTCCATTAATATGGTGGGGAATCATCAACAACAGCAGTTGGAGGAACTTCCACATCTTCTTGTTGATCTTGGTTTTCTATTGAGGAAGCCTTGACCAATCTTTTAGGCACCCAAATTGGCGATTGTGCATCCCGCAGGTCCAGATTAATACCAGATCCAGGCCTTTCCATTGTCCAGATAGAATGTCCTTCCAGAGCACCTTGAGGCAGATGTTTTTTATTAGGCTCTGAAT
Source organism: Sciurus vulgaris (assembly GCF_902686455.1). Taxonomy (NCBI): domain Eukaryota; kingdom Metazoa; phylum Chordata; class Mammalia; order Rodentia; family Sciuridae; genus Sciurus; species Sciurus vulgaris. The sequence continues at coordinate 40,747,049 of NC_136469.1, read as the reverse complement.
GACGGTCAGCAGCTGATCGGCCCTCAGAATCAAGATTTAAAAATTTAAAATGAACAAGGCAACAGATAATTTGTCTTTTGGGATCTGTATGATGCCCCTATTCCCCCTTTTTGTTTATAAAGCATGTTTTTAAGTGTTAAATGGGCACACTCAACAATGCTTTGTCCAGTAGGATTATAGGGAATTCCTGTGACATGTTGAATACCAAGGTGGAAAAAAATTGTTTAAAGGCCTGGGACATATATCCAGGACTATTATCTGTTTTAATTTGTTTGGGGACCCCTAGGATGGAGAAAGAATGTAAACAGTGTGTTATTACATCTTTGATTTTTTCTCCAGCATGAGCAGAGGCCATAATAAATTCAGATAAGGTATCCATTGACACATGGATGAATTGTAGTTTTCCAAATTCTGAATAATGAGTTACAGCCATTTGCCAAATATGATTGGGTTGAAGCCCTTTTGGATTTACTCCTAACAAGGGGTTAGGAATAAGTGTAACACATTTAGCACAAGACTTGACCATGTCTTGAACTGTTGCCTTAGTAATCTGATAACGTAAACGTAGAGTAAAAGCATTTACATGAAATTTGGAATGAAAATTTTTTGCATTTTCAAGTGCCTCAAAGATATGTGGGTCTCTGGTGGCAATGTCTGTTAAATCATTGTGTAAACTTAGAGTACCTGGAAGGCCAGTATGAGCCCGAACATGCCCAATAAAAAAAAGGGCTTTTTCTATCCCAAATAAGTTTTTGTAAAGATTGTAAATACTTAGTGATGGTGGAAGTGAGGGAGAGCAGAGCAGTTAATTCTAAATTCTAAATTCTAACGTATTTGCTATCAGAGAATAGGTTAAAGGCTCATGGTGGTTTGGAATACTTCTATAGCTACTAATAGTTCTGTCTGTTGTGCAGATAGAGTATTAAACAGCAATGTTTCTGTAACATTATTTACAGTAATAGCACCAGTACCATTTTTGATCCATCAGTAAATATAAGGGTAGCTCCTATAATAGGTTCTTTTTGGGTGACTTTGGGGAAAATTATAGGATGTCGACTCCAAAATTGGAGAAGAGGATCAGATGACAAATGATCGTCAAACACAGCAGAAGTACTAGTAAAGACCATAGCCCATGAATTTGAATTATTAATAAGATATTGTATCTGATCAGTAGTATAAGGAGTAGTTATTGTCAAGGGATGTGATCCAAAGGTGGAAAGGGATACTTTTAATGCCCTAAGGATTAATTCTGCCACAGATTCAGTAAACAAGGATAAGACCTTGCTAGGGGCATAATTTATGTGAACCCATAGAATAGGACCCTTTTGCCAAAACACTCCTGTGAGTAACTTATTTGTGGCCAAGACAATGAATGATAAAGGCTTAGCTAGGTCAATATGATCAAGATGAACCTTTTCCATAGCTGTTTCAACAAGCTTGAGAGCTGTTCGAGCCTTAGGGGTAAGCACCCACTTAGAAAGGGGATCAGAATCACCTTTAAGAGTGTCAAACAGGGGCCCAAAACTTGAGGTGGGTAAGTGAAGGTAAGGTCTAATCCAGTTAATATCACCTAATACTGCTCTGGCAGAGGCACAGAGGTCCAATCCTGCACTTCCTCTTGTTTGTCCTAATTGGGGAGTCAAGGGGTAATGGGTCCAAGGTACGGACTGGATAGCCCTGTATATTTGTGGGCCCTGAGGCCGGGGGCCCTGATTCCCATCTTTTGGAGGTAAAGGGTTACCATCTTTATCTCTAGTTGATTTACAGTCACTTGCCCAGTGTTTCCCTTTTTTACATCGGGTACATGATTTTGGCACAAGACCCTGGGGGAAGTCCTTTTTTATGTGTCCATATTGTTTGCTCCGATAACACTGTTGGCCTGGGTGGGAGTTGGCATTGTCTCTGAGACCCTGTGCAAGCATTGCAGCCATCACCGGACCTTGAATAAAAGCCTCATTAAATCCTACAAGCCTTTAAATAGGCTCCAAGGTCTTTGTTTTTCCAAGATCTTATTGCTTCTTACACCATTTATTGCTTGCTCATATGCAAGCTGTTTGACTAAAGGCATAGCCTGGTCTACATCTCCAAATAGACATCCTGCTGTCTGAACCAATCTGTCTACAAATCGGCAGAGGGTTAAGTGTTGCCTTGAATAATCTTAGATAACTGTCCTTGAAGATCGCCAGCACCTGAAAGCGGTTTCCAAGCTTTAGTGGCAGCAGCACTAATTTGTTGATACACATCAGGGTGGAAATTAATCTGATTACCTTGCCCTTCATATGGTCCTTGGCCTGTCAGCATGTCTAGATTCCATTGAGGATTGCCCGCAACTGCATTACGTCGGGCAATATCAGAACATAACTCCTGTTGGCCACCTTCCACATAAGATATTGTCCCCAGATAAACATGCTTTTGCTAAATTACCCCAGTCAGTCAGAGTAAGATTTTGACTTGCAACATTATCTAAAAAGAAATGGTAAATGCAGCTTGTACTCCATAGGACATAACTGCTTCTTTTAACTGTTTTCACTAATTTTATATCTAATATGATGATATCTCTGATTGTTTTGATCTTCAAATACCGGGAATATTGGGAACACTGATTGAGATTCTATATCAGCCCACTGTCTGGGGGCTGCCCCTGTGCAGCAAGTACATGCCCCCCTACAAATTGGAAAACAGTGGTGACCTGGATTATACGCCGGAGGGTGCAGCGCGGTAGGGACTAAATGCCACTGAGAGAACTTCTTTTCTAGCTCTGTCTCAGATAGTTCCTGTTCTTCAGAGTCACATCCCTGTTCTAAGTCTGAACATCTACTTTCTCTTTCAGAATCTCAACTTGATTGTTCTTCTCTTACAGTTTCTAATATCTCTTCCCCTTCTCTTAGGTGTTCTTGAAATTTTGGTTCCTTGGAAGTCAGATGAAACGAACTAATGTCCATGTAGGCAAAGTACCAAGAGGGAGAGGTGCTAAGAGAGCCTTCCATGCAAATCCGTGAAATTTAAACAGAAACCAAACAAGAAAAAGTAACAAAAACATTAACACAAGTAACACCTTACACACATTCATTTACTACAGAATGTCCTTTGCTGTCTCTTGGGACAGCCTTCTGTTAAGTTCCCTCACTAGGGGAGCCTTCTGTTAGTACCTTAAGGCCACTGTTTCCTCAAATAGGGAAACCTGCTAGTTGACTGTGCTAGTGAAAAATTTTCTCCTTTATTACTTACCGTTCCCCATACGGGCCACCAAATGTCACTGTTCAGTGGGACATAAAGACACGTACACATCAGATTGTCATGAAGCAGCCTCTTTATTTTGGATCCCAACAACAACAACAACCCCCCCAAAGCAGTCTCACCTCAATATATAAGCAGTCTCATGCATAAGCAATTTCGATCAGATATGTCCACCAATCCTGTAAAAGTCAAGCAATCACGAGCTCATGCATCATGTAGCCAATTGCAACAGCTTCCTGTTTTTTCTCAGGCATACCAAGCATGCCCTTTGGCTCCCTGCCAGCCCGCACTTCACCTCCTGGAGGGGATATAAGCCCACTCTCCCTTGAGCATTTGTGTTCCCGGGTTTCCTAAATCAGCAATAAAACTGTTCCGAATTCAAGAGCCTCGTTACTCGTTTGTCCTCCCACACCAAATGACTCCACTGGATGGCATCACCTACAAGTACAACAAAAAAAATAATAAATTAGTCTCCATTTATGTATGATTTATCAAAAGCCATAAATGCGCTCTACTGTCATGTATAACTAACTAGTAACGAATTTAATAAATTAAAATTTTTTAAAAAATGCCCACGTATGTAAACGAAAATACAATGGGTATTGTTTAAATGTTCTTGAGTTTCATTTTAGATAACCTATTTCCCACTCCAGTTATTATTTTGAGACTTTTCCCATCTGTGTGTTGCAAAGAGGAGTTCAACAAATTCAATTGTTGTTTCATTGTATGAATACACTCTATCCATTCCTGCTTTGGTAAACATATAGGTCATTTACTAATTTTCTCTACTACAAAACAATAATAAACACTTGTTTTCTGGTCCATCTGATAAGATGTAGAAGTCACTACTTTGTCCTAACAAGCAAATAGCTGAACAAACATGAAATTAAATACAAAATCAATAGAGAAAAATCACTAAAATTAAAAAAAAAAAATCCTGTCACTTCTTAAAGACTAATAAAACTGATAAGCATCTAGCCAGGTTAAGGAAAAATGAGAGAATAGCATAAATTATTAAGAAAGGGAAGGGTTGCTATCACTATAGAACCCAGGGACATGAAAAGGATACCAAATGAATATTATGAATAACTCCATACATACAACTTGATAACCAAGATTAAAATAGCAATTACTTGAAGTATGCTCTCAGTCATATCTCACAAAAGAAGAAATAGCCAATCTGAACAGGCTTTTATCTACAAAAAAATTGACTCAAAGATTACTATCTCCCAAACCAGAAAGCATCAGTCCCATGAGCTCACTATTGAATGCTATTAAACATTTAAGGAAGAAACTATGCCAACTTTCTACAATCTCTTTCAGAGTATAAAAGCAGAGAGAACATTTTCTAACTCTTTCTATGAAGTCAGTGTTAATGTAACACCAAATCCAGACCAAAAAATATTACAAGAAAAGTATGGACTAATATGTCTCATGAACATAGATGCAAAATCCTCAACAAAATTTTAGTACACTGAATCTAATAATGCATTAAAATGTTCTATGTTTACGTACCTTTTATCCAAGTTATACATTATCTTTCAACATTTGAAAATCAAGCAATGTAATCATATCGATAGCAAAAGAAGAAAATTCATATATCAATAGAGGTACAAAGAGCATTTGAAAAATAATTCAGAACCAACTATTAAAAAATCTCAGAAAACTAGAAATAGAGAAGAATATCCTCAATTTGATAAATAATATGCACAAAGTGCTTATAGCTAATATAATACTTAATGGTGAAAATCTCAAATCTTTCTCATTAATATTAGCAACAAGGAATTAAATATACCTGAACTAGGCTGTGGAATAAATACTATTTAATAGGCTAACTAAATACTTTTTATTGCTTCTTAAACAAACATTTTTTTTTAAAAAATCAAGATTTACTGTTTAATTTAGCAAATAAATTTTTAATGTTGTGATATAGAGGTATTTTGAAATGCATAAATTTATTTTATAGTAAAATAATCTATTTTATTTTGTAATGACTGTGGGTCCAAATTCACAATTTTTAATCATATAGTTTTATAAGTACATTTTGTTTTATTTTGTGTTGATTGAATATGTCAATGGAAATATCAAATACAAAGGAATCTGAATAGCCAAAGCAATCTTGAACAAAAAGAACAAATCTATAGGCCTTACAATACCTGATTTTAAGACCTGTTTTTCATAGACTGTTTTTCAGGAGCACATCACTGGCATTAAAGTGTCTATTTAGACAAATGGCTGATTGGTAAAGCAAGTCTACGTTACTAAAAGAAATTCACTTACATCTGATATTTTATATAATATTGAATAAGATAAGCAGTTTTTTTTTTCATAACAGGCATTTGGAAAATTGATAAGTATAAAATATTTGTCTCACATGAACATTGTTCTTATAATCAAGTAGAAAATTCACAGAAAATATACCTAAAATTTTAATTTTTTAAAAAAAATCCTTTATATTTATAAACTGGAAGTACCTGTGTAACTGGATTACTGAAGTTTTTCAAATATTTTTTGAAAAGATAATCAAATTGTTCTTTTATATTGATTTTATGTGACAAACCACAGATTGATTTAAACTCAACCTAGATAATATGTGGGTTTATACTGACTTTTGAAATTATTAACTATTTCTAAGCAAATAGAATGTAAACATGGCTTTATTTAAACTTTGAGCAAAGTGAAAAATTCATTTTTATCAGTTTTCGGGAAGTATTTTAATCTGTAATACTCATATCCTAGTTTAGTAGCTTTCTGAATGTGTCAACTCAGGACAAGAATTAGCCATTCAACTTAGATATTCCTAACACTATACTAGAGGGACTAGTAACATCAGCATTTCATCTACCAATTTATTATTTGTTTGTGCTCATGGGAAGAAATGGTGCCTCACTTTCTAATGGTGCCTCACTTTTTTTATTTTGTGATGTGAGATAAAAAGTCTGAGCTGCATATTTTAGTACTCCCAGTGGAAGAAGCTAAACTGATTGAAATCTCTCCTACTATATTCTAAAACCATCTCCCCAACCCCCTTTTTAAAATGTTGTTCACATATCTTCAAAATCTTAGTGATTAATATTATTTTTGTAAGTTATGACTCCCCCTCCTTGATTCATATGCTGCAGTTTAATTTCCATTTTGTTTTGGTTAGCTACTGATATCTCATTATTACTGATGTTGATAACAATAATGAGGGTAGGAACTCAATGTAATTTTTTGTTGCTGTTAATTAATATATTAAATCCAAATTCCAGTGAAGTTTGTATCCTGTTGCAATGAAGGAAACTGCATTCAAATGAGACAGATATCAAATTGCTAAGACTGAATACACATAGATAATCTGTCTCTATGAAAGTGGGAAAAATTGCAAGCTTACACTGATTTCCTGATATTCTAATAAAGAGATGTTTATTAGCACAAAACAACCAGGCTGGATGCAAAATTCATGAATCAGTAAAAGCCCTTATTCAGGAACAGAGTCACGTTTCTGATAGACCCACTTTGCTGGGAAAATGAACCCCTAGCCAAAGGGGGAGTCTGTGCTTATATAGGTTATACTGAGAGGTAACTTAATTATTGACAGAGGTTGTCCAATGGAGGATCTAGGTCAGCAGTCCGTGGGCCAGATGGAGAGTCTGGGGTCAGCAGTCAGTATTTGTCTCTTTCTCTCCAGGGTCCCATTGTACTGTCACTGAGAAAGGACTTAATTTGGGAAGGAGCAGTGCTTTGGCTTCTTCCCAGACAGAGACTGCCAGTCGGCTTGGATAGATAGTACCTCCCCAGGGCTTTTCTGTCACTGGAAAAGAATGTTTTGGGAAAGGATCGATGTTATCAATGTGTTGCCTTCTTCCTCACTCCCTCTTCCCAGGTCACACTATTTTGGGGTTTGTCATTTTCCATATCTAATAATATTCATTTTGATCAAATCTGGTGTTAGACAGAGACTCATGTCTACAATTATGTGTTGTAGGTTTTGCCTTATGTTTTGTGAAACAGGTATTTTTCTTGAAGTTGAATACGATTACATCCACTTAAAGCATTAATTTTAAACTTGTGTTCAAGCAATTGGTATGTAGAAGCCTGATGCTGTTTCATAATGCCTATGTCATTTACCTCACTTCATCTCATCATGTAGACATTGTATCATCTTGCATCATCACACTCTGGTGAATATGCTACATAAGATATTCTGAAGACCTCATTCACATAACTTGAGATAAACTACATTGCTAAAATTGTTCTTTTTTTTTTTTGGTAGCTATTATGCATGCATAGGAAAAATACAGTTTATATAACATTGAGTACTATCTAAGGTTTCTGACTTGCACCAGGATCTGAGACACATCGTCAATGGAAAACATGGGACTACCGTACATGAATGATTTTAGAATACATGTCTCTAGCAAAGATTTTTCATTTGTGTTTTATGCCCATAAAGTCAATGCATTCATCCACTTTATCTCTGCAATTTCTCAAAAGCACATTGTAATGTACAAAGCTGCTCTCCCCACCCTTTCTGTTGCAGACATTTTCCCCACCTCCCAACCACTTGTGAATCTGTGAACATCCTAACTAGCTATTGGTTCATAAGTCAGCTTGCAAGTGTCCTTCTCCCATAATGGTCCCCTGTTAGCCCAGCAGAATTCAATTGCTTTACTGTAGCTACCCCGCCATCTTTTCTCATCCTTCTGTCTCTCCTCCTCACTTTCTCTATCCTCCTGGCTTTCACACTCTCTCTAGCGCATGCCCTTTCTCATTCTCTATCTTTTCCTCTCATTTTCTCTCTTACCCTGCAGCGAGACACTCTTTTTGCTTAATAAACTCCCTTATGTGATTTCCCGGGTCCGGCGTGGTTTCCATGGGATTCCTTACACACATTACATTGTTCATGGCCAAAATGGTCCAAATTAAACACGGAGAGTGAAAGGATATTTTTCATCTTAGTGAAAGTCTCTGTAAGCACGTGGCCCACAAATTACAGGAAGATGGAGAGCAGGTCTCTAATCAGGAAGTTTTTCTTTATTTAGCAGCAGAGTCAATCACTCAAACAAAATGAGCCTGATGTGGCTCATTTACGGGGTTAAAATGTTTGCTGACTACAATGTTCCTGGGTTTTGTATACAGCCTTAGCAGAGCCAGGTTATGCATGGGAGGAGATAGTTACTTTTGGCAGAGCCCTTTTGGCTACTAGGGGGCAGGGCAAGGTCATGGGAGGAGTTGGTGACAGGATCATTTAGGGCAGGGTGGGAGGACAGATAGGTGACCATACCCTTCAGTATATTTAACCAATTGTTGTTCAAACCAGAAACCTTATGATATTGATGATGGTCTATTTCAGAATGAGTGAACCATCAACAAGTCCAACCTCTCTGTTTAGTACATGTTTACTAAACAACTCTCAAATAAATCAACTTCTATTTAGGACACCAATACACTAGTCCAAAGTTTTATCAATGTATATTGTCTAATGTAAATAGCATCCCAGTTAGTTTGCTCTGTATCTGTTTTATCCAACATGATCACTACATTCATGCCACATACATCACATATGAGATGCAAATCTAAGCTTGTGAATTTTCTTTTACTTTTCAAAGCTTTCTCATGGTTCATTAAGATTTAAACCTTAGTATGGATTTAAAACCCTGTGTCATTTGTCCAATTTGGGTTTATTTTCCATCTTTTTTTTTTTTAAGGTACTCAACCTTTTAAAAGTTTCTCAAAATTGCTGTAGCCAGCACTATCTGAAATTCTTGCAAAATTTCTGTATACTTGGAAGGCTGTACATTTTTCTTCATTCTTGTAGTTAATTCTCACTTGGTCTTCAGTTAATAGTTTTAGTGGTGCTTCTTCAAACTACCTTCATTAAGCTTAGCACTAAAGAAGAAGGTCTCATCACATGGCCACAGTTTCCTCTGCTTTTCTTTTATAGCATTTGCAAACATTTACAATTTACAACTTGGCGATATTTAATTACCCTCTGTTTACTGCATGTGTCTCTAAGTTTCATGTGGCCTAGATTCATATCTGTTATTTTCCATCATTAAATTCTTGACATCAATTAATTATCTGTATGTCAACAAATTCATGTTGTGTGATAAATGCTATGCCTGGAAAAAAATTGAATTCCTATAGGTTTGGTTCTTATTCACAACTACCTACCTAACATGCTAGCTACAAAATTAATGACAGTGGTTCTGAAATTGGGTTCGTAAACTACAAAATAACCTACAGAATGATCATTATTAGATTACTCACTGGTATTGTACCAGGTCAGAATATAATCAAAGGATTCTCTTTTCTCTCACATCACCTCTTCTAAAAATCATTGCTTATCCATTTTTTATGTTACTAAGGACTATGTGTATCTGTAAAAATTATTATTTTCATCTAATGTATTTCTTTAACTTTAAACATGAAAATTTTTTATTTAAATTTTATTTAAATTTTTTTAATTAAATGAAAAGAGGATGGGGAGTTGAGAAATATTTTTAAAGTATTTAAAATAGTTACAAATTTTGCATGCTATTTCTTTATTAATATTCTTGTAAAATATTCTCCTAAATAATCAGATTCCACACCAATTTCTACATGAAATACACAGGGAAGGTCAGAGAAAATGTCCTGAAATCTCTCCTCCTATCTCACTATGGTAAGAGGAGACCAGTGCATTGTGATGCGGATTGCTGCAATGTTCAGCCTAGTTCTCTAGCAGGCAGTTTCCAATGATATCATTATCCTGCTCATAAAAAGAAGCATACCTAGTAATAGCAAAATACTATCCACAGTAAGATGAAAAGCTCTCCCAGCAAGCTAACCCAACCATCTGACATTTGAATGTTTGGAAATTACCAACAGGTGCAAGGAAGCAAGACATTAAGGATATTAGTTTACAGTTTAAGGAATTATGAAGAGAGTTTAGTATTATAACTGAGAAACATTGAACTGAGCTTGGTATTTGACAAAGGTTATATATTTGAGAGCTTCAATAAAATATGTGAAGCTATGAAAATGATTACACCACTTAGAAGCATTATCAAGAATAAGTTGTGAGGATAAATTTGTGTACTGATTTCACTGGGAGTAAGAAAAGTTCATTTTTGTTACAATAAGTCCATTCAGGAAACAGAAATGACACAGTAATTAGAAAAGTAACATTTAATATAAGGGATATTTCTTAACAGAAGACTGGATTATTGTTAATTAGCACCATGACCTGATTCAAAGACTTTTTAAACAATGTAAGGAATACAGGAATTGCAGTTTTAAAGACATGTAGTGTAAGTGTCTTATAGAACAGCAATCTGAAGGCAAACATTTCTTTATTTGGCAAGACAAATAAAGACAATAAAGTATTATACCAATTGTGAATAAGTAGAGTTCAATTTGATCTTATATTGGTTCTTTATCTTCACTGATAAATTTCAAGTCTTATTTATTTATTTATTGTATTACATAAACAAAACTGATAGGCATTTAACAGCATAACATGATTTACACATATATGCACACAAACCTTGCTTTCAAGTTTCCCTTGCTACTGTTCACTCAAAGAATAAATGTTATTCTCTTAGACAGTATTTTATATACTCAAGTAGAGTGGGTGTCTGCTATTCTGCAGTGACAGAATCATAACTATCCTCAAGAGATCACCTACTGTCATCTCATATCTTTATATCCTATACCTGATTCTATCACATTTGTTAAGCATAACTCTAGTCTTATGTAAGCATATCTCTTAAGTGGACTCCCTTTTTCTGTCACTCTCAATGATCTTAAATTTGTCCTCTCATCTTCTAGTTTACCTATGCTATTAAAAACTATCATCTCTTTTTAGATATTCTTCTCTAAAATTCACCTTCCCCCTTTAAAATACATGACCATAAACATCAAAAATGGTATGGAAAATCTACAGATGTCATAATTTCATTTGTAGGTAAAAGCACTTTTATATTTGTATCAGTTCTTATGATGTTAAATTAACTATGTTTACTTCCAAATTATTTCTCCAATATAATCTTCAGAGGAAAAAAAGTTAGTAAGGAAGGAAATACATTCCTAGTAGTTGCTTGTGTAACATACCCCAATATTTAGCCAGGAATTTCATTTGGGTGATTTGTTTTATATTTTATCCAAATTACAAGTTTTAAGGTCAAAGTGTAGGAATTTTAATGTAGATACCAGGCTGTTACCTGCTCTGAGTATATATAGCACAGTAGCTTTCAGACTGTGCTTAACCTTGAGTGACTTCATTTTGTAAAGCAGCAGTTTGTCATGAGTTACCCCATTTGTACTTAAAATGACACTACACCTTGTTTGTATAAGTAAACAATCACTACCTGCACAGCACAATTGTAGGCACAAACAGATAATCTAAACTTGGGAAAAAAAATAAAAACCCAAAAGCCACCTATGAGCTTATCGAATTAAATCAGAAGCATATGGATATATGGGTGTATCAAACCCATATCAGAGAAACAAGGCCCATGTTCTTATAAACACCACCAGACCACCAAATGCAAAATCCCATTACTGAGGCCCATAAAAAGAGAACCACCCCAAGACTGGTTATAATGGCACACATGAATACATATCATTATGTGTTGAGAGACCATCTTGTTATCAGACCACTGGTGAGAGTCATCAGAGTTGTCTACAGACAACAAACTTCTGACTCTTTGTCCCTGGGCTTCAGCTCAGCTTGATTTCCCTGATTAATGTGGCCCATTTCAAAACTGCTTGTTGATCCAGACCCTGGTCTAGAGTAAGTTCAGAACTCTGACAGCTCTGTGCCCCTAGCAAGTTCCTCAGCTGATTATTTTTTTTTTATTGTAAACAAATGAGATACATGTTGTTTCTCTGTTTGTTCATGGAGTAAAGGCATACCATTTGTGTAATCATAAATTTACATAGAGTAATGTTGTTTGATTCATTCTGTTATTTTTTCCCTTCCCCCCACCCCACCCACCCCTCTTTTCCCTCTATACAGTCCTTCCTTCCTCCATTCTTGCCCCCCTTCCACCCGCAGAGATACAGCCACATCAATGTCATAGCTGCTCAATTCACAATAGCCAGCTTGTGGAACCAACCTAGATGTCCTTCAATTGATGAATGGATAAAGAAACTGTGGCATATATATACAATGGAATATTACTCAGCCATAAAGAATGATAAAATTATGGCATTGTAAGCAGATGGATGAAATTGGAGAATTTCAGCTGATTCTTAATCTAACACCTGCAGTGACTCTTTTGCATTTGTATCTACTCTCTCCCTTTGATCTCAGAGGAACCACTTGAAACCCGGTGGCTGCTTTAACCCCTTTAATACAGTAAATGCTGTCTGTGCCTTGCTCTGAGTTACTCCATAATGTATAGATCAATAGTTTTAATAATTTCCAGACTCTGTCTAACCCTCTATTACTCTGTTTCATAAAGCAGCAATTTGTCATGAGTTAGTCCATTTGGAGTACAAGTGCTAGAGTGGAATGCCTCTACACCTTGTTTGTGCAAGTAAACAACCACCATCTGCACAGCACAAACATAAGGCACAAACCAACAAATAATTATTATTATTATTATTATTATTATTACTGAATTAAGTCAGAAGCACATGGACCATATAAAAAATAAGACCCATGAGCTTATAAAAAACACCAGATCTCTTAATGAAGAAGCCTCCTTACTTAAGACCCACCCATAGAAGGAGGAGAACCCCCAGGACTGAATACAGTGTCACACAGACCTTGTCACCTAGTTATTTGTCATGAATGTTCCCCAGGAAAATTGCCATAGCAACAAACCTTTGTTTCTTTCACCAGTTTCCAGCTCTGTGTACTTTCTCTGGTCAATGATGACCATGCTAGTCCTACTCCAAGCTTTATACCTCAAGTTGACATGCTCTGAACCCTGGCCTAGAATAAGGCTAGAACTTTAATACCTCTGTGCCCTTAATCTTATCAGTAACTCTGCATTTTTATCTACTTTCCTGTGCTCTGGGGTCCAATCTATTGAAACATTTTGTCTGACTTAACCCTTTTTGTGTAAAGTGTGATGTGTGACTTCAGTGTCATAAATATTAGTCATTCAGATTGGAATAAAAAAACCTGTCTTTGGGACTGGGGTTGTATCTCAGTGGTAGAGCACTTGCCTAGCATGTGTGAGGCACTGGGTTCAATCCTCAGCACCACATATAAATAAATGAATAAAATAACAGTCTCTCTACATCTAAAAAATATTTAAAAAAAAAAACTTTGCTGAATTTATGAACTATGTGGTGATCCATGGTTATTTGATGAATTATAACCACTGAAAGTGGTGTATCTTGTAAATATATTGTTGTTCAATAAGTTCTGATACTGTGGAAAGACATTTGATTTATTTTAATGACATAACTCATGATACTTTCTTAGCTTTTTATATGTATATTCCTATAAACATATACATTTATATATACACATAATGCATCATTGTATAAAGTATAATTGCTATGTATATAAGTTGGATGTTACATATTTTAGTAATTAAATTAGAATAAAAGAACCTGTGATTGTTTTGCTTACAACTAACAAGTGACCCACAAACACTTGGTGAATTACAACCAATGAAAGTAATGTAGTTTGTGAATTTTTGTTATTCTATAAATTATGACTGGGCTGGGGAATATAGCTCAGTTGGTAGAGTGCTTGCTTTGCAAGCACAAGGCCCTGGGTTCAATCCCCAGCACCGCAAAAAAAGTTAAAAAAATAAAAAATAAATTATGACATTGAGAAAAGATACAAATGTCTAATCTATTCTGATGGAATAAATTGTTTATGACTTTTGTGTCTTTCATGCTTTTGAAACTCATATTCACCATTTAGAAACTACTTTTCCTACTATGTATGTAACAGATGACATGGGGATAATACATTGGTCAGGTCAAGTACAACTGAGGTAGACAGAACATTCTTGGGTAAATTTTCATATTTCATACATGATATATGCATTTTAGCATTGACCACTCTAGAAAAAGGATTAATCCTGTGAACTTTGAGAAAAGGTGAATCTCCACAAAGGCTCTTGAGTGGCAAACTGGACCTAAATTCAGGATGGAGCCTGATAGCCATTTGCTGATTGTGTGGTCACATACTTACTCTGTGTTCCTGGAAGAACAACAAACTAAACTTTGTGACTCTTTCCAGGCATGTTCCCTTCCATCTGCCAAGAAAAACAGCCCAGAAAAAGTCTCCTTTTGCTACCTGGACCTAACCAATAAGCTGTGATCTTCAATGAACCAATCCTGGCTGAACTCTTCCTCCCACACTTGTATGCCTCATTTACATTGGTAGACTGGAACTGGATGGTAAATTTTTAAAAAATAGAGCCAGCTCCTCCCTTCGTTATTCCTTCTAGAAAATTTTGTATTGAAGTCTGCATCTCCTCTGTTTGCAAACTGTTTTCTTCTTTTTTAATAAAGTTTCCCTTTTTACTTGAATTGTTTCCTAGTAAATTGTTATTGACAATACACTTCTTTGATAAATATTGATAAATAGTTGCCTCTCCCTGTGCCAGGCATTTTCTAGATATTGGGAAAATACAGAGAAAAAAATTTGTATGAATTTATGCCCTCTAAATGCTCCAAAGATATTTTCCTTTCTTTGTTTACAAATTCAGGTAACAAGCTAATGGGAAATTAGGAGATTAGGGATAGAAAATCTGCCTGAGTTTTAGGAAATTTAGACCAATTTTATGGAACAAGGGTTTCAGTGATATGGAAAAGAGGGAAATCAACCAAAACAAATATTACTAAGTCAGCATCCACAGAGTAGGCTAAAGAAAAAGTGAGTTCTGCATAAATAAGTAGTAGGATAGTGAAATGGTAGAAAATAAGAAACACTCAATGGTTATGCTTTAAGTCTTTTTCTCCCGGGAGATAAAAATTCAGAGAAAAGTAAGTTTACCACTAAGTCACATAGGTGATTGAAATGGCTGTTTGACAAAAGGACAAAATCAACTTGGCATGCATAAAAAATGAACACAATTCATATATTTTTATTCTTTCAATCCCACATTAATAATCAATTATTCTGGACAATACTTAAGTATTCAACAGAAGAACTTTTAATTACCATTATACCAAATAGCAAGATATGCCAACATTATTAATTTATAAATGACATGGCACTAGCATTTATTTCTGCCTTAACCCAGTAAATTCCAAGTTTCACCCCTCAAATATTTAAATAAAATTGACAAAGGTGCATTAAAATAAGTTGGAGGGGCTGAGGATATAGCCCAGTTGGCAGAGTACTTGCCTCTCAAGCACAAGGCCCTGGGTTCAATCCCCAGCACCACAAAAAAAAAAAATAAATAAATAAAAATGAGCTGGCAATCATAATTTAGAGTACATACATATTTGCTTTTCAACACATATATGTACACACATAAAAATGTGTTTTCAAGTGCACTCATAATTCACCTTTAACTTTTCTCAAAAGGATAGACCTATAAATCATAACAATTATTTCAAAGTTACTATAAATTCTATACTGGTTGCTCGATTAAAATTATTACAGGTGTTCCACATCTGGGACAATGGGACAAAATGTGTTAAGTCAGAAAACACTAAAACTGTGATGAAAGCTGATTCAACCTTGAAGTACTACAGTTAAAATACCATGAAACTCTGACTTGGAGATTCTAAGGTAACGCAAGATTCACTTTGTCCTTCAGATTGTTGCTTTTGTACAAACATGACATTTTGGTTGGAATTTGTGTTTGACAGCTCTATAATGTAATTTTCCAGAATGTGTTGATGTGGAACCAAATGTCATTGGCTTCATTCAGTAGATTTTCTGCCTGATGGAACATACCATTACTGTTCTATTTATTTTTACAACTGATGAAAAAATTGATTATTTTGATTCATGGGGTTCTTTAACACGTAATTTTCCAAAAGAAAAAGATCATCTGTTAGCCCCTGTATATATATCCCTGCTTGAGCATTAATTGTCTTTGACCTATAAGAAATTTCCTATGTTTAGTTCCACTTTGACATTACTTGTGTTTCTAGTCAATAGGTAGTATATCGGACCACAGAGTATATGTACTTGGCAGGAGAATTCTGTGGAATATTTTAAAGGGTGTTCAAATAAAAGCCAAAAGTGTCAAGAATGAAAAATGCATTTTATAATATAAAACCAATTCTTGATTTGAGAGTAAAAATGAAGCCGAGTCAACTACAAGTGCTTTTCTTTCCTTCCTCTGTTTAGGAAGGAAAGAAAAGAAAAAATAGTATTAGAACTAAGGTAGACAGCCAGTAGATGTCTCTGGCCAGGAAGTTAGACTGGTTAAGAAAAAATACATAGACATTTAGGTAGTAGAATAAAGAAGTCCAGACAAAGATAAGGTTTATTTGTTCTTCTTCTTGTTGTACCACTAGTCAAATTTAAATTAAAATTATAAAGTAAAATATTGCTTAATTGTTTCTGTCAGATTACTCTAAATAGCCACTGTGCCTTAAGGGAAGTTTTGACTACCTGAAAATATCACTAGACATTTTTGTAATTTTTAAATATTTTTTCAAAGAGTTCATTTTGTTGTTTATTTTTTGCCCATTAATAACACAATGCAAATCTATATCTTAATACACAAATTTTAATTTTAATATATCTATACAGTAGAATTTAGAAATAAAATTTAAATTTTTTTAGCATACAAGAAATCCAAAATTGTGATTTCCATTGTATGCTGTTAATTTCCTAATTGGTTTTGTTTTTGACCAATACTTTTCAGCAAGAAGGTTTTATATGTATATAAGAAATCTAACTGCCAATTGGATTATTCAAGAAAATGGAAACCTTAGGATGTCAATGTAAAAGGCCATGATATGAGAGGTGACTGAATATTTTCTATAGTAAGAACATAGACAAATGGAGTCAGAAGAAAGGATATTGTGAACCAGGATCTGAGAAATGTCCTATGGCCCCAAATAGTTAATGCTATTTTTTTCTTCCCAATTAATTTTGCTATTATTCCTCAGGAAGATTAAAATAATATGATGAGTAATTCAGTGAATGACTTTTATTGTTGTCCTTTTTAGTTATATATGACATTAGAATGTATTTTGACATACCATACATACATGGAGTATAACTTCACATTTTTGTTGTTATACATGAATATACTGGTCGTGTATTCATATATGAAAATAGGAAAGTTATGTCTAATTCATTCTACTGTCTTTCTCAGGGAAAGTTTTTTGAAAATAAAAAATTTCCAGGCTCCAAGTCTTTTAAAATCTTTTAAAGATAATAAAAACCATTCATTTTGTTTACTGCTTTTATTTCACTAATATATTTTATGTATTTCTATACTAGTTTACTCAATCTGTAAGTTACCTATTTCTGAAATAGCTGCCTCCTCATAGTACAATCTTTCCTTTATTTCCAGCAGCTGTACCATACTTCACCATAAAACTGAGTATCTGTGCTTTCCACCTGCAGATTATAGCTTTTCAATTTGATTTTTAACTTAGTTACAGTTTAGTGAGAAGAAAAGATGGGCAACAAATCTCTCTCTTCAGTTACCCAGATGTGGTCCTGCACTAAAGTCTATCTCAGATGATTAGTTCTTTCTTTGAAATACAACCTAGATTATTCTAACTTGGCTGATGCCTTTTATTAATCTGCTTTCCACCTCAAGGGGTAGAGTGGGAATTAACTTTGGTTAGAATTAAGTAAGATAATGCACTCAGGGGCTTAGGTTATTGTCTGGTACCAATATACATATTATAGTCATATCTTCTTCCTGTACTTTAAAGATTTATAGCAGTGCTGTTCACAAGAAATGTAATGTGTCAAATATATAATTTGTATTTTTTTTTTTTTTTGTGGTGCTGGGGATCGAACCCAGGGCCTTGTGCTTACAAAGCAAGCACTCTACCAACTGAGCTATCGCCCCAGCCCATAATTTGTATTTTTATTAACAATATTAGAACATATAAACTCATGGTTAAAAATTAATTTAATGGTGCACTTTACTTAATTAAATATATCCAAGATGTAGTTATTTCAACATGTAGTCAATAGGAGAAGTATTGAGATATTTTACTTATTTTTGTTTGTACTGTCCTCAAAATCCAGTGCATACTTAATTCTTACAGAATATCACAATGAGCCAGGTGTGGTGGCACATGCCTGTAATCCCAGTGGCTGGGAGGCTGAGACAGGAGATTGGGAGTTCAAAGCAGTATCAGCAACTTATGGAGGCCCTAAGTAACTCAGGGAGACCCTGTCTCTAAATAAAACACAAAAAATGGCTGGGGATGTGGCTCCATGGTTGACGCCCCTGTATTCACCTCCCAGTTCAAAATTTAAAAAAGAATACAACAATTAGGTATTTGAATCATCATCTCAAATACTCAGTAGCCTCATGTTACTACCATATTGTAGAGCACAGCAGTAAAGTTTACATGAATCTGAATTTTACCAAATGCCCATTTTTAAAAATGAGATCAATTAGCTAGACTGTTCTACATTTTCAAGCTCTCTCCATCACTCTGAATTGAGAGTCTATTCATTGTATTATTGCACCCAAATATTTTAATTGTTTTTTATTCATAAATCATAATTATAAACAATACTGTTATTCAATGTGATATAAAATAGAAACTCGGTAAAAATTAACCTTCCATAAAAAACGTCTTTTAATAACAGATATTTTTTTAAAAGTTCTAAGGTTTTCCATAATTTTTATGAAGTGGGTAAACAAAAATTTTCATAGCATATTTGCAAATATTAGAATTTCTGATTTCAAAGTTCCAGAATGTTATGTGTTTTTAAAAGGATGAATTAGAATGAATTATATATTCAAAATTTTGTGCTTGAAACAAAACCATAAAGGAAATAAAATGACAATTCACAGATTGCAAATAATAAATCTGAGAAGTGACTTGTATCTATGGTACTAACAGTAAAACAATAATTAATTGTCCAATTAAAATGAGCAATATATTTGAGTACAAATTTCACCACAGAAAATATATGCTTGGCTAATATGCACTTGAAAAGATGTTTAACATTACTTGTCATTAAGGAAAAATAAGTTATAACCAAAATCAAATATTACTTCATGTCATCAATAAAGAACAGACAATAACATGAATTGCTAAGGAGAGCAAAATCCTGGAAATTTCACAAAGTGTTCTCAGAATTTAAAAATGGTGCAGCCACTTTAGGAAACTGTTAGGCATTTTTGTCAAAAGTAAAACAAATTTATCATCCACCCAGAGATCCCCATTTTGGGGAAATCAAGGAAAATGAAAGCATATCTACACAACTGCATGTAGGTGAATGTTCATAATAGCATTCCTAATCAGAACATGGTAGTCACTCACATATTCATCAACTGGTGAAAAATTAAACAAAATGGGTATGCTGTAATGAATACATGATCTACTGAAAAACACATCTCCATTTTGAACTTTGAATGTACTTTATTTAGAAGTAGGGACTTTGAAGATGTAATTAGTTAAAGTTTTACTGGGTTAAGATAGGTTCTAAGATAATGACTAATATCTTTATAAGACAAGAAAAGAGGAGATGCAGAGACAAACAAGAATGTTGTTGAGGATGAAGTTAGGGAGTAAAGTGATCCTTTGCACAGATAAGGAAGAACCTGGAGAAGGACAGAGTATCCCTTTGAACTGCCAGACAGAGAATGGATTTCCTGATTCTTTTATTTCACACTTCTAGCGTCCAGAACCATGTAGGTTGTGATACTTTGTTACAGCAACCTTAGAAAACCAGCGTACTTTAAATTTTTAATTTTAATATTTTCTAGGCTTAGTGACATGCAAATAATACTACCTCCAGATGATAGATGGTAACAACAAACTGTGGCTTCCAGTCAACTACCAAACCACAAAATTAAATAGTCAATTCTTTGCCACATAATGTGTTGCTGAGTAATAATGTTTGGCAATATATTAAATGCACTTTTGACTTTTGATATTCCTATTTCAGGATGGATTTATCAGTACATAATTACATAACTCTGACATTGTTTCCCAGCCCCTGAACCTACAAGGCAGCCCCAATCCCCACCCCTACCCCAAGAAGCAGTGGTAGAGCAGCTGAGAGGCTAGGGAGGGTTGGAGCCCAGGCAGCAATCACTGGCTGTGAAAGTGATAAGCATTCGTGCCAGTGTGGGCGTGAGGCAGCAGTGGGCCTGTGGCACAGGGAGCCAAAGACAGGCTAGTGAGGCCCTAGGTCAACCTGTCATCCCACCTGGTTCAGTCCAGTGCAGACTTCCTGATGCACACAGCTAATCCACCCACTACTGCAGCTCTGGACCCATCCACTGACCCAAAATCTGGGAAGCTGTGATTGCAGGAACAGCTAAAAAACAGGTAAGGCAGACCTGAAAGGAAGTTCAGGTTCAGGGATTAACCAATAATATTAGTGTGTTTCCAAACCTTTATTAGCAAAATTTGGACCAATAGCATTGACCCAAATTCTATATAAACCAGGAGCCAGCCCACCCAGACAATAACCCCTGTCAGGTCCCCTTTCCTACAGGGGTTCTGTGCATAAACCCTACTGTTAAACTCGCTCATCTTGCCTGTGGATTTCATTCTTCGAATTCATGAGACAAGATCCAGAAAGAAATATAAAGGTTAATTGGGGTACAGCTACAAAAGTTAAGGGGAAAACTAATAAAGAGGCAAGCACACAGGATGACAAGAACAAGAAGTGTCTCCCGTGGGAAAGCCAGTCCAGTTTATTATCTATTCCAGGGTCATATCGAGTTACATTAGGTTACATAGAGCAGTTAGCTTTGTGCATGTGCAGATCACATAACTTGCTTGCTTCTCAGAGTCCATTAGTACCAAAGGTACTAATAAGATAATGTCTCCAGGTCTCACCAGGTCTCAAGGACAGAGGAGTTGCAGAGCATTCCTAAGCTATTCAAATGCAAGGCCTATTGTCCTGTTTGCTTGACTGGAAGGACTTTGTTCCTCTGTACATTGACTGGTCTGAAATCCCTACAATTTCCTTTTTTTGTTTTCTATGGCCTTTGGGGTTTTTTGTTTGTTTTTGCGGTGCTAGGGATTTGAACCCAGGGCCTTGTGCTTGCGAGGCAAGCACTCTACCAACTGAGCTATATCCCCAGCCCTTCTATGGTCTTCTGAATAGACGTGACTTGTCTTCTGCTTAAGGAAGGTGAAGGGAGAAAGCAAGACAGACATTGGCAAAAATAAGAACAGAATAATAAGGCAAGTATCAATAAACATCCTCCAGTGAACAGCTGTTTGATCCATGTAAAATTTGGTAGCCATGAGGTTAACCAATCTAATAAATCCCAACCTCCATCATCTCGTTGCACCTTCTTTACAAGGTCTTTAAGATGATCCAATTTCTTTTGAATGGGGTTACTATTATCAGTTAAATTGAAACAACACATATTATTAAATTTATGGAATCCATTATGATTCCATAAGTCACAACAACAAATAATCAATAGTGGCCCTATTATTGAGAATAGTTTGATGATTCAAATTTCAGAAGAATTAACAATTTTTGCTAAGTATAGGAGCACCACCAACAAGGATACAACAACAGACAAATAACACAATAGCCAAGATAGATGTGAAATTTTAGGCTAGTATTGCAAATAGAGCTGTAACCAAATTTTCTGGGGTACATTTTAAACCCATCTAGGCTAGGAATTGCTTAGCAGATGTTGTTAAACTCTTTCTATTCCCCAAGTCACTAAATGATTCAAAGATGGAGGGTCTTTTGGGCCTCTTGTTCTTGTTGGAGATTCCTTATTTGAATTAGGGTTCTTATCATCCAGGGTCAAATGGAATTTGGGAATTGGATTGTGAATGCTCGATGTCAATTCATGATGATTGATGGGTCTCACATACCTGGCAGGAATCCAAATAAGGGCCTATAGGATTAACAACAGCAACATATCCCCTCCCCCAAATAATCAAATGCAGCATCCCACCATATTGGATCTGGTGGAACTCAGTATTTTACATAAATCTTTGTTGGGATTCCTTAAGGGTAAAGTGCCTGTTCAAGGCAGAGGACTAGCGATGTGTATTATCTTCATTCTATACATTAAGAGAATTTATTGTGAACAAGGCAATATTGAGAGCATTATTAACATGAGAAAGGCTAGGTTTTCTTTTTTGTTTTTGTTTTAAAAGGCACATTTTAAGTGTGTGATGTGCATGCTAAGACCTGTCCAGTAAGATTATGAGGAATTCCATGAGTTAGAGTTGTATTCCATTGATTACAAAGCTGAGCAAAGGCAGTAGAAATATAAGTAGAGGCATTCTCAGGTTTTAAACAATGAGGTTTACCTATGGTGGCAATGCAAAGAGCACATGAGAGATACAGGCTGAGACCTTCTCTGAATGATGTGCACTGCCTGAGGATGTATCTATGGTAATATGTAAAAAAGAATAGGGCTGAGTAATTTTCCATTGTGTATATATACCATATTTTCTTTATCCATTCCTCTGCTGAAGGACAGCTAGGTAGGGTCCATAGTTTAGTTATTGTTAATTTAGTTGCTAAAACATTGTTGTGGCTGCTATGTGCATGTATGATTATATGACCTGTGTATCTCTACATCATGTACAGCCACACAAATGAGAAGTTATACTCCATTTATGTATGATGTGTCAAAATGCATTCTACTGTCATGTATAATTAGACCAAATTAAAAAATTCCAGGAAAGTTTAAAAAAAAAATAAGGGTGGAAGGGAGGAAAATGAGTTACATCCATCTGCCAAAAGGCATTAGAATGTAAACTTTGAGAGTTTACAGTTTCCCAAGTAGGGGAACAAAAGTGGGTGCAATGAGAGCAATTATTAAGAATGAAATGGGTCTGTTGGGAGGAAATAGAAAAGGTTTTCATTAAAGAGCAAGCAATTTGATTAAAAAATTGTATGATTCCACAGCATCTGGAAAGAGAGGATGAAGCGATTTTATTGCAGCATAAGCATGAGCATTTCCTTCACTGAGTGGTCCAGGAACCTTAGTGTGGCTATGTATGTGAACAAGAAATACTGGAGGAGCTATATAATCCTGTAAAAGAGATTGAAGAGTGATAAATAGGGATAACAAATTAGAGTCCAAATGAGGTAACAAAATTGCAGAGGAAATATGAGGCATCAATTTGGTTATATACTGAGAATCTGTAATGATGTTAAGGTGGTGGGAAACATACAAAGAGCCAAAATAAATGCAGCTAATTTTGCTTGCTGAGGAGAAGCTTGAGGCAAAGTGGAATTGTTAGAGTCCCATTCTGGCTAATCCCTGGAGAGTCAAAGTGAACACACGGTAATGCAAATCACACAACGAGGTTTTATTAAAGGAAGCTCGAGCCTGGACAGTAACCAGCCCCTCAGACCGATACAATGGCTGGACGGGGAGGGAGCGGCCTCAAGGGGCGAGAAAGCCCTCTATTTAAGAGATTTCCAAGCATTCACACACAAAGACCTGTACGTTATTGGTTAACATTTGAACAGCTAAACATTAGTCCTCCTCTGGTTGGGTCCAGCCAATCTATTTGATTCTCATTGGGTCCCACCAGAACTGAACGGTCCTAAAGGAAGAAGGGAGGAGGGAAGGGGTGAACTATGCAGGAGATGAGTCGGGGTTAGGTCCCCCTGTCCTTGATAGATAAGGTTTCTAGGCAGCTGCACATTCCTCAGACAATATCTCTTAACAACCTCGATAAGCACAAGGGCCCAGCAGTCTGTTTGTGCTATATTGGCTCTTGAGGGTGCAGTCGCAACTACCTGCGTCCTGGTGATTAAGACGGTTAGCTGCACAGATATCACCCTGTTCTCAACAGAATAATCTGTCCATTTTTTAATCAGTGAATACAGACACCATACCCTGTTGTTTTCCTCCATCAGTATAGACAGTAATCCAACCAGAAAATAAAATGGAGGAGATTGTAGAAGAAGGAACATGAAAAACTTGACACAATAAGGAAAGACATTCATACAGAGGTATATGGAAAGGAATAGGAGCTAAAAAATCAGTTAAGACAGCCTGACAATATGAAGAAAATTGTAAATGCTGTAAATGTAAAGTCTTTCCATAAGTAAAATAAAGTACAAGTGTCATTGAATTTGTTCTGTGGCCACATGGAGACCAGATTGTAATAGAATGTGTTGCTATTTAGTCAGAGTATCTTCTGTAAATATTGGCCCAACAATCAAAATATCATCCATATAATGATAAACAAGAATATTTGGGCATAATTGTTGGAAAGGCTGAAGAGCCTTATTACAAAATGTTGACATAATGTGGGGCTATTTAATATACCTTGAGGAAGAACTTTTCACTGATATCTATCAGTAGGTTATGATGATTGAAAACAGGAACTGTGAAGGCAATTTTTTCTCGATCTTCAGGAAAGAGAAGAATAGTAAAAAAAAAATTCTTTTAGGTCTATTACATATACAGAAAATCTTGAGGGATTATTTAAATTAGGATTAGGCAATCCACTTAATCCTAGGTATAGGTTGTATACATTTATTAATTTCTCTTAAGTCTTGTATAATCTCCATTTCCCTGATTTCTTCTTTATGATAAAAATGGATGTATTCCATGGGCTGGTAGAAGGTTCAATGTGTCCCAATTGTAACTGTTCTCGAATGAGCGCCTCTGTGGTTGCCACATTCTCCTTAGACAGTGGCCATTGTTCTACCCAGATAGGAGTGGTGTGCTTCCATTTTAATGACAAGGTGGTCAATTCTGCAGAGGCCCCTATAAAAAGTCCACTCCGTAGACATTTGTAACTTGTGTAAGATGTCTCTACCACATATATGAAAGGGAATTGCCATAATGTATGGTCGAATATGAGTAATAACTTGCTGTGGGTTGGAAGGGGTGGAGCATCAGAACCATAGAGAGCTTTTAGACACCTGTTTATTATTTTCTCCTATGTCCCAATCAGGAGTGGCCCTCTGTAAGGGCCATGCACAAGGCCACATTGAGACAGGTATAACTATAACATTAGCACCAGTGTTCAATAACCCTGTGATTGACTGCTCATTTAAACAAAGGGTTAACTTTGGTCTATTTTCAATAATAGGTAAACGTGCTCCTATAATAGAAGAACCAAATTCTGCATCCCCTCTTTCATGTAGGGATTATTGGGCGGTAACATAAGGAATGACAATTAATTGAGCTATGGAGGATCCTTTGGGGAGATTTAAGGGCACATGAGACCAAACTTGAATGTATATTACACCAGTATAATCAGAATTAATCACTCCAGGAATTATAAATTTTCCTTCTATAACATTGTTAGAGTGGGGCAAAATTAAACTAAAGTTACCTTTAGGTAGAGGTTCTTGAATTTGGGTAGCAATTTTACAGATTTCCCCAGGAAGACGTATTTGAGCATCCTCAGTAGTAATCAAATCTATTCCTGGGCTCCCTCTTGTGGCATGAAAGGATTTATGGAAGGAACTTCTGTTTGAATTGGAAACATTTATGACAGAGACATCTGGGTCTGCAGGTGAAAATGGTTCCTCCTCCTTTGGCCCTGGGTCAGGAGGTGACCTGTAATTAGGTTTCTCAGACATGTCTGTTTTAGATCTGCACTGATTAGAACAAAATCCTTTAGGACAGATTGGACATTTCTGATTGGGGCATTCTGTGGTCCTTTTTTGAAGATGGCCACATTTTTTACATCTTTAACAAAGTTTATCAGGGGGATTTAAAACAGCAGCCAGTCACGCCACTTTATGAGTTTCAGTTCCAACAGTTTGACATGCTTTTATTAAATCAGAAAGTGTAGTATCCACTTTACGATAAATAGATTTTATTACTTCTTAATGATCTTTCAAAAGCCAGTTGTTTGGTCAGAATACTGGCAGCCTCCAAATTTTCTCCTCGTCTTTCAATAGCTTTAGTCAATCGGTTAACAAAATTAATAAAGGCTTCCCCAGGGCTTGTCAAATTACAGCACAGAACTTAGAAGGATCCTGAGTGTCTGGGATCATCCTCCATGCCTTACAAACTAAAGTTCTAATGTGGGCAATGGCAGCTGCAAGCAATGAAGCTTGTTGTTATAATGTCCCTCTTTGCCCCAAGCCAAAGAAGTCATCATAATCAATATTAACATTTCCTTGAGCATCATCCTCAGTTTGAATACAGGCTAAATCAGGGTATTCTTGTAAAAACACTGTATTTTGGGCAGGAAAAAGTAACCATTTTCACCAATGCTTTCCAATCATTAGGAACCAAGGCATAACCCATTCCTAGCCCCACTATCATACTGAGTGAAATTACTATTAATTCCACTATCCAACACAGTCCTTAATTCTTTAAACACAGTAAAAAGCAATTGTTCATATTCTTGCTGATTAGCATTGTTTAGTCTAATGGCAGGCAGTCAAGGTGTGAGTTTCTCCTTCTGCAGCTGCCCTCCTGAGACATTTAGATAATGAGACTGGACTGGGGGAGGAAAAAAAGGAGGGGGAGGAGTAGGAATGCAGGGAGAGGACTGAGAAAAATCTTGTCTTAGAGACTACCAGAGAAGTTTGTGATTCTGTCAAGGCTATTTTTGAGATAGCATCTCAACACAAGTACCATGCTTGTAACACAGGTACAGGAGCCCTTAGCTCCTCATGCATTTTTTAAATTATTTTTATTTTTATTTATTTATTTATTTATTTATTGGTGCTGGAGATTTAACCCAGGGCCTGTGCTTATGAGACAAGCACTCTACCAACTGAGCTATATCCCCAGTCTCTCATGCAATTTTTTACCTGTCTTCTCAATCTTTGGGGTCTTAAGGACCCACTCAAGACAGCAAGAGTCTATTTCAGATAGCAAAGCAGCAAGGTCAGTATTACTGATAGTATGTTTAGCCTTATGAAACAAGTAAGAAAGTTCAGCCCAATGACTTGGTTGAGCATCAGACAGGTAATTCCCTGTAGCTTACCAGTGGGTTTGGTACAACCAATGAGCAATGTGCATCAAAGCCTATTCCAGGCAGTAAGTTATTCTCTTCCTCCAATAACACATACAGAAAGGTCCCTGTTGGGTGCCAGCTGTAAAGGTTAATTGGGGTACAGCTATAAAGGTTAAGGGGAGAGTTAATAAAGAGGCAAGCACACAGGATGGCAAAGAGCAGGAAGTGGTTTCCTTGGGAAAGTCAGTCCAGTTTATTATCTATTCCAGGGTCATATCAAGTTACATTAAGTTACATAGTGCAGTTAACTTTGCGCATGTGTAGATCACATAACTTGCTTGCTTCTGAGAGTCCACTAGTACCAAAGGTTTTTATAATAAGATAATGTCTTCAGGCCTCAAGGACAGAGGAATTGCAGAGCATTTTTAAGCCATCCAAACACAGCACCTGTTGTATCCTGAGGCGTTTGCTTGACTGGAGGGACTTTGTTCCTCTTTACATTGACTGGCCTGAAATTCCTACAAAGAAATGTCAGTGCGTTGCTGGGATCTGCTGCAACACTGGAGGGCATAGCCACCATTAAGAGCTGAAACATCTGGGCACAGTGGTGCACCCTGTAATCCCAGTGGCTTGGTAGCCTGAGCAACTTAGCCAGGCAACATAACAAAACTTTGTCTACATAAAATATTTTTTAAAAAGATCTATGGATGTGACTCAGTGGTTAAACACCACTGGGTTCAATCCCCAGTGTGTGTGCACGCACGCGCACGCGCGACACATACATACACACACACACACACACACACACACACACACACACAATGCAATACCTTTCTTGACTGTAGAGACCTGAAGCTTATGCAGACCACACCCACCAGCAGAAGTGGAAAAACTGTTTCAAGTCCATCAGAGTCAATTAACACAAAGGAATAGTATTCAAGCTTAAAAAGAATACACTACTGATATATAATCAAACATGGGTGAGTTTCGAAATATTGTGATGATAGACAACAGACTCAAAAAATCACTTTTTACATGGTTTTATTTATACAACAAAATGACTATAAGGCAGGTAGTAGATTTGTGGTTTCCTGAGGTTGCCATTGACAAGAATTGTCTGCAAGTTGAATAAAGGAAATAAACCTTTTGGTGATAAACATGTTTTTAAACTGGTTTGTTTAATGATTGCACAACTCAGAAAATTTACTAATAAATATCACGTTATATACTTAAATGACTAAACCTGATGATATGCATACCTCTATAAAATACTTTTTGATAGGAAAAATACTATGAAGGATGATGGAAGAAATTAAAATGAAACTATTGGTAGACCACTCAAAATATAAACAAACCTGAGGCATCAGTTTGAAAAATAAGTATTTATAAATTTAAATCTTTTTTTAAAAATTCTGGGCATACTTTCCAGTTTTCTTCTTTATCCTCAAAACCATGTTGTGTTTTTCCACATGCATTCTGTAATTCTGTAATTGGTGCAACAAATTGGGGAACTGCTTTTAAAAATCACTAAATTAATCAATATAGTAAAGGGAAAGGAACAGGGAAAAGAAGAGGAGAGGGAATGGGAAAGTACCTGGGACTGAATTAGAACAAATTATATTCCATGTTTTTATACTTATTTCAAAATGAATCCTATTTTTATGTATAACTAAAATAAGCTGATAATAAACAAATTATTAACAGATTAACTATTTTAATCTATTTATATAAGCAGTTGATTCTAATTCCAGTGATTTCCAGCATGGTGTCTTCAGGTTTCTATAATTCATTTAAAAGAACAATACATATTATCAAACTATTTTCCATGTACAATGAGAACAATAGATATAACAATATTTTTATAAAGACCATTTCATTTATTTTTACATTTGTATTTATATGAAATTGTATAAACCACTGTGACACAATTTCTTTAGTAATCACCTTCTAATTGATATTTTGACTAATATAAGGTTATTAAATTATTTCTTGATATAGCTATTATTTAATCAATGAAACATTTTAGTACCTACTATTTTGTAGTAGGACAATGGGATTAGCTTATGGTGGTAAATACTTGGGGAAAATTGGTTTAATTTATATACACATATGCTCTCAAAATTTTTCTCAAGAAAAATAGAAATATTTTTCAGGACTTCCTACTAATTGTAGATATTTATGTGTCATTTTAATAAATTTAAATGAAAGTTTTATGATTATTCTTTATTATAGACAGTTGTTTCAGTTTGCTTTGTTTCTTGTATTTGAATGATTCTTGAGGTAACCAGTCTACTATAGTCATCAGAGTATCAGTTAGTAAGCAGTAAAGAATAATGGTTGTTATTTTAGTCAGCTTTTTTTGCTGCTGTGATTAAAAGATCTGACCAGAACAATTTTGAAGAGGAGAGGTTTGAGGGCTCAGAGTTTCAGAGGTCTTAGTCCATAGAAGGTCTGCTCCCTTCCTGAGGGCTCCACGTGAGGCTGAACATCATGGTGGGATAGTGTGGCAGAAGGAAGCAGCTCACATCATAGTGATCGGAAAGCAGGAGAGTCCACGGCCAGATACAAATATATACCAAAAGCCACACCTCCATACCACCTCCTCCAGCCACTCTTCAGTTAATCCCTATCAGGGGTCCCTGACTGGGTTAAGACTCTTACAACTCAATCATTTCTCCTCTGAACCTTCTTGCACTGTCTCACATCCAAACCACAACAATTGTCTGTATAGACTTTGCTTATTCATAATTATACTCAAACTTAGGAATATCATTGAATTCATGATGCGTATTCATGCAGCATTGGTTAGTGTTAAATGTGCCAAACACATACAGAAGGGTAAGAGAACTGATAAGCAATAAAATGGTGTTGGCAACACACTTGTTCCAAAACGATTATAGACATTTATTATTATTTATAACTATTAACCATACTGAAAACAAGCAAGTTTAATACATATTTTCAAGTATATGAATGCAAACAAGGACCTTGATTAATCCGCATAAATTGAACTACATGTAAGCCATTTTAGCAACATTTATATAATGCTTAATTTGGGGGGCAAAATGTGAAGGATATAAACTTAAAATTTTACATTTTCATGTTCAGCATTTTCTCTTAAAAAAAGCTACATTTTCAGATCCCAGAAAATTGCTGTTAAATACAGACTTATGTAGGATGTTTATAAAATATACAAATAAAAAGCAGTAAATTAAACAATATTTAAACAGTTTATGAAGAATTTGTGGAGTTTTGTAACTTTCAATAGAAAGAAAAATTATGAGATATATTATGCACTTATCACATACTATTTTATTATTTTGGAAGCGGGACTTCCATTTACATATTATGTGCCCACTTTCTGGAAAATCTGTGGCATAATAAAATCTGTACATTTGAAGAGACTATTTCAGTGATGCATAAAACCAATTAAACATTAAATCATCTATGACACCAGGGGAGGTTTTCCTTGGGTTTTCATTATTAAATATAAAACATTATTTACATAAAATATATTTTATGCTTTTCAGTCTTATCTATATGAAATACTCTTGTTCTTCAAACACTGCTTGATTCTCTCTTGTTCTTCATTACCCTCTTCTTCTAAAAGCAGTCTCTAAACAATGCAAATACAAACTATGGTCTATCAGGGTATGTACTTCTTCATTCTAATTTACAAATAGTTAAGTATAATAAATGTATTACACCAGTTCAAGAAAATCTTATTTAATTTTGCCAAGCATATTAGTCAAGTAATATATATATGTTGACATCATATTTTTAAAAATTTGTACTGTAAATGGCCCAGGCCTGTAATCTCAGTCACTTCAGAGGTTGAAGTAGGATTTCAAGTGTGAGGCCAGCTTCAGCAACTTTAATGAGACCCTGTCTCAAAATAAAATTTAAAAAGGGCTGGTGGGCCAGGGTACATGCTTGTAATCCCGGAGACTCAGGTAAGACTAAGGTAAGATTGCAAGTTCAAGGCCAGTCTCAGTAATTTAACAAGACCCTAAGCAATTTAGTGAGACCACTGTTGCTCAGTGGTAAAGTACCCCTGGATTCAATCCCCAGTACCAATTTTTTAAATTTTTTTAAAATCAGCTGGAGATGTAGCTCAGTGATAAGAGTGCTCCTGGGATTAGTCCCTAGTACCACAATAAATGAAAATTAAAATAAAATAAAAATTTCAATCAAAATTTATAATATTAAATAATCTAGGCCAATATTTTTAAAGCAGTTATTTAATAACTTAAACATAAAATTATATCATCCAGTAATTCAACTTCTGGGCACATGTATAAAAGAACTGAAAGCAAAAACTAAAACACATGCTTATATACCAATATACATAGCAGCATTATCTCCAAATGTCATAAGGTATAAACAAGCCAAATGCCCATTCCCACATGAGAAGATATACAAAATATGGTTATGTACACATAATTCATTATTATTCACTCAATAAAAATCTTGGTATAGGCTATACTAAAAGTAAACCTTGGGAACATTATGCTAAGTGAAATAAAACAGACACAAAAGGACAAATATTGTATGATCTCACTTCTCTGACGTATGAAGGAAGATCAATTCAGAGAGGAAGAAAATAATAACTACTGTGGGTGGGTGAGGCAGGGATGGGAAAATTAGTTTTTACTGTGTACAGAGTTTTAATGTTCAATGATAAAAAATTTCTGGAGATGGATTGTGGCATACCAATGTGACTGCACTTAATGTCACTTAACTGTACTTTTTAAATGGATAAAATGGTGAATTGTACATTACAGACATTTCAATATAGTAAAAACTTAACAACACGAATTTGCCTTCCTCAGTCTTAAAGGATATTTTAAAAAGCCGGGCTCAAACATCATGATTGAGGGTTTATTTCACTGCAAACAGGACTTTTTCTCTATATTTTACCCATGCTTCTCCTACGTTCTAGTCAAAGTAGAAGAGAGAATGACAGACATATGATGTTAGAGTTGGGCAAGAGAAATTAGGTTCTTAAAATGGAGCCTATTATTTTATTTTATTTTATTTTATTATTTTATTTTTTGCAGTACTGAGGATCAAACTCCTATTCTTATCAAGGAAATTTCATAAGAAAGGTCAACCCTCCTGTATAAGATATAATAGACCAAAACAAATTCTTCCTAACATTAATAAGTTCACTATTAAATTCATAATTTACATTCTGCTACATGTAATATGGAGTAAAACTTAGAAAATATGTTTATGGATTTATTTTTCTTTTAACTTCAGAATAATCCCTTACAGCACATTTAATGCAGAGTACTAGAGTGGTGAGGCAATTTTGCACACAATAACAACTAGACTACGTTAGATACAAGTTGCTGTAAACAAAAGATGGCCATTTTGAAAAATAATTGTGCTATTAAAGTAGAAATTAGACGTTATACTTTACCTACTGTTGTTTGAAAATAAATGTAAAGGCCCTGCTTGTTTCATATAAACAAGGCCTTTGTCAGTTTTGAAATTCTAATAGAAAGAATATATTGTCCAATTATTAGAATGTTTATAGCAATGGAAAAAATTATCATTATTACTAAGTTGGAGTTCCATTATCTTGAGATAGCCACACAAACTTTGAGTCATAATGCAGCTTTAAATTACAGTAGAAGATAAGATGCATGAACACAGTTGAAAAGTATCTTGAGGTTTACTCTGAACTGATCCCAAGTTGACAGAATATTTTAGATTTCAAGCAGCCTGTACTTTAACTGTGTTCTTACATTTGTATTCCCCTATGAGGCTGATCATAAAGTATTTGAAAAAAAATGTAGAAAAGATGAGATAATCATAAAAATGATTAGTAGCTTAAAGTACAGCATCAATTAAGACAATACAAAATCAAATAAAAATAAAGAATGGAACATCAATTAGCCTCGAAGTTTTGGAAATAAGAAATTGAGCAAATTGATAATGAACAATGATTATAAAATTGCTCATCTTAAAGTGGGAAATTAATCTTTTTCCCAGCTGTAATTAGGACACTATGTTTAATTAGCAATGTCTTCAACAGCAAAATTACAAAAACATTCTTGCTTTTCTACTATGAATGTTAATAGGATTCATATTTTAGCCAGTAAAAATATTTCCAAAGGACAAACATACATAGAAAAATCTGAAATCCTGTTAGCCTGATTATATTCAGATATGCACTTGTATTATTACTATGCCTAACAGGTATTAATTACACATATTAATGAGATCCAGTCTGATATTTCAATATATACATACAGTGTACACTAGTAGAATCCAGTTTCCCTCTACCCTTATCTAATAATCACTATTCTACATTCAGATTAAATTTTTGAGGCTTCTACACATAGGAAAAATATTCAGTACTGTGTGTGTGTGTGTGTGTGTGTGTGTGATTTGTTTGACTTCATTTACATAATATAATGTTCCCTAATTTAACCCATCTTTATGCAAGTGACAGTATTTTATTCTTATTTATGACTGAAAAATATTTTCAAGTGTATGCCCTATTTTTTTAATACATTCATTCATTCATTGACACCTAGGTTGATTCTACACCTCAAATATTGTGAGCAGTATTGTTATGGGGCACAACTTAAGAACAGACCGATCACCACTGAGAAGTGCAAATTTGAGAGTCTTTATGAAGCTGGCCAGCTGACTGTCTCACACAATGTCCCAAAAAATGACTATTGGGAGAACAGCCCAGACCACAAGGGTTGTAGGGGTTCTTATACCAAAAATCACATCAATCATGTCTGTTACTATGATTCAAAATTACAAACTAACATCATGAGATCATCAACAGAGGGGGAAGTGGGTCAAACTGACCCTTACCTAGGTACAAACTAAAGAATGGTTGCTAACATCCACACAATTACCGTTTACATGGTACATTGGTTAAGAGCAATAGAGGTCAAAGGTGAGCAACTTTTACTACATAGGTGTTGCCATTGTACATTATTAAACATGTCATGCTAAGTAACTGAATATGGGTACAGAGGCAGGGTGTTCCCATGGGAGAAACTTATTTCCTACATAACATGGCGTCTCAGAGCAAAATGGAGTCTGTTTAGTCATTTCCCTTAGAATCTGACCTATAATATTCTCATGGAGTCAGATCTGTCAGCACATCACAGTATCACAATCAACATGGGTATGCAGGTATCCCTTTGGTGTACTGGTTTCACTTCTTTATAATACTATTCTTCTCAAATATTTCACATTCTAACAACAATTTATGTAAATTTATATAAATTATATGACCTAATTTGGTTAAATAATTCCAAAAATTGCCTTCAGAAAATTGTTCATATGATTAGGGTGTTGTTTCCCTACCATATCATTCCTCTGGAAAGCAGGAATTGGTTTCGATGAAGCACATATAACATCTATTTAGTCAAAAAGAGAGACTCGGGGATCCAAGATGGTGGACTAGAGGGTGAGTGCATCTCCCGTCACTCAAGAACTCAGGATTCAAGAAGGGGAGGTATTGAGAGACTTGAACACAGGGTGAGTCTCTCCCACCTGGTAAAGCTGATCCTGGGCAGCAGGCCCAAACAGTGGGCAGCTTCTCAGAGCAGGGCAGGGCAGCGAGAGTCTTCCCCAAGAAGCCTGGTCCCTCCAGTGGCAGGCACGATTCACAGCCAGCTTCTAGGAGAAGGCCTGCCCAGTGAGAGCTTTTCTGCAGAGAGCCAACCCCAAGCCCTGAACGCAGCGGCAGACCTTGGCCTACAGGCGACTTCTGGGACCAAGGCAGTACAGGGAGAGGCTTTCCCCAAGCAGTCTGGCTCCCTCAGGTGGGGGCAGGCCCAGTCTATAGCCAGCTTCTAGAAGCAGGCCCGCCCAGTGAGAGGATTTCCACACAGAACCAGCCCCTAGCCCTGGACTCAGTAGCGAGCTAGGGGCAGCTTTCTTTGGAAACACTGCATTATCAAGTTCCTCAAAGACTTCAGACTACTGAAGGCTGGGAGGTGATATACTGGAAATCGACAGGGACACTATAAGGCAATAGAGGAAATCAGCAATATCTCAGAGTCCCACTGATATCTGTCCAATATGAGAAAACAAGGGAAGAAAATGTCCCAAACAAGCCTAGATACTATATCAATAAAACCCAATGACAGCATGGCAGAAGAAATGTCAGAAAGGGAGTTCAGAATATACATAATTAAAATGATCAGGGAAGCAAACAAGGAGATGAACGAGCAGATGCAGGCATTAAGTGATCGCACCAATCAACAGTTAAAAGAGCAAATACAGGAAGCAAGAGATGATTTCAATAAAGAGTTAGAGATACTGAAAAAAAAAAAAAACAGAAATCCTTGAAATGAAGGAAACAA
This sequence comes from Sciurus vulgaris, assembly GCF_902686455.1. Taxonomy (NCBI): domain Eukaryota; kingdom Metazoa; phylum Chordata; class Mammalia; order Rodentia; family Sciuridae; genus Sciurus; species Sciurus vulgaris. The sequence continues at coordinate 40,711,533 of NC_136469.1, read as the reverse complement.
TAAAACAAGTTAAAAACTCCATAGAAAGCACAGCCAATTGGATAGAACACCTGCAAGACAGAACCTCAGATATTGAAGCCAAAATATTTAATCTTGAAAACAAAGTTGACCAGAGAAGATGGTAAGAAATCATGAACAGCATCTACAAGAATTATGGGATATCATGAAAAGGCCAAATTGAAGAATTATTGGGTTTGAGGAAGGCACAGAGAAACAAACCAAAGGAATGAACAATCTATTCAATGAAACAATATCAGAAAATTTCCCAAATCTGAAGAATGAAATGGAAAACCAGGTACAAAGGCTTATAGGACTCCAAATATAAAAAATTACAACAGACCCAAACCAAGGCACATTATTATGAAAATACCTAACATACAAAATAAAGACAGAATTTTATAGGCTGCAAGAGAAAAGAATCAAATTTCATTCAAGGGGAAACCAATAAGAATATCAGCAGATTTTTCAATTCAGACTCTAAAAGCTAGAAGGGCCTGAAAACATTTACCAAGCCCTGAAAGAAAATGGATGCCATCCAAGAATCTTACACCCAGCAAAACTTATTTTCAGATTTGATGACAAAATAAAATCCTTCCATGATAAACAAAGCTAAAAGTACTTAAAAAAGAAACCAGCATTATAGAACATTCTCAGCAAAATATTCCATGAGGAAGAGATGAAAAACAATGATGAAAATCAGCAACAGGAGGAACTAGCCTAAAGGAATAGGCTAGTTATTCTCCAAATAAAGGAGAAACCAAATCATATCAAAAAACAAAAATGAATCAAATGACTGGGAATACAAATCATATCACAATAATAACCCTGAATGTTAATGGCCTGAACTCATCAAGAAAAAGACATACACTGGCAGATTAGATTAAAAAGAAAAAATCCAACAATATGCTCTCTGCAAGAGACTCATCTCATAGAAAGAGATACACACAGATTAAAGGTGAAAGATAGGGAAAAAAACATACCATGCACATGGACACAGCAAAAAAGCTGGAGTATCCATCCTCATTTCAGATAATGTGGACTTCTAGCCAAAACTAGTCAGAAGAGATAAAGAAGGACATTACATACTGCTTAAGGGAAGCATAAATCAGCAAGACATAACAATCACAAATATCTATGCCCCAAACATTGGCTCATCCATGTACATCAAACAAATCCTTCTCAATTCCAGAAATAAAATAGACCACAACACAATACTAGGCAATTTCAACACACCTCTCTCACCACTGGATAGATCTTCCAAACAAAAATTGAATAGAGAAACCATAGATCTCAGTAACACAATCAACAATTTAGACTTAACGGACATATATAGAATATACCATCCAAGAGAGAACGAATACACTTTCTTCTCAGCAGCACATGAATCCTTCTCTAAAATAGACCATATTTTATGCAACAAAGCTACAAGAAAATAGAGATACTACCTTGTATTCTATCAGATCATAATGGATTGAAACTAGAAATAAATGACAAAATAAAAAACAAATATCTTCACTACATCGAGATTAAATAATACACTATTATATAATGAATGGATAACAGAAGACATCAGGAGGAAAATAAAAAATTTCTTAGAAGTAAACAAGAACAAAGACACATCATATCAAAATCTGTGGGACACTATGAGAGCAGTACTTACAGGAAGATTTATTTCATGGCGCGCATTCAATAAAAGAAGAAAAAATCAACAAATAAATGACTTAACACTACAGCTCAAAGCCCAGAAAAAGAACAGAACAAAACCAAATGTAGTGGAAGACAGGAAATAGTTAAAATCAGAGCTGAAATTAACAAAATTGAAACAAAAGAAACAATCAAAAAAGTTAACAAAATAGTTTGTTCTTTGAAAAAGTAAACAAAAATGTTAAACCCTTAGCCACATTAACAAAGAGAAAGACGGAGAAAACTCAAATTACTAAAATTCGGAATGAACAAGGAAATGTCACAACAAACACGAGTGAAATACAAAACATAATAGAAGCTATTTTGAAAATCTATACTGCAACAAAACAGAAAACCTCAAAGACATCAACAAGTTTCTAGAGACATATGAATTACCTAAACTGAACCAGGAGGACATACACAACTTAAACAAATCAATTTGAAGCAATGAAATAGAAGAGTTCATCAAAAGCCTATCAACAAAGAAAAGTCCAGGACCAGATGGGTTCTCAGCCGAGTTCTACAAAAACTTTAAAGAAGAGCTCACTCCAATACTCCTCAAAGTATTCCATGAAATAGGAGTGGAGGGAACCCTCCCAAACTCATTCTATGAAGCCAATATCACACTGATACCTAAACTAGACAGAGACACATAGAGGAAAGAAAATTTCAGACCAATATCCTTAATGAACATCAACGCAAAAATTCTCAACAAAATTTTAGCAAATCGCATACAAAAACATATTAAAAAGATAGTGCACCACAATCAAGTGGGTTTCATCCCAGGGATGCAAGGTTGGTTCAACATCAGGAAATCAATAACTGTCATTCATTATATCAACAGACTTAAAGTTAATTATCACATAATTATTTCAATAGAAGCAGAAAAAGCATTCAATAAAATACAGCATCCCTTCATGCTCAAAACACTAGAAAAAATAGGGATAGTGGGAACATTCCTTAGCATTTTAAAGGCCATCTATGCTAAGCCCATGGCCAATATCATTCTAAATGGTGAAAAACTAAAAGCATTCCCCTTGAAAACTGGAACAAAGGAGGGATGCCCTCTTTCACCACTTCTCTTCAACTTTTTCCTTGAAACTCTAGCCAGAGCAATTAGACAGACCAAAGAAATTAAAGGGATACGAATAGGAAAAGAAGAACTCAAACTATCCCTATTTGCTGATGACATTATTATATATTTATAGGAACCAGGAAATTCCACCAGAAAACTTTAGAACTCATAAGAGAATTCAGTAAAGTAGCAGGTCACAAGATCAATGCTCATAAATCCAATGCATTTTTATACATTAGTGATGAATCTTCAGAAAGAGAAGTTAAGAAAATTCCCCCATTCACAATATCCTCAAAAAAAATTAAAATACTTGGGAATCAATCTCACAAAAGAGTTGAAAGACATCTACAATGAGAACTAGAGAACACTAAAGAAAGAAATTAAAGAAAACTTTAGAAGATGGAAAGATCTCCAAAGTTCTTGGATAGGCAGAATTAATATTGTCAAAATGGCCATACTACCAAAGTGCTATACAGATTCAGTGCGATTCCAATTAAAAATCCCAATGACATACCTCACAGAAGTAGAGCAAACAATTATGAAATTCATCTGGAAGAATAAGAAACCCAGAATAGCTAAAGCAATCCTTAGCAGAAAGAGCGAAGCAGGGGGTATCGCAATACCAGATCTTCAACTATACTACAAAGCAATAATAACAAAAACGGCATGGTTATTGGTACCAAAATAGACAGGTAGATCAATGGTACAGATAGATGACATGGACACAAACCCAAATAAATACAATTTTCTCTTACTAGGGAATGGTGCCAAGAATATGCAATGGAGAAAAGATAGCCTCTTCAACAAATGGTGCTGGGAAAACTGGAAATCCATATGCGACAGAATGAAATTAAACCCCTATCTCTCACCCTGCTCAAAACTCAATTCAAAATGGATCAAGGACCTCGGAGTCATACCAGAGACTCTTCATCTTTAGAAGATAAAGTAGGTCCAAATATTCTAAATATCGGCTTAGGATCAGACTTCCTTAACAGGACTCCCATAGCACAAGAAATAAAAGCAAGAATCAACAACTGGGATAGATTCAAACTAAAAAGCTTTCTCTCAGCAAAGCAAACTATCAGCAATGTGAAGAGAAAACCTACAGAGTGGGAGAAAATCTTTGCCACTCATACTTCAGATAGAGTGCTAATTTCCAGAATATATAAAGTACTCAAAGAACTCTACACCAAGAATACAAAAATTCCAATCAACAAATGGGCTAAGGAAATGAACAGACACTTCACAGAAGAAGATCTACAAGCAATCAACAGATATATGAAAAAATGTTCACCATCTCTAGTAATAAGAGAAATGCAAATCAAAACTACCCTAAGATTCCATCTCACCCCAATTAGAATGGCGATTATTAAGAACACAAGAAACAATAGGTGTGGGCAAGGATGTGGGGAAAAAGGTACACTCATACATTGCTGGTGGGGCTTTCCACTCTGGAAAGCAGTATTGAGATTCCTCAGTAAGCTTGGAATGGAACCTCCATTTGACCCAGCTATCCCACTCCTTGGCCTATACCCAAAGGACTTAAAATCAGCATACTACAGAGATACAGCCACATCGATGTTCATAGCTGCTCAATTCACCATAGCCAGATTGTGGAACCAACCTAGATGCCCTTCAATGGATGAATGGAAAAAGAGACTTGGTGTGTATATATATATATACATACATACAATGGAATACTACTCAGTCATAAAGAATAATAAAATTATGGCATTTGCAGGCAAATGGATGAAATTGGAAAATATCATGGTAAGTGAGATAAGCCAATCTCAAAAAATCAAAGGATGAATCATCTCGCTGATAAGTGGATGATGACACATAATGGGTGGTGGGAGGGGTTAGTGTTAGGGTTAGGGTTGGGGAGGGAAGAATGGAGGAAGGAAGATCTGTATAGAGGGAAAAGAGGCGTGGGAGGGGTGGGAGGGGTGGGAGGAGTGGGGGGGAGGGAAAAAAAACGGAATGAATCAAACAACATTGCCCTATGTAAATTTATGATTACACAAATGGTATGGCTTTACTCCGTGTACAAACAGAGAAACATGTATCCCATTTGTTTACAATTAAAAGTAAAAAAATAAACAGCAATGGAGAAAAAGAAAGAAAGAGAGACTCTGAAACAGACACATTTCCAAAGTAAAGCTTATGAAACCTGAGGCATTCATTGAGACCTTCAAGATAGAACACTTTTCCCTTTCATACACAAATTTAAATTAATATCTTGTCATATTGCCACCAGTTCTTATAAAATCACCACCTGTGTCATCTGAAAATGACATCACTACATTGGATAAAGACTGAGTTCTGAGAACAGGTTGAAGTGTCAATCAAGCAGAACCATGAAACCAACCACTGTTAACTAAAAAGCAGCAATGTATCACCTTTGTCCTACTACATTGTTTTTTTATTAGTTTATACTTAAAATTGAATACTTATAAGGTAGCAAATGAATAGCAATAAATTGTTTAAAGTTAAAAATAATATCAATGTACAAAAAAAGTTTTATCCCTGTTTCATGTATGTTGAGGTATATGTGTATATTTGATCTATACACATGTGTATACATTTCCCTCCATAGTGATTACACCAAGACATTTTTCTACCTGAAATGTATGCAAAATACTAATTATCCCCTCCCCACTCTTAACAAATTGTATTGTCAATAGTATTCTTTTCAAGATAATCAAAAAATTTATTTTTTTCTCTTCTGATTTTATATCTTTGCTTAACTGTCAATTATCTTGATTGAAGTTATGAGTCTTGGTTCAACTTCTCTACCAAAAATGACTAATCAGTAATTAACACCATTTTTTTACTTATATCTCACAGGTATAAAATGATACCTTTGATGTATTCCACATTTTCTTTTTAATTAATTAATTTGTTTAATTTCATTTCATGATGGTATTTTGTAGTTGTAATTATTTGAACTGCATTGCAAGATATTTGTCAACTAGGAAATCATTCCTGTATCATCTACTATATCTGTTCTTATATTTTTATTATTTCCTAGTTTGCATTTTACTTATGAACTTAAAATCAAGCAGTCTATGTCCCTCTGAAGAGCAAAAATTTTAAGTGCTTTATTGGAATTATTAAATGTATAGAATATATTTTATATATTTGTTTTGAATCTGTTTTTTCAACAACGGTTACTTTTGTTGTTAAAAATGTGATTTCTGTGCCATAGAGTCATAATTTAAACTTTATTTATAACTTTATCACAAATGTCTTAAGGTTATTCTTAGATAATTCAATATTTATTCTATTATAAATAAGCATTTGGTAGACAGAATTCTAAGGTGATTCACAATTACCTTCTATCTTTGCATAATCCCTTCCTCACATGAGGAAACAGTGGATATGATGAGTTATTACCATCATTATATCATGTTCTATAGCAAAAAGTGATTAACCTGTATAGGTTGTATACCAGACCAGCCCTTTAAAAGCAGAGTTTTCTTCAATGGGTCTTAGGAGGGGAGGTCAGACATTTGATGCACTGGAAGAATTCAACACTATATTGCTCAATTGAAGATGAAAGTCTCATCAGGTAATGGTTTGAAGGTTACTGCTAAGAAGTGAGTGGTCCCTGGTCAAGAGCCAGAAGAAACAGGGACTTTAGTAAGGCAACTCTAAGGAAGTGAACCTTGACAATAACAGAAATCAAAAAGCTAGACAGGATTCTGAACTTCATATAAAATTCAGCCATTTGATTCTTGATTTCAGTTAGGGCAAAGAACCCAACCATGCTGTGCTGAACTAAGAAACAAAATTGTGCAGTCATAAATAGGTGACATAGTAAGCCAAAAATTTGATAACTTTGTTATGCAGCAATAGAAAACTAATTACAAATGTTCATCCATTTCATACTCCATTTTTGTTCCCAATCATTTCATCTTATCACCTCACAGTGAGGAGAAAAAGTTTCTTTTCTTTAGTTTTTCAAGAAAACAACATATCATCAGTAGATAAGACAAAGTTTGCTTTTCCATATTTTCCTCCTTTCAACTATTTTGACTATTACAGAATAATTCTACTTTATGAAAATAACTTCAGACATTCTTACAACAGTGTCAACTATGGCAGGTTTTTTTTTTTTTTTTTTTTTTTTTTTTTTTTTTTTTTTTTTTTTTTTTTTTTTTTTTTACAGGAAGCACCTGAAATACTGCCTGAGGTCTTTTTCTTGCCATAGAAATGGGTTCAGTCATTGTGCTGAATAGGCCATGAGAGTTGGGTTCTAAGTATTTTCTATTGATGCTATTTTCTATTGCCACAAATTAAATGACTTAAGCAATACAAGTGTAGTATCTCACAATTATGTAGATCAGAATTTTGGCACAGACTCACAGGGCTAAAATCAATGTGTTGGCAGTAAAGTGTTTCTTTTTGGAGACTATAGGAGATAATCTATTTTATTGCTGTCCCAGTTGCAAAAGAATAGACATATTCCTCAGTGTATATCTCTCTTGCTCCATCTGTACACCAGTAATGGCGGGTCACACAATTTTCACATCAATAACTCTGAACTGACTAGCCTCTTCTACCTCCCTCTACTATGTATAAGGACCTGCTGATTATACTTGAAGGATATGGGACATGACAACCCCTAAGACAGGGAAATGACAAATCCTGGGAAGGAGATATCCAACTATCCTAAAAAGGCAGTCCCTGGGAAAAAGACAAGCATTGCTCCTTTCCCAATAAATCCTTTCCCAGTGACAGTACAATAGACCCTAGAGGGAAAGAGAGAAGCACTGAATGCTGGACCCTCCATCCTTGCCCAGTACAAATATTGCCCAGTAAAAACAAGTTTCAAATTCTCACAATCTGGTTCCTGAATGCACAAACTGACACATTGTTGAAGATATTAAGTCATCTCTTAGTGTAACTTATAAAAAGCCAGACCCCTTCTGTAACTGGGGTCATTTTCTACCCAGAGGGTGAGTCCCTGCCTGACTCCACTGCTGAAAAAAAAAGCACTGCTGATCCATGAAGTCGGCTCCCATTCTGGTTATTTGTGCTTTCATTATGGTCCTGAAACCATCTTGGTTATTTTGGCTTACAATACTAAATCTACCTACCTATACAATCCAGTAAAACCTTCTTACTTGAAGACTAAGTGATTACCAATTTTAATTTCATCTGCAACTCTAACTTCACTGTGCCATGCAATGTAAAATATTTACAATTTTAGAACCGGAACCTGTAAATCTTGGTAGAATATTATTCTGTTATTATGTTTATATATGGTTTAGATGTGAGGTGAACCCTAAAAGCTCAAGTGTGAGATAATTCAAGAAAGTTAAAAGTGAAATGTTTGGGTTTTGAGAACCTTAAAATAATCGATGCATAAATTCACTTCACTGAATTAACTAGATGGCAACTATAGGCAGGTAGGCTGTGGCTGGATCAGGTAGATTACTAGATGCATGCCTTTGCAGTATAGTTTTTTCCTTGTGAAAAACAGCTCTCATTGCTTGCCAATTAACACATTTGGAGCTGCTTTCTTCCTCCACATTCTTTTATTTTTTAAAATTATTTTTAAATTTTTACAGGCTGCATTTTGATTCATTATACACAAATGGGGTACATCTTTTCATTTCTGTAGTTATGCACAATGTTGATACATACCATTCATGTAATCAAACATGTACATAGGGTAATGATGTCTGTCTCATTCCACCATCTTTCACACTCCCACCCCCTCCTCCCTCTCATTTTCCTCTATGTAATCTAAAATTCCTCAATTCTTCTGTCACCCCTCAATCCTCCACTCCCAATATATATCATCATCCACTGAGCAGGGAAAACATTCAGCCTTTGGTTTTTTAGGATTGGTTTATTTCACTTTGCATGATATTCTCCAATTTCATCCATTTGCCTGCAAATACCATATTATTATTCTTCTTTATGACTGAATAATATTCCATTGTGTATATATACCACAGTTTCTTTATCCATTCATCTGTTGAAGGGCATCTAGGTTGGTTCCACAATCTAGCTATTGTGAATTGAGCTGCTATAAACATTGATGTTGCTGCATCACTGTAGTATGCCAATTTTAAGTCCTTTGGGTATAAGCCAAGGAGTGGATAATTGAGTCAAAAGGTGGGTCCAAGTTTGCTAAGGATTCTCCACACTGCTTTCCAGAGTGTCTGCACCAATTTGTAGCTTCACCAGCAATGTAAAAGTGTGCCTTTTCCCCCAACATCTACATCAACATCTATTATTGTTTATGTCCTTGATAATAGCCATTCTAATTGGAATAAGATAAAATCTTAGAGTTGTTTTAATTTGCATTTCTCTCTATTTACTAGCAATGATGAAAACTTTTTCATATATTTACTAATTGCCTATATAGCTTTCTTTCTAAAGTGTTTGTCTAGTTCCATGGCCCATTTATTGATTGGGCTCTTTGTATTTTCAGTGTAAAGTTTTGTAAGTTCTTTATAAATTTTGGAGATTAGTGCTCTATCTGAAGTGCTTGTGGAAAAGATTTTCTCATACTCTTTTCAGATTATTGATTGTATCCTTTTCTGAGAACAAGCTTTTTAGTTTGATTCTTGCTTTGATTTCTTGTGCTTTGGGAATCTTGTTAAGGAATTCTGATCCTAAGACAACATGATGAAGATTCAAACCTACTTTGTCTTCTATTTGGTGCAGGGTTTCTGGTCTAGTTGCTAAGTCCTTGATCCATTTTGAGTTGAGTTATGTCCAGGGTGAGAGATAGAGGTTTAATTTCATTTTACTGCATATGGATTTCCAGTTTTCCCAGCACCATTTGTTGAACAGACTATCTGGTCCTAAGCCAACATGATGGAGATTTGGGCCTACTTTTTCTTCTAGTTGGAGAAGATTCTCAGGTCTAATTCCTAGATCCTTTATCCATTTTGAGTTGAGTTTCGGACAGGGTGAGATAGGGGTTTAATTTGGTTTTACTGCATATGAATTTCCAGTTTTGCCAGTACCATTTGTTGGAGAGGCTATCTTTTCTCCATTGTATGTTTTCTGCTCCTTTGTCTAGTATGACGTGACTGTATTTATGTGGGTTCATCTCTGTGTCTTCTATTCTGTGCCATTGGTCTGCCTGTGTATTTTGGTACCAATACCATGCCATTTTTGTTACTATTGCTCTGTAGTATTGTTTAAGGTCTGGTATTGTGATACCTCCTGCTTCACTTTTTCTACTCAGGATTGTTTTTGCTATTCAAGGTTTCTTATTCTTCCAGATGAAGTTCATGATTGCTTTCTCTATTTCTATGAGGAATGTCATTGGAATTTTAACTGGAATTGCATTGAATCTGTATAGTGCCTTTGATAGAATGGCCATTGTGACAATATTAATTCTGCCTATCCATGAACATGGGAGATCTTTCCATCTTCAAAGGTTTTCTTCAATTTCCTTTTTAGTGTTTTGTAGATTTCATTGTAGAGGTCTTTCACCTCTTTTGTTAAATTGATTCCCAAGTATTTTATTTTATTTTATTTTGAGGCTATCATGAATGGAGTGGTTTTCCTAATTTCTCTTGCAGAGGATTCATCACTTATGAATAGAAATGCATTAGATTTATGCATATTGATTTTATATCCGCTACTTTGGTGAATTCATTCATTTAGTAGATCTAGAAGTTTTCCAGTGAAGTTTTTTGGATCCTCTAAATGTAGAATAATGTCATTGGCATATAGTGACAGCGTGAAGTCTTATTTTCCTATTCATATCCTTTTAATTTCTCTGGTCTGTCTAATTGTTCTGGCCAATGTTTAAAGAACCATGTTGAACAGAAGTGGTGAAAGAGGGCATCCCTGTCTTGTTCCAGTTTTTAGAGGGAATACTTTCAGTTTTTCTCCATTTAGAATGATAGCCTTAGCACAGATAGCCTTTACACTGTTAAGGTATATTTCTACTATCCCTATATTTTCTAGTGTTTTAAGCATGAAGGGGTGCTGTATTTTATCAAACACTTTCTCAGCATTTATTGAAATAATCATATGATTCTTAACTTCATCTTTGTTTATTGATTTTTGGATGTTGAACCAACCTTGCATCCTTGGGATAAACCCCGCTTGATCACAGTGCACTATCTTTTTAATATGTTTTTGTGTGCAATTTACCAGAATTTTGTTAAGGATTTTTGTATCTATGTTCATCAGGGATATTGGTCTCAACTTTTCTTTCCTTGATGTGTCTTTGTCTAGTTTTGGTATCAGAGGGATACTAGCTTCATAGAATAAGTTTGGAAAGGTTCCCTCCTTTTCTATTTCCTGGAATACTTTAAGGAGTATTGGTATTAGTTCTTCATTAAAGGTCTTGTAGAATTTGGCTGAGAATACATCTGGTCCTGGACATTTTTTGTTGGTAGGCTTTTGACGGCTTCTTCTATTTTAGTGCTTGAAATTAATCTGTTTAAACTGTGTACATATTTCTGATTCAGTTTGGGAGGATCATATGGCTCGATAAATTTGTCAGTGTCTTCGATATTTTCTATTTTGTTGGAGTGTAGATTTTTAATGTAGTTTCTAATTATGTTATGTATTTCAATGGTGTCCATCATGATATTTCCTTTTTCATCACAGATTGTAGTAATTTGAGTTTTCTCTCTCCTTCTCTTCATTAGTGTGGCTAAGGGTTTATCAATTTTGTTTACTTTTTCAGAGAACTAACTTTTTGTTTTGTCAATGTTTTGAATTATTTCTCTTGTTTCAATTTCATTGATTTCAGCTCTCATATTTATTTTCTCTCTTCTACTATTTTTGGTGTTGATCTGTTCTTCTTTTTCTAGGGCTTCAAGATGTAATATTAAGTCATTTAGTTGTTGACTTTTTATTTTTTTAATGTATGATCTCAATGCAATGAACTTTCCTCTTAGTACTTCTTTCAGAGTGTCCCAGAGATTTTGATATATTGTGTTGTCGTTCTTGTTTACTTCTAAGAATTTTTTTTTAATTTCCTCCCTGATGCCTTCTGTTATCATTGCATCATTCAATAGTATATTATTTAGTCTCCAGATGTAGGAGTAGTTTTTGTTTTTTTTTATTTTATCATTGATTTCTAATTGCATTCCATCGTGGTCTGATAGACTACAAGGTAGTATCTCTATTTCTTTGTGTTTACTAATGGCTTCCTTGTGGCACAGCATATGGTCTATTTTGGAGAAGGATCATGAGCTACTGAGAAGAAAGTTTATTCAATCGATGATGGATGAAATACTCTCTATATGTCCATTAAGTCTAAATCATTGATTATATTATTTAGTTCTATAGTTTCTTTGTTCAGTTTTTGTTTGGACAATCTATCCAGTGATGAGAGCAGTGTGTTAAAGTCACCCACTATTATTGTGTTTTGGTTTATTTGATTCTTAAAATTGGGCAGGGTTTTTTTGATGTACATAGATTCTCCAATTTGGGGGGCAAAAATATTTAAAATCATTATGTCTTGCTGGTTTATGGTTCCCTGGAGCAATATGAAATGTCCTTCTTTATCCCTTCTGACTAACTTAGATTTGAAGTGCACTTTATCTGATATTAGGATGGAGACCCCTGCTTTTTTTTCTGAGTGCATGTGCATGGTATGTTTTTCCGCATTCTTTCACCATTAGTCTGTGGTTGTATTTTTCTATGAGATGAGTTTCTTGAAGGCAGCATATTTTGGGGTATTTCTTTTTAATCCAGTCTGCTAGTCTATGTCTTTTGATTAATGAGTTTAGGCCATTAATATTCAGGGTTATTATTATGATATAATTTGTATTCCTGGTCATTTTGGCTTGTATTTGGTTTTTAACTTGACTTGGTTTCTCCTTTGATTGCCTTTTCCTTTAGGTTAGTTACTCTCTTTGCTGACTTATTGTTGTTTTTTACTTCTTTCTCATGAAATATTTTGCTGAAAATGTCCTGTAGTGCAGACTTTCTATTTGTGAATTATTTTAACTTTAGTTTATCATGGAAAGATTTTCTTTCATCATCAAATCTGAAGGTTAGTTTTGCTAAGTATAGGATTTTTGGTTGGCATCCATGTTCTTTCAGAGCTTGAAATATATTGTTCTAGTCCCTTCTTGCTTTTAGGGTCTGGGATGAGAAATCTGCTAATACCCATATTGGTTTCCCCTTATAAGTAATCTGACACAGCCAGATTAAAGAGAGACTAATCTCTCACAGTCTTTAAAATCCTATCTTTATTTTGTATGTGAGGTATTTTTATTATAATATGGCTTAGTGTGGATCTGTTGTACCTGGTGTTCTGCTGGTTCTTGTATTTGATTTTCCATTTCATTTTTCAGGTTTGGAAAATTTTCTGATATTATTTTGTTGAACAGGTTGTTCATTTCTTTGATTTGTATCTCTGTGCCTTCCTGAATCACAGTAATTCTTAAATTTGGACTTTTCCATAATTCTTGGAGTTTCCATTCATGATTTCTTACTATCTTCTCAATTTGGTCAACTTTATTTTCAAGATTAAATATTTTGGCTTCAACATCTGAGATTCTGTCTTCCATGAGACCTTTTCTGTTGATGATGCTTTCTATTGAGTTTTTAATTTGTTTTATTGTTTTTTTTTTATTTCAAGTTTTCCTGTTGGTATTTTTCAGAATCTCCATCTCTTTATTGAAGTGCTCCTTTGCTTCCTGCATTTGCTCTTTTAACTGTTTATTGGAGTGATCATGCATTGCATACATTTGCTCTCTTATCTTTTGCTTCACAGATAATTTTAATTATGCAGATCCTAATCTCTTTTTCTGTCATTTCTACTGCTATGCTGTTGTTAAATTCTATCGAAATAACTTCATTTTAGTGTTTGTTACTGACACTTTCTTCCACTGTTTTTTCATATTATTTCTGTATATTTCCCTCTAGTGGTGAAGATCTGATATACAACAGTCTCTCCCCTGCAGGCTTATTGTAATCCTGCAAGTTCCCAGTACCTCTCATTTGAGGGAAGATCAATATTAGCAGCACCCAATACAAACAATATGCAGCTCTAAACCAGATAGCCCCTATGAAGACTTTAACATTATTGTCATAAACAATAAGAGTTTGATTATTATTTACAGTATTTCTAGTGGTGGGCAAAGAGGATGGGGAGGGTTGTAGGATATAACTGTTAATGGGAAAAGAAGTGAGTAAATCGAGATACCTGATCAAGGGAAGAGTGAGAGTGGTCAGGAGTAACCACACCATGGACTCCTTGTAGCCATGGATGTCGTCTTGAAAAGATGGCAGGTTGACTACATCAGTCCTTTACTGAGGATGCTTTGATGACCATTGATAGAGTCACCAGTTTGTTTTTTGTCTGGCTTAGGGTCAAATGAATTGGCATACTATAATTAGTGCCTTTATGGTGTTAATAGTCTTATTCAGCCAGGTCATCCAATAAAATGTGATCTAGGTGCCCATTTCATGGGTCAGGATGCACAGTGATGGGCAGCTCAGTTACCAGCTCAATGGAAACTGCATGACCCATACCACCCACAGGAAACAAGCATGATAGATATAATGACCTGCTTAAGCAAGGACTTAAAACTGCAGTCAATTCACCTACTATGAAGGGGTGGGCACAGCATCCATGAGCAGTTGTGGGAGCTTTGAATGAGCATCCCTCATGAAGGGTACTAGTTATTGTGGAGGCTTTGCTGCACTGTGCAGAGGCCCCAATACAAGTCCACATGACAAAAAAGGATGCTGTACCTAAGCCTGGGTTTGGAAAGAGAATGTTTTGGCTGTTCCCACTGAATTGAATCAGGGGCAAACTGTGGATTAGACATAACCCTGGAAAATGAAGTCCTCCCACCTTCATTGGGTAGCCCTATTAGTACCCCCCAAAAAAAGCTTTGCAGTGCAATCTCCCTGTGATACTATGGGTGACTAGTGAAAGCTTTACCCACTCCCATACATGTGACTTGGCCAGGTCCCACAGATGGGACAGATTTTAAAGGCCACTGGTGACATCTATGCTTTCCTGGGATGCAAAGTAGGCATGTATTCTCTTAGATAGATGTGAATTATCTGCAATAGTATCTGTAACTACTTTGTCCTTTTACTCACAGGTATGTTCTTGCTAATACCATTATGGACTGGGCACACACCTACACAAGAGTAGCAAACACCTCTGCCCACTAGGTATGCACTGAAGTGTCTTTGAGTTCTGAAATACCCTGGCAAATCCAGACTATGTCCATGGACACTTTTACACAGCTCAGAAAACTTTTTATTGCCACTTCAATATGGGATGAGACTAAAGCATCCATTGTGATGATAGTCTGGGTGCAACTCAATGCTTCTCATCCATGGTTGGGGCACTCTGTCTGGGATGGAATGGCCTGATTCCCATGTGAATCTGTAGAACTAAAATGTCTGATGCCGCTGTTTTGGGAGAAAATGGAAGATATAGAACCTGTGGGCTGGATCTTTAGAGGCTTTTGTCAGACTACACAATCAGATATTAATAGAACAGTTATGATTGTTATTTCAGTGCCCCATGGCACCCTGTGGATCTGTGACACTCAGGTGGCTGTACCTTCATTGAATTGGATAGGGCATTGAACCTTTTGTACCCATACTCTCAGGGACCACACACCAAACATTCCTTCCAGAGGCCTGAGATGGCATAAGCCCTGTATAGAGTGCACTGGACACCTTGCTGATATTATCCCCAGCTTTGTTTATCCCTCAGGGGAATTCTTGATGACTGAGATGCAGATAGCTGCCTTAGCTGAGCACACAGTTTGAAGCTTAAATCTTACAAATAGGGTCCACCTCTAGTGAATGGTTTACCCAGGGTGTTTAACCTCTGGGCCACATCCCAGTTCTTTATCTTTTATTTTTAAAAAGTTCTCGCTGAATTTCTTAGGGCCTCATGAAGTTGCTGAGGCTGACTTTGAACTTGCAGTCCTCCAGCCTCAGCTTCCAAGCCTCTGGAATTACAGGCATGCACCATTACAACCAGCAAGTTAATATCTTTTTAAAAATAAATAAATAAATAAATAAATAAATAAATAAATAAATTCAAAATGGGTTCTTTTCAATGTCCATCAGAAAAGTTAAATGGAAAGTTCTTTATTCACCTGAATTGGAAAACAGTATACATTTATAGTATCACCATAGGTTGCTACCTCTCTTATTTTGTCATAGTATAAAATCAAAAAAGTTGAAACAGATCCCTGACAACTCAGAAAGTACACTATCTGGTCTTTTTCAGAGACATTTTGCTTTCCTTTTTCTAGTGTGTGCTGGAACATCCCCTCTAATACATTAAAGAAATCACATTGCACATCTTAGCAATAAAAAGAGCCAGGGAGATGGCTGAGACACTTTTTTTGTCCCCAGTACTGGGGATTGAATCCAGGAGCACTCAACCTCTGAGCTATATCCTCCACTTTTTTTTAATTTGATTTTGAGACAGGATTTCACTAATTTACCCAAGTTGGCATTCATTTTGTAATCCTCCTCTTTCTGCAAACTGAGTAGCTAGTATTTGAATATAATATTTAATTATATTAATACCATTAAGTGATATATGAGTACTAGACCACTTCATTTATTGGGTACAACATGAAACTCCACATTTTGATTGAGATTCAGAGCTATAAAGTTCTTTGTAGCATATTCATACAAAAGTTTCAATGACTGCAATTTAATTCCTACAATTGAACAACAGATGCTAGAAGTATAAGGAAAATCTGTGGACACACTTGAAAGCTTAAGTGATTAAATTAAAAGTGGATAGATACATCCATAGTGTGATTTAAAGTCACACTGCTGTTATAGAGAATCATTCATCATTTGAAAAGCAGATCCTGATATGCTATTTGACCATGGTTGAGACTATTTCTCTGATCTTCACATATTATTTGACTATGAAACAGAGCTGGGTGTCATGAGCAGCATAATGAATTTGAATAAAAAGTGTCCATCTAAAGACCCTGTGTTCATTCAGGAGGTGAAATGCTTAGATCATGAGATCTATGAAGTAATCAGTGGGTTTATCCATTTGATGAGTTAATAATTTGAAAGAACTACTAACTGATAACTATAGACAGGTGGGGCATGCTTACAGGAACTAGGTCACTGATGGTATGTTTTTCTCTGGTTTATAGTTTGTTTCTAGCTCCTCCCCATCTCTACTTCATGGCTATAGCCACAAGAGCAGCTTTCCTCCATCATGACTTTTTGCCATGGTGTTCTGCCTCACTTCAGGCCCAGAGCAAGGAGGTTTGCTGAATATGAACTGAGATCTCTAAGTTGTTTTGGTTAAGTATTTTGGTCACAGTGAGGAAAAACCCTAACACACCAACCATTTCCTAAGTTTGAGTATGAGTGTCATCAATCTCTTGAAATAGAAGTGATGCATTCAGGATAGGGAGCAAGTTGGTTCCTAGTTATAATTTTCAGACGTGAAGTTTCAGATATTCATGAAACATATTCATGGTGCACAAATACCTCTACTCTAGCTAATTCCTGTAGTCTTCTGAGGAATTCCCACAGCAGAGGAGAAAAACAAGGTTGGTTCTCAATATACTCTATAGAACTAAAAATTGACTGCTGCTTAACTGAACCTTCACTCAATGGTGGACTCAAAAGTCAGTACAAGAAAGAATTTCACCAGTCCTTTCAGCGGCAGTTTGCTACCTTTATATGGAGGGAGAAATGGCATAAGGTGAGTATATATATTTACCTTTTAAAATTAATTTTTAAAAATTTGTTCTAATTAGTTATACATTTACTTTTGAATTACTATTACCTGATTTCCTGGTTGGATTGTAGGGAGCCCCAAAACAAAGAAGACTGCAAGAAGATTTGAGAATAGAATATAGCACAAAATGTGAAGTCATTCATGTCTCTTGTCAGTCACTATTATACATGAAATTTTCAGCTGTCATAGTAACTAAAGCAGCATTCACACTGGAGAATGATTATAGATCTACCCTCTCTTTCAAGTGCAGAATCTAATGTTGAACCTTCAATATGTTACCTTTCCTTGGGAGAACAATCAACTCTTACTATCAAGTTGATTTGATTAAATCTCTTCTATCCTGGAAAAAGCAATGATTCATCTTTATTGGGATTGATATATATCCTGGATTTATTTTTTCCTTCTTATCAACTTGGCAGATGTATTTTGTAAAATTCTCAAATCATCTGATTTAATGACATGAATATTACATAAAAAAACACCTTGGTGAAAGGAACTAACCTTATGACAAAGGAGATACGGCAATTAGATTATGTCCTCAAGATCTATTTTTCCATTTAAGAATATGATATTTTCACATACTGTTTTATGGAAGATGACAGGGTGTAGACAATTTCTAACATGCTTTAAAAGGTGCAGGCAGCTAAGATACAAGCTTGGGGGTAACACTGCATATTTGAGCAGATTATATATATCCTTTATATAATACTATGATTCAAACAATAAAAATATGCTAGTTTATAGAAAATTTTAATAAAGCTAGAATTATACATGACTTTTCTAATGATCCATCTCAATAACTTACCTGGAATTAGGTCTACTGAATTAGAAGATTTGGTTCTTATGGTGGGACAAGGGATGGGTAACCTTGCTTCAGAAGTAATATACCAATGGTGAAACAGAAGGTGGAGGGACAAAGATTAGTAGAAATATTCACTTTGCAAATATTGTTTAAAATTTAAACATGTTAATAAAAAGTAGAACAACATGCAAATAATTTATTATTTTTTAAATGCTATGCAATGTGCCTTCTTATTCCCTGAATCTATGAAAGAACACTCATATTATTCTTCCCCTTGACTCACTAAATCTTAAGCTAAGTCTGCCACATAATCATTTGGAAATCTTTATGTCTCCAGACCAGCAAACAATATAACCAGTTTCTGCAGAGATAGTATAAATTAACTGTAAGCTTCTTAAGGAGGTAGGGGTTAATTCTCTATAATGGGAGACAAGAAAATTTATCTTCAGATTTCAGGGCACTCACTGAGTAGATGCCTCCTGGTGTTTCATGTTCAGGGTTAATCATTAACAGGGGAATGCACTGTCTCCAGATTGACAAGGGTGAAAGAACTAGAGGACCAATTTCCTAGGAAAAAAAGTCTGGGATACTACACCGTGACAGAGAAAAGAGATGTCTTTCCTTTTATCTAATTTTGGAAAAAACTAGATTAATGGTGTCAATAAACTGTACCTTTTATTCCTAATTCTTCTTTCATTTTCCCTTTTTCTTAAATTTTAATTTATAAATTATGTGGCTATTTCCTAGACAGATAGTGAATGTGTGGAATGAACTGTAATGAACAATATGAGAACAAATTAGTCCCCTATATGCATTTTCTTAATGCAAACATCTAAGATTTTTCATGGAGTATTGACCTTGCCACAGAAGCATGCTGAGCCAGATAGGCCAAGAGTTAGAATAAATTTGCCAAAAAGCTTAGGAGAATTCTTCAACGAATTAACCTCACACCCAGTGCAGATTCTTAGAACCTGTAAATGTTAGGTGCTTGTCAGGGATGGAAATACATTTGTGGATGAAATTAAGGTTGCTCCTGAACTGACATTAAAAACAAGATTTTCCTGGACTATGCAAATAGTCCATAAATATTTTTATGATTATAAAAGCCATTTAAAAGTAAGGCAGAAGAGTGTCAGAATAATCTGAGTTAAGAAAAGATCATCGCAGGCACCTTTCAAGATGGAAGGGAATACGGTTGATGAATGGGAGCAGTTTTAGAAACTGAGAAACTCAAAGAACAAATTATTCTCCAGAGCCTCCAGAATTGGGAACCTTGTCCTGCCAATACCTTGATTATAGTCCAATGAAACCCATTTTGGGTGTCTAACTTCCAGAATTATAAGATAATAAATTCGTGTTGATATGAAGCACTAAATTTGTGGTAATATGTTAAGACAGCAATACAACATTAACACATTTACCCCTTTCATAAGACAACTAGTCTTAAAGATATCTCCCATTGGTACCATTGGGTAAAATTGCTCATCTCCTTACTCTCTACTGGCTCCTTTCCCTTTGCAGTTACATTTCCACTCTGCACTACCAATATTTCTCAGGATTACCTGCCAAGTAGACTACTAGCACCTGAATTCATGTCCCAGGCACTACTTCTGGGGAAATTTATCCTAAAACAGGAGTTACTGTTTTCCTGTCTTCAATGGAAATGTTGCTGTTGTTTTACCCATAAAATGATGCTGACTTTGAGGTATAGTTTCTTTATGTCTTGAAAACAAATATGCTGTAAGTGAAAGAAATTGCTACCATCATATGAGAGGCTTCTGTCTGTGGAATAGGCTGACAGATGTGATCGTGAGCACTCTTGTGAATGTCAAACCTGTCTCTGAAATATAAAAAAGTGAATTGGCAAATAGGTAGACATTCTAGAGGGTCATCTTTTTGTTTCTAGCATATATTTATCTGGCCATGAAGTAGAGTGAATAAGAGAAAAATTTCCAGAGACTAGATATGGGAAATGTCAAAGAAAAAGCCTTGAAATGCATGGCAGTGAATGCTGGATTGCTTTCATTTGCCTTTCCATTCCAGATGAGTCTGCTCCCTGCGGTCATGTATTCGCTATGCAACACGAGTGGAATATACTGCAGAGGGTAAGGGTAGTGTGGATCATAACCATCATCTATTCATTAGTTGTCCTATCTATCAAATAATACATCTATATGCCATATATCTATATATATCTATCTTTGTGTGTTTGTATCTATCTTTCTCTTACATACTTATCTAATTTTTGCCTACTAATAAATCTCTACTTCAGGTTATTTTTCATTTTCTCTGCCTGAAGATGTAGACTAATCTAGATGTCATCTTGTTTACATTTATAATTTTACTTGTTTTTGTGAAAATTTATGTCATAAGTGATCATTGTATCAGTAAGAAATAGGAAAAGCTTGAAGAATTTAGATACAGTACCATGCAAATATAATTAACCTTACATAAGCCCCATATGCTGCACCATAATGGACAAGTGTGGAAATAATAAAACATTGTCTCTAGACTAAGATTACAGGAAGAATAATAGACTTTTGTTATTAATTTAAAGCAGTTTGTATTTAAAACTTGCACTATGGGGAGAATTTGCTTAGCATTATTTGTCTAGTCTTATAGATTGCTAATTTTTTTATTGCAAGCAATAATGAGTGAAATTCAATTTTACTTCAACTCTATTGAACATGTTTTACTTTACAGGTCTTTTAGTAATGACTCAGGCTTTCTTTCAGAAAATTGAACAATGGTCACATAACCTTTTAAAAGATATATGTAAGGTCTGAAAGTTATATGAAACTTTTTATAACATATCATTTAGATTATTATTTAACTATGTAATATTTTATATCATATAATGTTTCATGTAATGTGTTTAGAATATATTTCTGTGAATTAACTATTATTTATACTTAAAATATAATTAAGCCATGTTGTATGTTTTCACATTGTCATGCATTGGTTTGAATACTCTAGGTGGCACAAATGCAGTTTTAGATTCTCATTAATTGTTGCCTTTTGTTATTGGTTTTAAAAGTTGTTTAAAGGAATAACTATTTCACTTTACTGTTAGCTCAATTAATAGCTTCTTTAGCTAAAAAATACTTCAAGTACAAATAGAACATTTAGTCAGACTACATAACATTCTTCATTTTTCATTGTTGTTCCTATTACCCCAAATCCAAACATTTCTTGTTTGTAACCTAATAAAATAATCCACAGTTCTGTAACTTGAAGGCTATAACTTTTATAAAATGATACTTTAATATAATACAGTGGTAAGAGTTAGGTAAAGTTAATGGTATTGTTAACAGACATTGATTATTTTCTAATTGAAGTGATAATATTAATTACTGACTCATTCCATAACTGGTAGGTTCTTTAAAAAAAGGAACTATTTACCTAAGTCCATATTGCTAGCAAAGATATTGTAAAAATCTCTGCAACTTTTTAAGGCTTTCAACACTGAAAGCTAGTATTGATTTAAAAGGACTAGAAAATAGAAAATAGAAAAGGGGAAGTATTTTTTGTGTAATTTTACAAACATAAAAATGAGAAATCTTCATATATCTGAGTGGTAAAAATGGGTGATGGTGTAGTGGTGTCTTTTTATAAGATGTTATTTGTTATGTTTTGTTCCAAAAAACTGGGGATGAGGGGTTCCATTGTAAATTATTAGGTAAATAGTGATGAAAATTCACCTCCTTGCCAGTCATTCAGATATCTTTCTTAACTAAGTTCACAATACCTTTGTTTAACTTAAATAGTAAACAAAAGCACAAACATAAAATTAAACAAAGATGAGATTTGCAATGGATGTCTTGAGAGTAGAAAGTCCCTTCGTCATCTTTTCTTCTCACCCTTTTCCTCCACTATTTCCCCAGCTATACACACCTACAAACACAGAACCTGGGTGTTAACTAAATTTGAGTTGTCCTTAGAAATTAAAAGTATTCCAAATTCTTCAAATTCTATTTTCTTTAATGCTAAGGATTGAGCACAGAAATTATCTAAGCTAGGTAAGTTCTGTACCCACTGAGCTATATCCCCAGCCCATAGAATTCCAAATTCTTGTGAGTCGGAGTAAAAATAATAAATATCAATAAAATTCTTAGTTGCTTTACCTGAAGCTGTCTCTCAACATTTATTTTATTGTCGTTGTCCTTAGGGGAGGTTCTCAGTCTAATACTGTGGGTCTTGGATGGCTATTCACAGCTTTTCATTTTTTCAGAAACACACACACACAAGTAGTAACATACACTTTCAGTCTTTTGCTATCTCCTATTTCCATCTTAGATTTCTGATATTATTATTATTGTTTATTTGTGCTGATAATAGTGGTTAAATAGTGATTAATTCAGAAGTTTTCCAGATCAGTATTCTGAATTAAAGGATTAAAACAATAGATCTCATCTTGGATTCCTGAAAGGTGAATTACTCTATTTCTCCATACACTAAATCTCTAAGCAGGATGAATTTTTATTTGTTTGTTTGGATGTCTTTAGTCCATTCTTTAGCCATAAATTATTTGGCTAAGTTTGCTCTGAGTTATCTGGCTTTGTCTTATGTTTTGTTTAGCATTATTTGTCTAGTCTTATAGATTGCTAATTTTTTTATTGCAAGCAATAATGAGTGAAATTCAATTTTACTTCAACTCTATTGAACATGTTTTACTTTACAGGTCTTTTAGTAATGACTCAGGCTTTCTTTCAGAAAATTGAACAATGGTCACATAACCTTTATCACATAAGCTTAAGGTCACATAAGCTTATCTTAGAATGAAAGACAAAATTGAATTAGGTGGTTTTTAAGTTCTATTCTAGTGGAAGCAATTTATGATTCTCATTTTTAATATCACTTTATTTTTTTGAGAAACAAAACAATCTGTATGATTGTGAATGACACTGGATTTTCCTAATGGTTTAAATCAATAACTCTTCATAAAATTGCATCCCTTATTTTTTTTGAAGAAAACTAATCTACTTCCTTAACTTTTTAAAAAACAAAAATATTAGTGCTTATCATAAACATCGTTGTTCATTGTTAATGTACACATTATTAAGCAATCTGATGCCTCAGTTTCTAATTGTGGACTTGTCATCCGAAACGGGCAAGGAAAAGAAATCTTTCTACTTGTCTATAGTCTTATCTTCATTGTCTCAATTTCATTTAAAATGAATAAAATAGTTTGGAAATACATATTCTGTGGTCTTCTCTTCAAGGCTAAATGCAAATTCTCATTTGTATATCAGGGAGTTAATTCAAATTTAATATGTAAAAACCAGATATATTTCTTGTTCCTTATAACTTCGTACTCCCCTTATGATCACTGTCTGAGAGGAATAAGCTACCAGAATTAACAAGTAAGTAGGCATTCAGGTCAAGTTCACATCTTAGCTTTCCACTTAGTATCTTCTGCTTGTAGACAGTGGTGTACTTTCTATTTGCTTCATTTACCAATAAACTGTGCCATGACTGCATTAGCTAGCTTTCCATCACTTTAATAACTGAGATAAATATATAAAGAAAAGATTCATTTTGGCTTTCAGTTTTAGGAGTTGTCTTTAATCAGGCTGATTCATTCCTTTTAGGCCCGTTTTTGTGGGGAGGAGGTGTCAGGAAAAGATCACATCATTACAGAAGAATAGGGTAGAGCAAAATCATTCTCCTCATGGCTGGGATATGAAAGAAGGGAAGAGGAAGGACTTGGGTTCCACAGTCCCATTCAGGGGCTTGCCTTCAGTATCTTAAGACCTCAAATTAGGCACCTCCTCTCAGAGATTCGAACATTTCCAAACACTGAGCACCAAACTTTTATGACTTAAGCCTTGGAGAATGTTGATATCCAAACTATAGCAGTGACAAAACTCCCCTTTAAATTTTTTGGAGTTATCCACTATGATGAGAACACTAATTAATATACTGCACTTAGGTATTTCTGAAGATATATGCTTTCGGTAAATACTATCAACCCATCTGCCCTAGTGAATTCAAAGATGTGCCTTCTACATTATAAATGTGCAAAAAAAAAAAAAAACAAAAAAAACTTGTTTTTTTGCAACAAATCTTATTTTTTTACATACCATCTTTACAATTACCCAGTTAAGTGTAAGAAAAACAAAAATAAATCTGTAAATATTTGTTCCTTTTTATATGACATTAGATGTTAAGTAATACTTCCTTATACTTTTCTAATTTTGAGTAGAATTTTTAAGTAGGTCATTATCTTTTAATCCTAGGTTTGTTTGTCTGTTTCTCACAGATTTTTCCTCCTCACTCTTTTCTCTTTCCAAAATGTCAAGTGAGGATATAAGGCATGCATTCTGGTGGTGAGATAAAGAGACATGCACACTGGATGTGAAGGATTCTGCCCCATCATCTTTTGAGAAGCATTTAATCTGTAATCTTTTCTCTGATTTGTGTGACGGGCTAACAGATCTGGCTCTATGAGAATGTTATAGGCCAGACTCTAAGGGAAATGACTAAACAGACTCCATTTTACTCTGAGACTCCATGTTATGGAGGAAATAAGCTTCTCCCATGGGAACACTCCGCCTCTGTGCCCATCATCAGTTACTTAGTGTGACATGTTTAACAATACAGAATGATAATTCCTATGTAAAGAAAAATTGCTCTCTTTTGATCCCTATTGCTCCTAAACAGTGTACCATGTAAACAGTGATTGTGTGGATGTTAGTAACCATTCTCTAGTTTGTACCTAGTTAAGGGTCATTTTGACCCACTTCCCCCACTGTCGATAATCTCATGATGGTAATGTGTAATTTCGAATCATCGCAACAGACACTTATGATTAATGTGATTTTTGGTATAAGAACCCCTACAACCCTGTGGCTGGGGCTGTTCTCCCAATAGCCATTTTTGGGGCATTGTGTGAGACAGTCAGCTGGCTGGCTTAATAAAGACTCTCAAATTTGGACTTCTCAGTGGTGATCGGTCTGTTATTAAGTTGCTCCCCAAAACAATTTGTTTACTGCTAAGATACAAATGGTCCCATCTAGTTTTGGGAGTGCTGTGTTATAAGCATGGCAGAAGACCATTGTTTCATAATTAGGTGTTTACAGCATCTTCATGTTCTCAAAAGCAATCTGGAATTTTAAGATCTGCACATCATGTACACTCTATGGAAAATGTTAATCAATGTTATGCTTATGTTTACCTGACTTGTGGGGATTTTAGCATAGCCAACATCAATATTCTTTCAGGAGCTTTGTAATTCCTTCTAGTTATGGGTATAGAAGCAGGCATGCAGTCCCAGTTTTTTCTCTATTTAACGTCACCACTTATAAGGATTGGGACCTTGATGAGGGACCAAGAGATAGGTGGTTGGTGATGACGAACTGTCATCTTGTATTTCTATAATACTTCTGTTTCTGCTTCACACTGTTACCCACATTTATTTTTCCGTTTTGGAAGATTTATCTACATTTTAGGGGTCTTGGTGGGGTAGTTGGTGCCTGCACCTATGTGATAGAAGGTTGACCATAGGTTTTCTTCACAGTTACAAATTTTCTGATCTAATTCCTAAGTCTTTGATCTATTTTAACTTCACTTTTGAGCAGGGTGAAAATAGGCATCTAATTTCATTCTTCTACATATAGATATCCAGTTTTATAAACACCTTTGTTAAAAAGCCTGTCTTTTCTCCAACATATATCTTTGGGTCCTTTGTCAACTATCTGATGACTGCAAGTTTTGGGGTTTGTCCTTGTGTCTTCTATTTTATTGTTCTTCATGTCTACTTTGATGCCAATACCATGATGTTTTCGTTACTTTATCTGTTTAGTATAATTTGAGATTGGATATTGTGATGCCTTCTGCATCTCTTTTTTTCATTCAGAATAGCTTTGGCTACTTATTCTTCCAAATGAATTTAAAGACTGCTTTTTTTTTTCTACTTCTGTGAAGAATGTCATTGGTATTTTAATGGAAATTGCATTAAATCTGTGTGTAGCTTTTGGTAGTATGACCATTCTGATAATATTTATTCTGCCCATCTAAGAAATGGAAGACTTTTCTATCTTTGAAGATCGTCAATTTCATTCTTCAGTGTTCTATAATTTTTGTTGTAGAGTTCCTTCACTTCCTTGGATTAAATCCCAGATATCTAATTTTTATTTTAGTATACTGTACAGGGAATTGTTTTCTGATCTCCTTCTCATCTGAATTGCTGTTGAAGTGTAGAAAAGCTGCTGACTGCTGATTTATTAGTGTTGATCTTATATCCTGTTGCTTTGTTAAATTCATTTATCAGCTCTACGAGTCTTCTGGTGGAATTTTTGGGGGTCTTATAGATACAGGGTCATGTAATCAGAAAACAATAATAATTTAACTCCCTTTTTTTCATTTGTATTCCTTCCACTTGCCTGACTGCTCTGGCTAAAATTTCAAGGACTATATTGAATAGAAGTGGTAAGAGTACACATCTTTGTCTTGTTTCTGGTTTTAGAAAAAAGTTTTCAGTTTTTCTCCATTAAGCATGATGTTGCCTTTTTATCTGTAATATACAGCCTTTATAATGTTCTACCACTAATTTCTACAACATTTTTATCGTGAAATGTGGCTGTATTTTATCAAAGGCTTTTTCTATGTCAATTGAGGTTATCATATAGTTCTTGTTCTTAATTCTATTTACATGGTGAATTACATTTATTGATTAGTTTATATTGAAACCAACCATTTATGCATGGGATGAAGCCCATTTGGTTCATGGTGTATTATATTATTTAGTATGTTTTTGAATGTGTCTTGCTAATATTTTGTTAAGGATTTTTGCATCTATATTCATCAGGGAGATTTGTCTATAGTTTTCTTTCCTAGATGTGTCATTGTTTGGTTTTGGTATCAAGACTATACTGGCATCATAGAATGTATTTGGGAGTTTTCCTACTCTTGTATTCCATGGAATAATTTTAGAAAGATTGATAGTAGTTCTTCTTTAAAATTCTGGTAGAGGGCTGGGGTTGTGGCTCACTGGCAGAGTGCTTGCCTGGCATGTGTGAGGCACTAGGTTCAATCCCTCAGCACTGCATAAAAATGAATAAATAAAATAAAGGTATTATGTTTATCGGCAACTAAAAACATTCTGTTTAGGTTTTCTGTGTCTTCCTGGTTCAATTTGGGCAGTCATATGTGTCTATAATTTATAATTTGTCAATGCCTTCCAGATTTTGCAGTTTATTAGAGTATATATTTTCAAAATATCATCCAATGATCTTTTAGATTTTAAAATATCTATGATTATATCTCCTTTAGTTCTAATTATGTTGATTTGGTCCTCTCTTTCTTTTGGTAAGTTTGTCTCGGTATTTATCAATTTAATTTATCATTTTGAAAAACCAATTTTTGTTGCATTGATCCTGTATATTATTTTTTTAATCTCAATTTCTTTAATTTTAACTCTGAAATTTATTATTTCCTATCTTGTACTGATTTGGGAGTTAGTTTATCCCACATTTTTTAAGGCTAAGGGACAGCGTAAGCTTATATATTTGGGATCTCTCTATTTTTATGTTGTAGGCACTCAATGCAATGAATTTTCTTCTTAGTATTTCCTTTATAGTGTCCCTAAGATTTTGATATGTTTTATCATTGTTTTTATTTGTTTCTAAGAATATCTTGATTTCCTCTCTCATTTTTTCTATGACCAATTTTTCATTTAAGAACATATTACTTAATCTCCATGGGTTTTTGTGGTTTCTATTATTTTTCTTGCTGTTGATTTCTAGTATCATTCCATTATGGTTCAATGGGATGCATGCAATTATATCTATTTTTTTTTTTATTTGCTAATACTTGCATTGTGACCTAGAATATAGTCTCTTTTGGAAAAGATTCCATGAGCTGCTATGAAGGTAAATTCAGCTTTTTTGGTGTATAAATATAATAAACATCTGGAGATGTCTATTATATTTATATGATATATAGTATTATTTAAGTTTTATATATCTTTATTGATTTTATGGTTTATGCATAATACCTTTTATATTGGTGATGGGAGTATGTTAAAGCTGACTATAACATATCTAAAAATGGTTGGGTCAGCATTTAACTTCAGTATTAGCAATGCAAAACTGTAGACTAGATTAGGCATTCAAACCAGGTGTGTCTACTATGTAGTATATTATATTAATAATCACAATATGAATAGGGTATGAATTACATAAACTATGAAATAATTTATATAACTAACTTATATCAGTATATTAGTACATATCTTATTATTTAGTGAGATTATATTATTTAGTGGGAATACAATTACTTAAGCATAGAAAAGGTAGGGTGGGAAAGTGAGAGAAAGTTCGAAATTTTTTTTTAAAGTGATTAGAGAAGAGAAAGATAGTAATTAGGAGATGCTAGCTGTGCAGATGAAGAAATAAAAGATTTACAGAAATTAATAAAATAAAGAAATGATGTGGGAACAGAAAAATTTGTTGTGGTTGAAGATTGTGATTAAAGTAAAATGAGTGGGATGAAAACCAAGGTATGGACAAATCAGCAACTGTAATATAACAGTTGGAACCCACGCATAATTGTACCCCACCGAAGACAAATCAAGGATAAATAATAAAAAGGTACAGAAGGAAACAATTAATGTGAAAGTAAAATTATATGAGCATACAAACATTTTTTTCCAAATCTCTCCATGTAGGGAGTACATATACAACCACCCAAACACACAACGTACAGGCACACAAAATTAAAAAGTAGTAAAAGATGATGAAATTGTTTGAAAAAAATAAAAATAGTTAAATTACAAGGTAATAAAAAGAATAGATTAAAATGTGACTACGACCAAAAGAAAAGGAAAAAGAAATGAGGAGAAAAAAAATTAAAATTAAAATAGTTTTAGAAATGAAAACTCTTTGTGATAAATAAAGGGCTCATTTCTGCTAACATGGTTGAAACTTATGGCAGTAATGAATGTTCACCACTGGTATTTGTTTTTGGCTTTGTAACACTTGGATTGCAGACTGGAGGTTGTTAAGCCCTATGACTTATGTTCCTCACTTAGCTGCCAGTCTTTGTGATTAGGATGCAAAGCTGGTAGTAATAGATCTTGTCCTCCAGTCTCTCAGTATACAATAGGATAGCACAATTTGTATATTGATGAATTGTGTGTTTCTTTGGTGGTGGTGCTGTGGAGTTCTAAATTGGAGATTTCAGTAGTTGGGGTTTAGTCTAGATTGAACTCTCTAGGTAGGTATTTGAGAATTGCTGTATACTCCCTACTGAAAGGGGGATGCTTGTCTCTCTGCAGGAAGTCTGAAAAATTCTAGGGTCTCTATAAAATCCACTTTGGGGGCATAGGAACAAAACTTTTACAGGTTTCACCCTCACCACCAGGAATATAAAACACTGGGCATGTGTGCTTGAGTGCAGATTCTCCAGTGTGTCCACTGTAGTGCCGGCAACAATGGGAGCTTTCTCCCTTGGGATCCACAGCCTAAGTGGTCCAGAGAAACTTTTCTTTGTGCCTATTTCAGTCTTTCTAGTTCTGGCACCTCCTGGGAATTTTGGATTTCCTGCAGGAATTCCAAGTCTCTTGTCTCCCAGTCATAGGAGTGTGTGGTAGGGGCTTTGCAGGCAGTGGAAGTGCAGGAAGGACAGTGCAAACATGCCCTTTTCCCTGGCAGAGGACCTGAGTGCAAGTTTTTCCAGTCATGAGGATGCAGCAGGCAGTGTCTTTCTCCAGTAGCTTGAGCTAACGCTTTCCCCAATTGTAAGGATGCAGCAGATGGCTGCCCTCTCTGGTGTCTCTAGTCCTAGCACTGGTTTTCCCTGGCCATGGGAACTCAGCAGGCAGTTGCCCTCTGCAGATCACAAAGTATGACTGCCTTCTCTGGTAAGGTAAGCACATGATT
Source organism: Sciurus vulgaris (assembly GCF_902686455.1). NCBI lineage: Eukaryota > Metazoa > Chordata > Mammalia > Rodentia > Sciuridae > Sciurus > Sciurus vulgaris. Next base: position 40,681,387 of record NC_136469.1, on the reverse strand, counting down.
TCTCTGGGAGTGGGGAAATCTGCTGCAATTCCATCAGGTTTTCATACCCTTACTCCCATCTTCAATGGGAGTTATTTTTGGATTTGCTTTCACTGATTTACTTCCCCTACTGACTCTGTTTTTAAATTCAGCCCTCCTCTCTAATTTACAGGTTACACAAAGTCATGTTTTTTTTTAATTAATTATTATTATTTTAATTTCTTTTATCCACCAGCCATGCCATCTCTTTTGTTTGTCTATGCTGCCCCTCCCTCTTAATACTGCCACTGGCAACCATGCTGATACTCAGGCTGGCACTGCTCTAACAAATTATGTCTTATGTTCACATTTCTGACTTCTATGACTCCATAGATTTTCTTTTTCTTTTTACAGTTCCGTATTAAATTTCAGTGAGTTGCCTTAGTTACCCACCTCACAGAGAAGCCATCTTCCCCCATTTAAGTCCAGTGTTAAAAAACTGCTGGGGTGTGCACTTCTCTAGTTTACTGTCTTTCCCCTCAGGTGCTATACATTTTTTAGTTCACAATAGCTAGATTGTGGAACCAACCTGGATGCCCTTCGTCAGATGATTGGATAAAGAAACTCTGGTATAAATATACAATGGAATACTCTTCAGCCATAAAGAATAATAATATTATGGCATTTGCAAATAAGTGGATGGAATTGGAGAATATCATGCTAAGTGAAGTAAGCCAAGCCCAAAAAAACCAAAGGCCAAATGTTTTCCCTGATAAGTGGAGGATGATATATAATGGGAGTGGGGGTGGGGAATGAGAGAATAATGGGGGAACTTTAGAATATGTAGAAGAAAATGAGAGGGAGGCGGTATGAAAAATGGTGGAATGAGACAGACATCATCACCCTATGTACATGTATGATTACACGAATGGTATGAATCTACATTGTGTACAAACATAGAAATGAAATTATGTACCCCATTTGTGGACAATGAATCAAAATGCAGTCTGTAAAAAATTAAAAGATAAATACAAATAATAATTAAAAAAATGATTTGGGATGTCTTTACAATAAAAAATAATAAATGTTTTAATGTAAAATTTTAATGTTAAATTAAATGTTAAAAGAATTTTTAAATTAAAAAATTGAAATTATAGAAGAGTGGAATTTTACCAGTAGCTAAATTTTTTTTTAACCATTGCATTACTGCTGTCTACAGATTTTGATTTTTGTGTGTGTGTGTGTATAAATTTCTACTTACTTTGAAATACTTTTTATTTTTTGTCCATTTTTAGAATATAATATATAGTGTTAATTGAGATGTAAGATTCCAATTGTAGTCATTTTAACTATAACCCTTACCTGTGCCTTCCCCAATTATAAAATGAACTCATTGCATAGATTTTAACCCCAATTTCTTCCTGTCAGAGCAAGGGGCAGTGCTGTATTAAGGATAAAAATAGGCGTTCTGCCTGAAGAAGTGTACTGGCTTACCTGATTTTCTTTGGTAGCATACCCTTTATGGAAGCAAAGTTTGCCTTTAAGAGCTACTTATGTGTTTGATTTCTTGTGACACCCCAGTATTTCTAACACTTTGTGACTTCTTTGACATTTGATTTACATAGTAGCACACAGATTTTCAAGATATTTTGTTGTTTTATTTCTAGTTTATGATGTGCTCAGAGAATATGCTTTGTAAGAGTTCAATTTTGTAAAGTTGATGGTCACTTATTTAAGGGACTACCATGTGGTCTCATGTACAGTACTATAAATGTGCTCTTGAATAAAAAATAAATATCAATTAAAAGAGTTACTAATTGATGTTCAAAATGTTGATTAGCCCTACTAAATTTTTTCCTCACTTATTCTATCAATTAATTAGAAAAGGATGTTAAGAATCAAAAATTGAAATTGTTTATTTCATTCAGTCCTCAATACATTCTTTTTTCCTCCCCTTCTGTGTCTCTGCTTGTTCCCTTTCCTCTATGCTACCAGTCTTTCTTGCATTTATTTATAGTTTCTAATTAATGCAGTATATATATATATATAAGGATTAAAATAATAATAATAATAAATAATGATATCTTATTCCAAAATCCAAGGGAAACTAAAAGTATTTCTTGCAGAAAGGAGAAACATAGGAGAGAAAAGCGGCTTCCAGTGAAATGTTCTTTCATGACATTATTCAGGTGTTACGATAGAAAACTTCATAAAAAATTTCAAAGTTGCTATTTCATTCTGGGTGACTTCACAGCAATAGATTTTACTCAACTATCATGCTTCTGAGAGAATGTCTTTACTCAGATTGAGTACAATGAACTTCTTTTTCAGAAATGCATTTAATGTTTCAGTTAAGACATAAATAGAATGAAGTATGCCCTAGGATAGAGTACATGAAATTTGTGAGCATTATGTTTGATTTTATTTTTTTGAAGTGTTGTAACCTTAACTTATATTATGCTAAGATATGACTTTATGAGAGTTATTTTGTGAGAGATTTTGTTATAAAATAACTATATAAGACTTCTTATGAAGACTTAAGGAATAGGAAACTCCTGCTTTTATCACATTGTGTTTTAAGCTTATTAATAGCCCATTTAAAATGAAATGGAAAGGTCTTATATTAGTACTATGAAAATCAACTCTGAAAAATGATTTGTTAAAATAATATTTTATGACTATCCCAGTTTGAAGTTACTCTGATATTATGTAGTGTGTACTGATTTTGATCTTGAATTAGGAAGAAATAATTCAAATAGAAATAGAAAACAGATGTGAAAAAACGTATATTGCTATTTGAATGACTCATTAATTTTCCTTTAAGAAATAATGCAGTTCTTTGTTGAGATATATTCTGACATTTTACTATTTTTGCACAAAAATGTGCTCCTATTCACATCATTAAATAGGAATTTAAATGGTGCAATATTAAGAGTGATACTTTATTATATATTTTATTATGCTTTATAATATGCATGAAGACACTAGAGTATATTAGTCATTGAGGTAATGAGTAGATATTTCACCATGTAGAATTTTAATGGATAAATGACATTTACATTGGTTATTTATCTAATCTTTTACTTAAGAAAAGTATGCCTGCAAGACTTATCAAGGGCTACACTGTATCTCTTTATACAGACAATGAAGGCTTTGGCAGACAGGACAAATCTGAACTTCTATATCAAACTTTCTATTTCACTCTTGAAGACTTGTAGAGTTAGAGATACTAGTGTTGTATTTGTGATAAATCAAAGAATGGTGGATCATACATATGCATGTTCATTCCAGAACTGCACTGCTTTCATTTGAAATCTGATTCTCACTCTCCATAGGTAAGTGTTCTTGACAAATTTCTTCCTATTTTATTTTCAAGAAAAGAAAATAAGATTATCGTGAGAATTAAAGGGTCAGCATGTATAGGAAGCACTTGCCTGGTGCATGGTATATGTTGTAAAGGGGAATATTATTGTTAACAATAATGTTATCATCAGCTAGAATAATAAATAGGACACTAGTTGTAGAAAGATCCATAGTTTTCATGTTCTCAGGCTGCATACATTTGATTCTGTGACCGCTTTCCCCATCAAAATTATTCCAAGTTGGCCAAAATAAAACTAGGAAACAGAGTAACTTTAATACTCAACTTGCCTTGTCAGAGCAGTTTTGCTGCCGTTATGCCTCTTTTATTATTTTTTTACAAGTTAACAATTTTTTAAAAACTGAGTCTTCAAATGCTGCATGGCACAAAGCTATACTTAGAAGGTACTACTAGGTACAAAAGAAAAAAGTCTTGTACAGCTTTGTGGAGAATTTTGGGCTAATTGACGATCGCCTCATCATCTGTACCATCTCCTGTTTCTTTGCCATAGTGGCTTTGATTTGGGATTATATGCACCCCTTTCCAGGGTCCAAGTCAGTTTTGGTTCTATGTGTTATATCCTATTTTGTGATGATGGGGATTTGGACAATTTATACATCATGCCTCTGATTCTGGCTACCTATCACAGTATTCTTCCATATGGATAATATGTTTCTTTCTATAAACCAAAGGTAATTTTTAGGAGCAGTGCTAAATGTAAATGCAACAAGAATCACATTTATTCAAGTTTTTATTTTTATTTTTTAGTTTTACAGACTGCATTTTGATTCATTGTATGCAAATGGGGTACACATTTTCGTTTCTATGGTTGTGCATGATGTAAATTCATACCATTCATGTAATCATACATGTACATAGGGTAATGATGTCTGTCTCATTCCACCATCTTCCGTACCCCTACCCCCTCCTCCCTCTCATTTCCTTCTACATAATCTAAAGTTCCTCCATTCTTCTCTCACCCTCCCACCCCCTGACCCCTATTATGTATCATCATCACTTATCAGGGAAAACATTCAGCCTTTGGTTTTTTTAAATTGATTGATTTCACTTAGCATGATATTCTCCAATTCCATCCAGATAAATGGTGCAGCCACTCTGGAAAGTAGTATGGAGATTCCTCAGAAAACTTGGAATGGACCCACCTTTTGACCCAATTATCCCACTCCTTGGTGTACACCCAAAGGACTTAAAATTAGCATACTACAGTAATGCAACCACATCAATATACAATGGAATATTATTCAGTCATAAAAAAGAATACCTAAGTCTTTATAAGGAAAAAGGAACATAAGTCAAATAAAAGTGTTTCCTAACATGAAATTAGCATGTGATTAAATGGTGACCATGAAGAAATAGAAAGCCTAACTTGCATTATAAAGACAGCAAATGCCAAGTATCAATCGGAAATGGTAGCAGAAGTTATAAGAGCTTAAAGAAGAAAAGACCTGCTCTTTGAAGGATAGATCATTGGGAAAAGAAATAATCCTGAAAAATAGGTAACTCAGAAAACAGTAGAATTAGGAGTATATATCATGCAAGAGTGTTATGGTTTAGATGTGGTGTCCCCCCAAAAGATCACATGTGAGACAATGCACGAAGGTTCAGAGGAGAAATGATTGGGTTGTAGGAGTCTTAACCCAATCAGTGAATTAATCCCCTGATAGGGATTAACTGAGCAGTAACTGAAGTAATAGAGTGTGGCTGGAGGAGGTGGGAATTGGGGGTGTGGCTATGGGGTATATATTTTGTATCTGCAGAGTAGAATCTTTCTCTGCTGTCTGATCATCATGTGAGCTGCTTCCCTCTGCCACCATATTCTGCCATGTTGTTCTGCCCACCTAAAGCCTGGAGGAACGTAGGCTTCTATCTTTGGATTGAGACCTCTGAAACCATGAGCTGCCCAATTAAACTTTTCCTCTTCTAAAATTATCCTGGTCAGCTCTTTTACTCCCAGCAGTGAAAAAGCTGACTAAAACAAAAACTAATATCTTTTATGAGAAAGAATGGCATATGTAGATTGGTTTACATGAAAAAAATTATCACTAGAAATGGTGAGTATATTTACTTTACCTCATGTGTATTACTGACCAGGTTCTTTTATAAATAGTTCCAATTATAAACTAATACACTCTTTAAAAATAAGCATATGAAAAATATGGAAGCTGGTGGGATTATATTAACATCAGAAAAAGCAGAGTTTAAGTTAAGAAATCTTACTGAAACAAAAAGCAGAACAATTTATAATGCTAAAATCTGAAAAATCATTGACAAGAGGTACTCTCAATGTGAATGTCCCTGATAACAGAAAATCTAAATAAATGAAGACAGAACTGCAATAATTAGTTTGTGACTGAACTGGAACAAATTATATTCCAGGTTTGTATTACTATGATAAAATGTGCCCCACTATTATGTATAACTACAATGCACTAATAAAAAGTAAAATATATTTATTTATAGTTTTAATGTAGTACTTTGTTGGTATGCAAAAAGAGGAAATTCACTGTCATATATTTATATATGTACTTAGCACAATTTGATCAGCTCCATTCCAACTTTCCTCTCTTTTCAGTCCTGCATCCCTCCCCCCTCACTCCTCTTTCTCTGCTCCACTAATTTCCCTTCTATTTCCATGGGCTTCCCCTTTCTTCCCTTCCTTTCTTAATTTTAGTTTAACATCCACATAAGCAAGAAATATTCAGCCTTTGACTCCTAAGTCTGGCTTACTTCACTTAGCATAATGTTCTCCAGTTTCATCCATTTATCATTAAATGTCATAATTTCATTCTTCTTTATGACTTAACAAAACTCCAATGTGTATATATATACCAGATATTTTTGGTCCATTCATCTGTTGATGGGCACCTGAGCTTGTTCTTTGACTTGGCTAATGTGACTTGCACTGATGTAAATGTTGGTGTGCCTATAGAGTATGTTGATTTTAATTCTTTTATATAAATAAGAGGGAGGAAGGTAGCTAGGTCATATGGTGGCTCCATTCCGGGTTTTTAGAGAATCTCCATACTGTTTTCCAGAGTGGTTATAATAATTTGCAGCTCCATCAACAATATAAGAGTGTAAGTTTTTCCCCACATCCTCGCCAGCATTTATTATTTATATTCTTGATGATTGCCATTCTGACTGGAATGAGATAAAATCTCAGTGTAGTTTTTATATGTATTTTTCTGATTGCTAGGGAAGTTGCACTTTTTTTTCTTTGTTAGTCATTTGTATTTCTTCTTTTGAGAAGTGTCTGTTTAGTTCTCTTGTCCATTTATAAATTAGATTATTAATTTTGGGGGGTGTTAAAATTTTGAATTCTTTATATATTCCCGTCAGAGAGCAGCTAGTAAAAATCTTCTCCCATAGACTCTTTTTTCATGCACTTAATTGTTTCCTAAATATTTCATTTTGAATTGACTTTTTTGAAGGGTAAAAAATAGGCATCTAGAAGTTAATGTCTTCTACATATGGATATCCAGTTTTCACAACACTATTTGTTAAAAAGACTATTGTTTTTTCCAATGTATGTTTTTACCACCTCTGTTGGGTATCAGATTGTGTCTTCTGTTCTATTCCATTGATCTTCATACCTGTTTTGGTGCTAATACCATGATGTTTTTGTTACTGTAGCTCTGTAGTGTAATTTAAAGTCTGATATTCTGTGCTTCCAAAATTGGTCTTCTTGCTCAGTATTGCTTTGACTATTTTGTATTCTTTTACTCTCCACATCAATTTTAGGACACTTATGATAGTTCTGTGAAAATGTCATTTATACTTTTATGTAGATAGCATTGAATCTGTATATTGCTTTTGGTAGTATGGCCCTTTTGACAATATTAATTCTGCCTATCTAAGAACATAGGGGTGGTCTTTTGATCTGAGTTTTTCTTCAATTTCTTTCTTTAGTGTTCTATAATTTTTGTTGTGGAAGTATTTCACCTCCTTAGGTAGTTTTGTCACCAACATGATGTTTTTTTGTTTGTTTATTTTGTTTTTTAGTTTATTGTGAATGGGATAATTTTCTTTCTTTGTCAACAGATTCATTATTGGGGTATTGGAAAGCAATCAAATTTTATATTTTGACTTTGAATCCTGCCAGTTTGCTGAATTTGTTTATCAACTCTACAAGTCTTCTGAAGTTTTTGTGCCTTCTAGATGTAGAATCATGTCACCAAAAATCAGTGATAACATAATTTCTTCATTTTCTATTTGTATCTTTTTAATTTCCTCTTCTTGCTGCATTGCTCTAATTAGAGTATGAAGGACTATGTTTAATAGAAGTAGTATGAGTAGATATTACAATCTTATTTTTAATTTTAGTTGAAATGCTTTCTAGTTTTTCTCTATTCAATATAATGTTGGCCTTAGGGTTGTCTTTACAGTGTTGAGGTAAGTTTTTCTATCCTAGTTTCTCTCATATTTTTTGACATAAATGGGTGGAGATTCTGTCAAATGCAATTGAGATGATTAGGTGATTCTTATTCTTAACTATATTTATGTAGTGAATTACATTTATTGATTTACATATTTTGAACCAATCTTGCATCCCTGGGAGGAAACTTATTTGATCATGTTATCCTACCTTCTTAACGTATTTTTGAGTATAGTTTGGCAGTATTTTATTAAGGATTTTTATTATAATTATCTATAATCTGTAGGTATATTGATCTGAAATTTCTTTCCTTGATTTGTCTTTGTTTGGTTTTGGTATCAGGGTTATACTGACTTCATTGAATTTGGCAGTCTTTCCTCCCTTTCAGTTTCATGGAATCATTTGAGGATGACTGGTGTTATTTCTTCGTTAAAATTGTGATGGAATTCAGTTGAGATTCCATCTGGTCCTGAGTTTTTCTTCAAAGAATTTTAATTGCTGCTTCAATTTCATTGCTTGATATTGATCTGTTAACTTTTTCTGTATTCTCATTGTTTAATGTGGATAATCTATGTTTAAACAGTAGCAAAAATACTTCAGTCATCTTTTAGAGTATATAATCTAGGAAAAACAATATGGCTGTTGTGGTATGGATGTGAGGTGTCCCCCAAAAGCTCATGGTGAAACAAAGCAAGAAGGTTCAGAGGAGAAATGATGGTTTGGGGGTATATATTTGTATATGGCAAGTGGGTCTCTCTCAGTTGTCTGATTATCATGTGAGCTGCTTCCCTCTAACCACACACTTCTGCCATGATGTTCTGCCTCACCTCCAGTTCCAAGGAATGGAGTTGGCCTTCTATAGACTAAGACCTCTGAAACTGTGAGCCATAAAATAAACTTTTCCTCCTTTAAAATTGTTCTGGTCAGTTCTTTTAGTCCCAGCAGTGAAAAAGCTGACTAAAAAATTCCCTTAGTTTATCTACACCAATGATTTTTATTCTTGATCTCTTGCTCCTATCACAGATTTATTTATTTATTTATTTTTTTGTTTTTGTACAAGGGGCACTTAACCACTGAGCCACATCCTCAGACCAGACTTTTATTTTGTATTTTGAGACAGGGTCTTACTAAGTTGCTTAGAGTCTCACTAAGTTACTAAGGCAGGCTTTGATCTCAAGGTCATCCTGCCTCACCCTACCAAGCCTCGGGGACTATAGGCATGTGCCACCATGCCCAGCTCCAGGTTCCTTGAATATTCAGATTATGGTCTTCAATTAATTGTTGACTTTATTTTCAATATTATAGGTTTTGTCTTCCTAGCCTGAAGATCTGTCTTCATAGTGGTTGTGCCTATTGAATATACTTTCAGCTGAATTTTTAATTTCATTTACTGAGATTTTTATTTTCAGAATTTCTGTTGGTTCTTTTTCAGTATCTCACATTATAGAAATGATCTTTCACTTCCTATATTTTCTCTCTGAATTTATTCCTTGCATCCTCTTTTTCTTTTTTAAAAATTTTAGTATGTACTTTCTAAATTTTTCAACATTTCCTCACAGTGGTGTCAATGTGATCCATTGTTGAAATGTTGTGTACTGTTTAGGATGGTTTTCTCCCTTTTATTTTCAAAGGATTTGTATGTCTATTTATCTACTGACTTGATTATCTCTTCTACTTTTATGCAAAGGACTATTTAATGAACTTCTTCCTCTTAAGTTCCCCAGTCTGAGTAAATATTCAAGTATTGACATTCTGATTTAATATTTATTCTGCTATTCCCAGTATCAGCACCACATTGAGAGAGGATACTAATCCAACTTAATTACAATCACTTCAGAGCAAAGATACATATGAATCAACCTCTATTGGGGTGGAGAAGTTTGTTAAAAATCTTTTTTATGGTTCCTCTGATTTGGGCCTCAAATTGTAGTAGTGTTTTGGAAAAGGTTATTAAAGATAATAAAAAATACTATTGCATTATATAGGAGCTGAAAAGAGTGGAAGAGAAAAATTGGGTAAATGAGAAAAAAGAAGAAATAGCAAAGATAGAAAACAATAATACAAACCAAAATAAAAAGAAGAAAAAAGATGGTTGGGGGTGGAGTTAGAAGCAGTAGCAGGTAGTGGATGAGGGAAAAGGGGCTAAGAGGAGCTAGTAGAAGAAATGATTCCCTTAATATTTTAAAATTGAAAAAACACAATCAAACAAGGGTGAAAAATTACATGCTAGGGGAAAATCTATCAATTTAAAGTGAAAAGTAATATATGTAAAATCAAAACAGACATTAGAGATATGTATAATAATCCATGCCAAGATGGAGAAATTCCTTATTGGGTCTCTCTGATTTGAATTTCACCACAATTTGGGACCTTTAGATCATGCTCACTATTCTTCAGCTTTACCTCGTGTTTTCCTAGGGGTAAATGTAGTGATTAGAACTGCTCAACTCATAAAATTCTAGGAGGCTCCCTCTGATCTTTGATGTATCTAGGTACCTATTGACTTTCTATTGGGTCAGAGTAGATAGTCCCTAATTGTAAGTTAGCATCCTGATTTTTTCCTGTTAGGGGTGTAGTTTTGTGTGTCTTCCTGATGAAAATCACCAGGCATCCTATGCTGACAAACCCAGTGTGGACTATTTTGTATTGTTGAGAACAGGGTGATATCTGTGCAGCTAACTGTCTTAATCACTGGGATGCAGGCAGTTGCGACTGCACCCTCAAGAGCCAATATAGCACAAACAGGACTGCTGGGCCCTTGTGCTTATCGAGGTTGTTAAGAGATATTGTCTGAGGAATGTGCAGCTGCCTAGAAACCTTATCTATCAAGGACAGGGGGCCCTAACCCCGACTCATCTCCTGCATAGTTCACCCCTTCCCTCCTCCCTTCTTCCTCTAGGACCGTTCAGTTCTGGTGGGACCCAATGAGAATCAAATAGATTGGCAGGACCCAACCAGAGGAGGATAATGTTTAGCTGTTCAAATGTTAACCAATAACATACAGGTCTTTGTGTGTGAATGCTTGGAAATCTCTTAAATAGAGGGCTTTCTTGCCCCTCGGGCCCGCTCCAGCCCCCCAGCCATTGTATCGGTCTGAGGGGCTGGTTGCAGTCCAGGCTCGAGCTTCCTTTAATAAAACCTCGTTGTGTGATTTGCATTACTGTGTGTTCACTTTGACTCTCCGGGGATTAGTTAGAATGGGACCCTAACATTTGGGGGTTCGTCCGGGATAGATTCATCTAACTCTGGCCCAGGAGAGACAAACGGCCCATGGTACCGAGGTTTCTAAGGAAATTTGCTGTGGAAGGAGGATTGGCCACCTCCTGGTAGGACATAAGTCCTGGTTAGAGTTTGGGAGAGAATTCTCGTTTGGTGGAAGGAAAGGGTTGTGAGTTACCCTGGAGGTTCCACTGTCGAAAGTCGCGGGAGACGTCCCCGACGATCAGGAATCATGCTGACGTCCCCAGTGGACGCCAGTTGGGTGGCTGTTTGGTAAGGATCCTTGGTCTGATTCTGGTAGTGTGAATGAGAAGGGCATTGGGGGTGTGAGAGTGGTGTGGCTGACTGGCCAGTGGATGTTGGAGAGTCCTGTGAAAATTTGTTTTACTGCGTGTATCGCCTCCTTTGTTCTTTTTGGTCTGCTTGGTCCTTTTCTCCTCAGGTGACTCCTAAGAAATTCCTCCTGAGTCACTTCTCAGAGGTCTGCACCAGAGGATGGAACTTTGGTGTGGACCACCTAAAGGAGGGTGAGTTTGCTACAGTCTACTACACGAAGTAGCCAATCTTCACCAAGATCTACACTGAGCGAGGTAAGTAAGCTTCTCTCTCTGTGTACCCCACATCTGTTTGAGATGCAGCTTTCTGTCTCTTCATTTTTGGAGGGTAAAATGGGCTACACAACACTCCCGCACATCCACTCCCTCCTGGATGCTCCCCTTCCCTTGCCAGTCAGACGAAGGAGTTCAAATTGTAGGATTAAGACCTGGGACAATTAGTATGGAAATGCCCAGGTTCCCTTTGTTGGAATAGTTAGCCGTCACTAGTCTATCTAGAGTCTCCCTCTTACTGTTCTTGTGCTTAGATGTGCTCACTGTATTCTGCAAGAGGGAGGCATTTAAAATCAACCCCTCCCATGAGACCCTTCAAGAAAAGGCATGAGAGCTGGCTTCAGTTACATGCCCCACCCCAGGTCTCCTTCTGTGGAAATTTTTACCAGAGACACAGTGCAGGACACATGCCTGTGACGTAATGACTCACAGAAGTTCCCCTCGAAGCACCAAAATATATCAGATCCTAAACACCTCTTTGTTTGTCGAACGATAGGCTCCCTTTGTCCTCCCTCAGGTCACCTATCTTAGGCTTAGGGATATTCACTGCAGACTACTTTATAGTCCTTCTCCTTGTTCCTGAGAGATTTGTTTACTCTAGTCCCCCTAGGCAGAGAGCTCAGCAGCTCCCAGCTTGCAGAGCAGACTTAAGGTGAAACCAAAAGACAAGAAAATGACCCCCCCAGGCCTTCACTTCAAACATTGTAACTTCTGAGGAGGAGGAGACAGACACTAATAATAACAAAGGCCTCCCGCCATCTGCCTTTCCCCCTCTGTACCCTTGGAGTACCCATGGCAGTTAGCAGCCCCCCATTCCTCAAGAGTAGTGGGAAATAATGTTTCATGATTTTCTGCATTCAAACCTAACCTGATTCCTCAGCCAGGGAAAAAGGGGTTAAAAGGTCCTAGGCAATTCCCCCTTCCTGGCCTTGCTGAAGCCTGTTTTGGAATGTAAACTGCAGCGGTCTCAGCAGGGGCGGGGGGGGGGGGGGGGGGGTGACCTGAGACAGAAAAAAAAAAAAAAGTGTCCCTTTTAAACTTCTGGGCTTCTACACAGAACTAACTCATTTTCTAGAATTCTTGTTTTGTTTTGTTTTTCTTTAATGCTGTATTTCTGAGCTCATAATTTTGATCCTACATACCTAGGTTAATGATTTTTTTTGATCAGTTCTATTTTTATCCAACTCGAGTTATTTTTAAACATCTGTTACATTGCAATGGAGATAAACATTACAAGGCCTTTACTTTTGTGTTATATGTATATGTTATTGTTTAAGGTCATATTGTCTATGTATGTACCTGACAAAATTGACATAAATAATAAGCACGCATAAAATTAAAATTTTAAAAATGGATCCAAATACTTTTATTCATGTGATTTAAAAGGGTTCAATTTAAAATGAGTAAACTACTAAAAGTAAAATGTCTTTAGAAATAATTTGCAAGTCTCTAGGTGGTCAAACTAATGAAATGTTGATGTTAAACAATGTCTAATATCAATTGTTTCTAGGACTTTTCTTCAACAGGAAAGAGACAGCAAATACTGTTCAGGACACTTGTCTGATACCTTGTTTTATTCAAAATAAGTAAATTAAATTTAACATGTATGGGACTACTCAAATGTGTTTGTGAGCAACATCTGATTAATTTGCAAAGTTAAAATGCTAATTGTTAAATAACATTAAGTACTCTTAAGTCCTTAAATTCCATGGAGTAACATACTTAAACATTATTGGTGTTTTCATAGGTTGGTAAATTAAAAAGGGTTTAAAATTGCTTTGTGTCATTGCTAAAAACAAGGTTATTAAGAGTTATGCCCTAACAGGTAAAACCCCAACCCGGAAGGTGAGTGTTCCATCTGCTCCCTTACCACTTCCCCCTACTCCCACTCCAGTTCTGCAAAGCTCCAAGGAGCTCTTCGATTTGGATTTAGAGTTACCATCTCCCTTCTCACTGTGTTTCAGTTAGAGTACTATAAACAACAAAGTATTTTATCTTGTTAAAATGGAGTAATTTATCTAAATTCAGAAATTTCATAAGAGTTATTTCAGAATGTGAACAAAAAAGGGGTCAACAAATAGGAAAGAGAAAATAAAAGGTTCTGGGCATGGAAATATATTTATTAAAAGGGAAAAGAAAGTGTTTCTGGGTAAGAAAGTGCTTGTGTGATGAAATACATGAGGGTCTAAGTAACTGGTAAGAAAGTCTGTGTAAAGTAAAGAGCAAGTTTCAACAAGTTTGCGTGTAACTAAGTTGGTTGTATGTATGTGAGACAGCTAAAGCTATTTAAGGTTTTTCCTAAGGTGAAATACTAATGTTCTGATATAAACCAAACTTTAATCTATATGGTACAATGACATGGTAAAATGACAAGGATTTCTTAGAAACACTAATTTACTCTTAACTTTGTGTCTATTAAGTTTTATTCTTTAGGACAATTAGTCTTGAAAATTGAGGTTTATACAATTATGGTTAAACAACTGTTAAAGTATTGTACTACATTAGAGTCTAAATTTTTCTTTCAAAACTAAATTTGGTTAATATAAAGGTATCAAGGTAATTGTGAAATGGTCATTCTTTGTATATTAAATGTGTTCATATTTCCAGATATACATCTTTAAAGCAGGAAATTTATCAAGCTGCTATTCTCCAGAATAAACTTGTCTGTAATGGTAATTTTAAACTTAAGGAGTACATTTTATTGGGGATTTATTTTTATCATTTAATATTCTATTATGGGACCTATTATCAATAAGATATATGTAAAATTGGTTACTTATTTCACTGAGATAAAAATTTAAATGTAAATATATTTCTAAGAGTTAGTGACAGCCTGATTTGTTTAAAGGTTCATATTGTAGAAGGTGAAAGCATTTTGCCACACCAAGGAAAATTAAAAACTCTCTCAGCCTTTCTTTGATTGTTTTGGATATAATGTTAGACTGTGTTAACTAATGTTCATATAGACTCAGGAATCAATATATGTAAACTTCTTAAAATGACATTTAAGAAAGAGCACAATGTGCAATAGCAAAAAGGGGACAACAGTGACTGAGATTGGGTCTCTGACCTCAAGACTGTAGCATGCCTGGTGTCTGGGAGTGTTCTTGTGCAGGAGCACAAGAATGCCTAACTGCTGTGGCAGTGCCCTCCCTGGGGAGGCTCTGTTCAGGAGTCCTATCAGTTCTTACATTGATCTCAGGCACACAGTTCTTGGGCAGAAAGAAATTGTTTTGCTAGATAACCAGTGTTTCATCAGCTCCCTTCTCTAGTTCCTGCCCACCTTACAGTAACTTAGGACAGTGGATTTCCTTGAGAGCTACACAGAGTTCCTAACATTGCACTTTGCAGTTGTGAAAAAAAGGTTACATAGATGTTCTAGTCTCTGTAACTTTCCTGAAAACAAAGAATAATACATGGTCTTTAACCTAATAATAAGACATGTATAAAGATTGCTAACATAACTCTTTAGATCTGCATTTCCATCAGAGAACAAAGCTCCATCTGATCTGAGCTTAATCTTCAAAATCTGTGTTTATAAACCTTTATTTTCTAATACTCCTTTGCCCCTCACTGAACTTCAAAATGATGGTCATGGCAAAGGGGAAAAAAAAAAAATTAGCTTCAGGATTAGAACATTTTACTTAAGATTTGTGAAGAGCCCTGCCTTACTGGAGATAAGGCTCTGCCTCACCCTGCTGCATTTTAGAATGACTCCAAAGTAAGCCAGACTTTTACTCATTAAAGTTGTATTCAAAAGTTTGATGTTTGTTGTAAAGATTACTGTGATCTCAAACAGGGTACATAATGCAGAACTCAGCCAAAATTCAAGAGAGCTATTATACAAATATGTTAAATATGTTTTTACTCTTGCTAATTTCATTTTGTAAAATGGTTGCCTGTTACTGTTTGCAGAAGGAGCTGCTTCCAGAACATACAACCTAGGTAATTTGTGATAATAAGCCATCACCTATAGAACAGATAGTGGTAACTTCCAGTACTAAAACAGACTCCAGCTAGATAAAAGGGTACATAACTGTAAAGTTACGGACATTGAAGTTAAAGCCCAGTACTCTTACTTTATGACTGGTGAGACTGATTTGCTGGATGATTAAGATCAAACTTAGAAATTGGAATTACATACAGAGGCCAAGAAAAAAAAAAAAAAAAAAGTATCTTGCCCTCAAAGTCAGCCTGAACCCAGGGAATAAGAGGACTTCTCTAAGGAGTGTTGCATCTTTGGGTCACACAACCTCCTGAATAAGGAGATTGTTGAGACCACTAGAGAATGAAAAATCACTCAGTGCATCTGCTATGGAGGAGGGTCATGGAAAAAGGGAGACATACCTTGATGCTTCCAAAGGAAGTCACCTCATCAAGGAGACCCTGCCTAACTAATGGCACTGGTGGAGCTAAGAAGCTGCTCTTAAGTTCTCTACGAGTGACCCCTGTGGGAACTCAGCTGACTCTTTAACTAGACAGGAACCAGGTCAATTTGACCAGCTTGATCTTAGACACCCAGCAAAACAGTTAAAACCAAAATATAGCCATTCATGGGTGCAGAAGGCTGCTGCTATTTGCTGATGGGCTGCTTCAAGTGGCTCGTGCTGCTCTTACAAAAGACCACGCTTCTTTGCCCAGCGGCTCCAAGCGGCTCCACTTACGGAAAGCTGCTTCTCACACTTTTGGCCCGACCAGTGGGAAAAAAGACACGTACTCTTTAGAAGTTCATGAAGCAGCTTCCCCTTTATTCCAATAACACCCTCAATATATAAGCAGTCTCATGCATAAGGAATTGTAACCAGATATGTCCATCCAATCCTGTTAAAGGTCAAGCAGTCATTCGCTTGAGCATACATACAAAGTATATCTGTCCACATGCTAGGCAGCTGAATGGATTATCATACAGCCAATTGTAAACGTGTTCTGCCTTTCTCCATGCATATTCAGAATGCCATTTGCTCTCTGCCAGTCGCCATCTTTGGATGCACATGGCGTAACCCTGGGCCCCGGGTTCTGCCCGCCATACATGGGCATTTAAAAGAAATAATAGTTAAATGTATTTTAAGTTGTACACTTGTGCTAGCCGACTAGAATAAAGACTGGAAGCTACAAATGAAAGAAAGATTCTTCAGCAAATGTGCCTGATAACTATCAAGAGAAACTGCCAGAGTCAGAAGTTTTTAGTCAGTTCAAGGCCTGCAGACCTTCCTAAGCTACACAGGTAGACTTAATCTATGTTTGCTCGTATGATTATCTATCCCTAAGTAACAGAAGTATAGAGATCTCTACTAAACACAGGTTATACCAATAAAGGGATATTTTACAATAATCAGATGACATTGAGTAGCTTTACTATATTTTGTGGGGACATCTATGACATTAAGAGTTAAATGTTGTGTTTGCATTCCTGATAACCTGGACAATGTTAAAGTCCCCAAATAAAGGTCTCGTCCTCTCCAGCCTTTGCTAGGCCTAGTTATGGGAACAATTTCTCAGTTCTTCCACCTCCTGGTGAGAGATTAACCTCTGTCATTTTCATGATACTCAGTGGCATGTTCCAGATGCTGCAACATTTACTTCATACCAATCTCATTTCAATACTCATGTCTTTTTGTTCTTCTCTCATAGAAGCACCCACCCCAGATGACTTTACAACCTGCTCCACCCAACCAGACTTCTAGCTTGGACCCCTCGATTGACCTGATTTTTAAAAGGGTATTGGGACTAATGACACGTTAACTAACTCAGGCTGACTCCTTACTCTCTGGTGAGTGAGCAAGACAAAGGCCTCAAAGGCAGTTTCAATAGTTAATGACGATGAATCGGACCACTGTCAGGGATTGGTTAACAACAGTTCCACGAACGTGATCTGCTTGTGCTTGCCATATAGTCCTATGGGACTCTTGCCTGCGTGAACCCCCCTGCCTTGCTGACCTTTAAGCTGATTGGTTCCCGCCTAGCCCCCACCCTACATAAAAGCTGTGCAATTTCCTCAATAAACGAGTTCCTGCTGTGACGGGTCTCCCTGATGCGTCTGATTGTTCTCCACACGGAGGGCTGGGAGCGGGTGGTCAGTCGGCCTTACCTATCCCAGTCTGACCTTGTTCGGGAGTGTCCCCTTCCCTTGTTGCTGGTAGAGAAGGGCAAGGGGGCTTAAGACCCCGACAAAAGGGAACTCCAAACTGCTTGCCCCACGCTGCCCCCTTCCAGCTTGAAGCAGCCAGAACAGTTGGCACCCCCTTTCCCTACAGCAGCAAGGAGTTCCTAAAATTAGAGGGGGGGAATGAAGCCAGAATTAGGGCAGACAGTTAGTGTACAAATGGGGGATTGGGTCAAATCGAGGAAATGAAGGCCATGAAACCCATCTGCCTCTGGAAGTTGGAGACTGCCCCTGGGAGAATAAAATGTTAAGGATCTCCTAAGCTCATTGATTACCAAATTTCCCTGCCTTTAAAGACTGTAAGCAAGGAGGTCTATGTGCAACCCTGGGAGAAGAGTGTTGGTTTTATGCTAATCATTCTGGAGTAGTGAGGGAATCCATGGCTAAGGTCAGAGAGGGTCTTGCCAAGAGAAAGCGAGAGAGGGAGGCCTAAGAAAATTGATTTGAAGCATGGTTCAATAGGTCCCCTTGGCTTGCTACCCTAATCTCTACCCTAGTAGGCCCCTTAACTCTACTTTTGCTTATTTTAACTTTTGTACCCTGCATTTTAAGTAAGTTGATAGTTTTTGTTAAGGACCATATAAGCACGATCCAACTAATGGTGCTGAGACAACAATACGAGAGAATACCGGCCCCAGAAGATGAATATGCACGACTCCCGAATGAGCATGATTCCTCATTATGAACAACTGAAGGGGGGAATGTTGAGAACAGGGTGATATCTGTGCAGCTAACTGTCTTAATCACCAGGATGCAGGCAGTTGCGACTGCACCCTCAAGAGCCAAACAGGACTGCTGGGCCCCCGTGCTTATCGGGGTTGTTAAGAGATATTTGTCTGAGGAATGTGCAGCTGCCTAGAAACCTTATCTATCAAGGACAGGGGGACCTAACCCCGACTCATCTCCTGCATAGTTCACCCTTTCCCTCTTCCCTTCTTCCTCTAGGACCGTTCAGTTCTGGTGGGACCCAATGAGAATCAAATAGATTGGCAGGACCCAACCAGAGGAGGACTAATGTTTAGCTGTTCAAATGTTAACCAGTAACGTACAGGTCTTTGTGTGTGAATGCTTGGAAATCTCTTAAATAGAGGGCTTTCTCGCCCCCCGGGGCCACTCCCTCCCCCTAGCCATTATATCGGTCTGAGGGGCTGGTTGCAGTCCAGACTCGAGCTTGCTTTAATAAAACCTCGTTGTGTGATTTGCATTACTGTGTGTTCACTTTGACTCTCCAGGGATTAGTCGGAATGGGACCCTAGCAGTATCTATTTCAGTGTACCTATGTGTATATTTCAGTGTAGCTTGTGTATATTTCAGTAATTGTCTAAGGTAGAAGTATCACAGTCTGTTTGAAGAGTTTCTGGGTGAGCCTTGGGGTGGAAATTGGGCACTGCTGCCCTGTCTGTAATGCACAGGTTACAGGTAAGTGGGTTTGTATCTAAGCACACCGAGCTGTGACGGGTGTCTGTTGGGTCCTTCTGGGTAAGTGCCTCTGTGGAGTGAAGTGTTATGTATACACAAAATTCTCCACTGGTTTCTTAGAATGATCCCCAGGAATTTCTGTCTGTGGGTCCACGCATCTGAATGAACTGGCAACTCTTGGACTCCCAGCTGTGAGTTCATCCTTCAAGAGATGCTGGGGCACAGGAGGTACTTCCATGGTTGCTATGAATTTCTTGTCAATGGGCTCTTGTAGGCAAACACAGGGGCCCCAGCATGTATACTTGAGACATTCCATGCTGTGTCTGCTAGTTGTTTCTGTTGGATGTGAGAGCATAGAATGAAGAACTCCTGGGTGTCATGCTGACTGCTATGGAACTAGAGTCACCTATTATCCTTCACAGGGCCTTTAAAGTGGCATTTAATCTGGTGGCTGTCTGCAAGTATGGGACTTGTGACTGCAGTCTGTGGGTGTTTTGTGGTGCAGAAGCCTCCCCCTCAGTTGATGTAGATCACTACGGTACTATCCCTGTGACCTGCATAAAGAGACAGCCTTCCAGTGTCTGAGCTCCTGATGCTCCTGGTTGTGAATCACAGACACCACTCTCCGCTCTGGCACTTTTTCAGAGTGGTGCTATCTGATCTGCTGGCTACAGTCTACAACTGCAGGCTCTACATCTGTAGGCTCTCTATGGGCCATTTGTGGCACAGAAGCCTCTATCCTGGCTGGTGAAGATCATGAGGGCATTATCCCTGTGACTGGGAAGACACTCAGTTTGCCCGCCTGTATCTGAACTCCTACTGCCAACAGTTATTACAATAAAATTTTAAGAATAGACAGACTTTAAGAATAGATAAATATTTTAAATGGTATCCATAAAAGTATAGGTAGCATAAATATGTATTTCAGTTTTAAGTGCAAGTTCTGAAATAAATATTATCTCTCTTAGAAATATTTTGAACAAGAATTTGAGTGTCGGCAAAAAATACATAACATTTAAATCATTGTTTCCAGTATTATTGGATATGGAAATGACTAAACCCCCAAAATAGTGAGACCTAGGAATGTGGTATGAAAGAGAACTGTACATTGAGAGCATTGATCCTTTCCCATACATTCTTTCGTGGTAATAACACAAACCCTGGGAAGGAGGTGTCCATCAAACCTAGAAAGGCAGTCTCTAGGGAGAAGCCAAAAGCATTAATCCTTCCCTGAACAAATCCTTTCTAGATACGAACCACTGACCCCAGAATCTCCATCCTGCCCAGTAAGAAAATCTCAGAGACTGACCCCTAACCCCAGCCTTCCTCCCATTTCACCCAGTAAAATAGACTCTAAATTCCTGAGTGCCCATTAATTAAGGCACTTCTCAGTATAACCTACATAAGCCCAGTCCCCTCCTGTGTTCTACTAGTAGCAGCTTCACCTTGTTCCCACCCTGCACCCAATCCTGCATGAGACTTCATTCTTGAATAAAGAGCTGATCTGTGAAGTTTGAGTCCAGCCCAATCTTTTTTTGTTAACAAGTATAACTAATTGTGATTTGAAAAAAATAAATGTAGGGTTAATAATTCCCCCATGAATATGGGCCTACTTGGTCATTAAAAAAACATTTAAGATCTACTTAACTATTGACTATATCATTTATTTTATATAATTACATATCATCAGACTCACTCAAAAGTAATTTTTAAAGACTTTGAGGAAGTAATTTTTAACTTATCTTCACAGCATCACAACATATACACTCAACAGGTTTTCTTTGTGATAGTTTATTAATGCTAGTCCTTTTGCATTTTCTGCCTTAAAGATCAAAATGGATAAAGATACAGATGGAGAAGGGTATACTTTGGTCCAAAACTAAGAGCAAAGCTATTAGAAGAATAAAAAATATTTCCAAATTTCAATTTTAGTCAAGAGATTCATGGAAATGGCTTGTATAGTGAGTCTGAAAATTGTATTGGTGAATGCATTTTGTTAAAACAAAAAATGGAACTTTTAATTCTATAAATTATGTTTCTTTATTTCTCAACAAATTTTATTTATTTTACCTACTTTTTCAAAATGGTGTATATATTTTGAACACTGTTAGGAAAAATGCTATTCTTGATCTCAATTTCTCGTTATTTTTATTAAGTTAAAATAAGTATGATTTGGTTTTATAGGAAAACAATTCACTCTTACTTATTATTTATATAAATGATATACACCCTAAAGCTTCATAGTAAAAATCTGCTTCAAAAGTTTTGAAGGAGATTGCTATAAAAAGGTCCATTTAAATGGTACTGATAAAAAATAAATAAATAAATGGTACTGATATATCTCCCTTCTGATAACAGATAAGATTTCCCATTATTTATTTTCAATAGGTAATACTTTTCTTGAATGGCACTATATCAATGATACTGCTATGCAAAATTACTTGTGCATTTTATCAAGATATGATGGTCTGAATAAGTTATTATAATAATAGTACTAAACAATTTAATATTAAGGTCATGTAAACTCAATTCCTTTACTTCAAACATTATTTTCACTGTTCAGGAATTTCACCAACACAGAACCAAGGTCTTTCTAGATTCAAATTTGATATATGTTTAATAGATACTTTTTTATACTTGGTCCCTTTTATATCCTGGATAATAGCAGATGCTAAATTATCTTTTCTCCTCTTCTGCCTATACCTCATATTTAACCATATGGTCCCATTGTTTTTGAGTTTGGATTATTTTTATAACATGTGTAAATGACCATATCTTCACTCAACTTATGACACAACATTTTCATCTGGTTCTTTGGGCAAGTCTCCACAGGGGAAGTTTAATCAATCAGAATCACTTTAGTAAATAAAGCTGGAATCCATTCTAGTGTCAGCAAGAAAATTAGTGAATGGAAACTGCACTGATCTGCCTGGTGTGGGGAGACTAAGTGGAGGTTTCTTTATTTTAACTGAACTTATCCTTAACTTATTGATGAGGTTTGTAAACTGGAATCCACCCAAATAAATAAGAGCAGAAATTTAAAATATAAGTGAATGACTTCTGAATTCCAGATGCTACAATGATTTGTGCGACAAGGAAAAAGTTCAATATGAGTTTTTGGATAAATAATATACTACATATAATAAAAAGTCTAGAAAAAATAACCAATGACTCTCAGTGGATTCCATGTTAGCAAATAAATATTATTATGCCAATTTTACAGATATAGTATTGGTATTTTTTAGCTCCCTGAAAATATCATGGAAAACTATAATTACTGTGTAATAATAATACCCTTGAATATATTAATTTTCATCTGATTTTAATAAAATTTATATGTATTTGTTATGCAACTACTAAAATATGAGTTTTACCTAAGCTTCGTGTATTCCTTGATCTCCAAATATATTTTTCTATCAACACTTAACAATATTTTCTGAAGCCCCTGTCATATTGACATTGACATCTACGTTTTTTCATCTGAAATTTAAGTTGCTGCAAAGGAATTTTTTTTTAGCATACTTCCCTAGAAATTTTGAAGCTGCAGATTTATCTTATTCAACTTAAAAAATAATTCCACAGTAATATTTAATTGGTAAAGTTGGTCTTCATTGTCAAACAAATCAGTCTAGACTTACTTTTAAGTATGGAAAAAAAATCTGAATTCATGTTTTGATAGAAGTATATAGTTTATATTGTTTAATCAGGTTAAACATATCTATCTTCTCAATTATTCATTGTATCTTTGGTGGTAAAATATTCAAAATTCTTTTTTCTAGTTTTGGAAATGTTCCCTACATTATTCTTACCTATGTCACTCTACCATGCAATAGTGCAGCAGGACTTCTTCTATCTCACTGTAATTTAGTACCTGTTGATCAACTTTTCTCCTCCCCACTATTCAGTCTCTTCAGCATCTTGTAATCCACATTCTTCTCTTAATTTCTATGAGATCAACATTTTTATATTCCATAAAAGTGAAATCATAAAATACTTGTCCTAGGAATTTTAATTATGTTTATTTCATTGCTGACTTTCAAAATTATATTTTGCTTTTCCTATGAACTATAATTATATCTTGAATCTAGTGTATTAGAATGAAAGTTTAGCTGTCATTCATTAAATAACAAAACATATACAACCTTTATTGTAATTATCATACTAATTCTAAGATGTATAGTATGCTATTTTTTTCAATAAAGAAACTGCATTAGAGAAGTTTTGTAACTTGGAAACTTGTCAATTTCATGCAGATAGCAGGGGTTATAGCTAGGATATACAACTCATATTTATATATCTCCAGCAAATTTACATAGTTTGTTCTATTCTTTTTGTTTTAAAATATATATAATGAAAGTAGAGCAGCAATATAATTTGAATAGAACTGAAAATCTTTATCTACCTATTTAGAGACATTAGTTTTTTCTCCAAATTAAATTTAAAGATATTATTTTAAATAAACTTCTGCATAAGGGTTTTTAAATCATTAGAAAATAAGGATGAATCATATTTTAAAATGAAATTAAATTTGGGTTGTATATATATTAAAAATGTAGGCTCGCGCACAGGCCCCGGGAGGCGGCGGGCTCGGGAAGGCGAGGAGGGGGCTCCGAGCCGAGGCGGTGCGGGAAGCGGCGGCCCCGCCCTGCCGCTTCCGGGCGCCGGGTCCCCGCCTGCTTGGGAAAGTGGTCGGAACTCGCCGCCCTTCCCACCGCCGGCTGCGCGGTGACGGCCGCGGAGCCCGGCCCTCGCGGAACCCGGCTGGAGCGAGGCCGCTTCTCACCCCGCACCTCGCCACACCCTCGCCGGCGAGCCTCGCTGCAGCTGGGCGCGCACCGTGCAGCCCAGAGAGGCCGCGGGCCCGAGGCTGCCCGAAGCGGCGTGCGGGCCTTCGGCGCCGGCTTAGCAGAGAAGTGGACCTCCCGCCTTGTCGGGGCTGTGGGCTTTTGAGACCTGCAGCTGGACTTCTATTTAAAAAAGGCCGGATGACAGGAACCTCGGAACACCCCCGAGTTAGGGCAGCT
The DNA here is from genome assembly GCF_902686455.1 of Sciurus vulgaris. Lineage (NCBI taxonomy): Eukaryota > Metazoa > Chordata > Mammalia > Rodentia > Sciuridae > Sciurus > Sciurus vulgaris. The sequence continues at coordinate 40,657,239 of NC_136469.1, read as the reverse complement.
GTACTGCATGCGGGAAATCCGAGTTGATCAGAACAGCGACAGAAGGATGGTGCTTCAGATACAAAACAAATTTTAAATACTTGGTCTCACTGCCTCAAGTACTAGACGACAGCTGGGCACGGTGGCGCACGCCTGTAACCCCAGTGACTCAGGAGGCTGAAGCAGGAGGATGGCGACTTCGAGGCCAGCCTCAGCATCTTGGCAACTTAGCGAGACCTTGCCTCAAAAAAAGAGAGAGAGAGAGAGAGAAAGAAAACTGGGGATGTGGCTCCGTGGAAGAGCGCCCCTGGGCTCAACCCCCAGCAACAACAAAAATAAATGAAAAATTTTAAAAATGCAAGCCAACTTACCTCAAGTTCTACACTATTTTGAATTAGAAAATATTGTCACTAAAACCAACTGTACTAGTATCTGGAATCACTTATGCATAATATTTTCTCTTGTTCCATAGAGGGTGAAGCGCCAAATTGGTTTTGTTTTTTATTTGCTTGTCATATATCCTGGATTTCCTAATGAGTAACTAGGAGTTTAAAATTACCTCAGTCACATTAAACTTCCCTGTATTCAGTCTATATTGAATTTAATAAAAAAAAAAAAAAGTAACCTGTTTATTTGAGTAACAGTGAATATTTTGTGGTTTTTGAGAGCGTGACCATTTATCTTTGGTATGATTATCCATTTCAACCTAAGTTACATTCAATCACAGTACAGTTAATAATAGGATCTCCAGTTTTCTTGCTGCTAAATGAAACCAGAAAGTATAATACTTTTGTAAGATACCTTATACTTTGTACTAGGTTAATTAAATTAATCCCTATACACTGAGGGGGAAAAGGTATTAATAACTTAATAATCTGAGAGTAGTTCTATAGTTTGCTATCATAAGGTAATTGTGGTAATGAGTTAAAAGGTGTTAGTTAAAATGACTATGTAGTTCATGGGATATTATTTGTGATCTGCCAAAGATACACCAGAGGAATGTTTACAGCAGGCTGCTCTGAATATATCCTGGACTGCAGTTACCTAAGGAGGCTAAAGGACCAAACATGTCCCTATATCAACTGGGCTTAGGTAGATTATGATCTACTTTTACCTTCAAATTCAATTAAAAATATAAACAAATATAAAATATAAACAAACTATAGAAAACAAACTGGAGAGTAGTATTCTAGCAAATTAAAAATTCTGTCCTCCCCACAAAAAGCTTATTTTTACTGTTTTTTTTTTTTATGGTGAAAATACTCCTAAATAAAGCAGTTATTAATGAATACAAAAATTATTTAGAAATGTGCAACAGAATGGAAATGTACTATCCAGATGGAAAAAGAAAGAATAACACTTTGTTCCATATATAGGAGCATGAGTCATTTAGTGTCCTCTCATCTGCTGGAGATATCATGTCTTTCCTAGGATTAGTTAGCAAATACCAGTGGGCAGCCTAGGATATTGGTTTAAGCCTACAAATTAGATGTGTATCAAAATTCAAGATAGTAAATTACAAATGTAGCAGAATTTTCAAGCTCCAACTGATGAAGTACCTTAAAACATCATTTAATCTGTACAAGATTCAATCAAATATCAGGTAAGAGATTACCTGGGAAAAGTTATAAAATAGAGATATCTGACAATATGTCACTTTACATGACCACCGAGAAGGTGAAAATGTAGCAAGAGAAAGATTTGGAGAAAGTTATGACTGGGAGATTTTTCTTTAATGGGGAAGGAATCAGAGTTACTTCTGAATCTTCAGGTAATAGACGGGATAAGGAAGGGAATCATTGAGACTATATAGAGACTATGAATCTCATGCTGATCTCATCAAAACTCAGAGAAACATAACCTACAGTCAAGAGTGGCAGAGGGAGAATTTTTTGTTGTTGTTTTGCACACTATTAATTTGGCCAGTCAAATTTTGGTCCAAAGACTGGAAACCCAGAGAAGAACTGATGTTACAGGTTGATTCTAAATGTATTTTGGAGACAAAATTCTTTCTTCCTCAGGAGACCTCAGTTTTGGGGGGAGGGGGTTGTTTGTGTAATTTAATGTTGAAACTAATTGGATGAGAACCACATGCATGATAGAAGGTAATCCGCTTTATTCAATGGATACTGATTAACTACTAATCAAGTCTAAAAGGTAACATTTTGTCTGATTTTTGTCCAAACACCCAAGTACCATAGCCTAGCTAAGTCAAACACATAAAAAATTACACATTGAAGTCTCCAACCAAGAACATCTTAAAATCAAAACCTATTGACTGTATTTCCCAAGAAAAAGAGATAATTTTCCATGAGAGAAAGTCCAGCTGAAATTATTTACCTCCATATCATGTGCAACCAAAAAACTGGGTTCTTAATTAAAATAAGCTATACTCTGTATTTATGTAAATATGTCAAAATATATTCTACTGCCATGTATTACTAAGAAGAACAAATAAAAAAAAAAAAATTACTCAAGAGGGTCACCTGTTGTGGCTGGAATTTTAATGCAACTTCTGAGTAGAGTGGATTTCCAAAGAGGCGAGAGCAAAGTGGAGCAGGATGCCAGATGAAAAGACTAGTGATATTGAAGGACCTCCAAAAAGGAGACCCCAACTCTATCCCTCGGACTGACGGCAACCCCAATCAACCGCAGGAGGTGTCACTTGATGACACTACAAGAGGTGTTTATTCCAGCGCGCTGGGACCCGACTCGTGACTCACGCAGGAGTCCAAGGGTCAAGTCCCTAGCAGAAAATCTTACAAGTTTATAAAGGCAGAAAACCACACATCGGGAGGGGTCGCACATGAAAGGGAGAAAAAGGGAAAAAAAGAAAAAAATGGGGGAGCAAAGCTGCCAGGAAATTCCAAAGGGGGTCTGAGTTGTCTGATAACATACAACATGTTTTACAATGTTTAACAACAGGGTTAAACTGGTCAATAGTTTCTGGTAATCCTACTGTTTGAGCACTATCTAGTTATCTGGCTCAATTTACTCTTTTACTCTCTGTTTGGGGCTATTTCTTGGAACAGCTTTAGGGGCTTTTTTCCCATTACTGGGAGGGTGAACTTAGAGAGTTAAGATAACTGGGAGGGTGACCTTAGGGAGTTGAGATAAAACAGCTTAAAAAAATGTTCATTCTTTAAAACAGCTTAAAAAAATGTTCATTCTTTCAATATCATCCAAGAGAAATCTTCTTGAAAGAAAGTATCAGTGTTACTCCTTTGTTAGAACCAAAGAGTAAGTAGTAAGTTTACAAAAGAACTGGGTAAAAACTTCCCTGCTTCCCTTACATTTCCCTTCTCCTTTGTTGCTTCCCAGAAGGAACAGGGACTGAGCAAAGTCAAATAATGAAGGGTAGAAATGAGACTGTAAAACAAATGGTGTGACCAAAGCTATATTCTTGAATATTGAATATTTTGTGTGTGTGTAAAGCAAGCTCTAGTTAGGTGAGAAGAAGCTATGTCCTTGAAATCCTCTTATAGAGTGTGGCTGGTTGCTTAGACATTCATCAGATCCATATCTATGCTTTAAAGTGATCACAAACCACTTTGTATTTAAGCAAGTGTCAACAGGGAAGGCAAAAACCTTTGCCCAAGGAAATGAACTTCTTCATTTTACATCTGAAAAGTGAGGTAGGAAATAAAAATATTCTGAAAAAATTATAGAAAAAAAAATCTGATTATATATTGCAAATTATTTGTTCCAAGAAAGACAAATCAGGATATTTTAAAAATCTGAGTCTATACTTTACAAGTGTATGAAATAACTAGTACTAATCAACAATATTAAAGAGGTTGGAAAATAAAGCTAACTTAAGAAAAATTGGGGGGAAAAAAGCAAGGGGAGGTAATAAACAGTTGCATTTGTGAATCCCTTAACCCCAAATCATACTGATGTATTAAAGAATATAAAAAGCAATTATAGTATTTAATTAAATGATTATTTCTATTGCTCAGGCTAATTTTAAGTGTTACCCTATTTCTCAAAATATTTGCTTTTTATATAAAAACAAAACAGTATTTTACATGGAATGGTCATTTGTTATGTGCCTGTATTTGAATAAAATCAAATAATTTGAAAGAATATAGCAAAATTAAGTTTTAGGGCTGAGGATATAGCTTAGTGGTAGAGCAGTTGCCTAATGTGCACAAGGCCATGACCTCAATCCCAAGCACACACACATACACTTATTTATATTGTAAATAACATGATGAATTGCACTATCTAAAATATTACCAACATGCTTCTTCTTATGAGAATTGTACATTTTGTAACGCAATTCTCTGTAGACAAAATAGTAAAAGAGAAGCTGGGGGTGTAGCTCATTGGCAGAGTGCTTGCCTAGCATGTGAGAGGTTAGGGTTTTATGTCCAGGGTTGCAAAAAGATAAAAGTACAAAATATTGAAAGGAAAGAATAAAGGAAATGAAAGAAAGAAAATGAAAGAAGTAGTAGAGAAGTGGGAGCATAAAATAGTACTAAAAACATGGATAAATGAAAAGACACTATATCCCCTGTGTCTTACCTTGGAAAAACATAATTGCATATAATCTCCAATACCTCATATCGTACTTCAGTTCTTTATAATAATCCATACCCTGATATTAGGCACAGAGGACTGCTTACTTATTTCTGAAGAACAATTTTAGCTATTTACAGAAAACACATGTAACTTTGAAAACATCTCTGAGTTTGAAAGTTGTTAATCTTGAACTTTGTCCTCAAAGTCATCTTCTAGAATTGCACATGCCCTATCAGAATGTGATTATTCTATCATGCTGTTAAGATAAATTATTTCTATCAGCCTCAGTGAGTTCCTGCCTACCATTCATCTTCTTGATTTCCACCTTCAATGCCAATGTGTGTTGTACTCAACAAGCTTAAAATTGGTCAAGGTCACTAAATAAATGGTCTTTGGAGATGAGTGCTGGGATGGACAATCAGGTTTTTACAGCAGTTAAATAAAGTACTTCAGATTTTTGACAAGTGACCACTCATGGTCCAGATAAAATTCTCAAGGTGTTAAACTGCTGAAAGAATATGACCAACTGAAATCCAATCGTGATCTTAAGGTCATTATTAGTACCTTCAGTAGACACAATACTATGCTTCCACATAGCAAGGACCACAATATTGAAGTAGAATAAATACCACTATTTTTACAAAGCACTCAGTGCAATGTACCTTCTTATGTAATTGTACATGTGTGTGTTTTTCTCAGTGGATTTAGAGAATCTTGTATATTTTTTTCCATTTGCTAACTAACATAATTGAGTACTAAATTATGGCAATTGAGAAAAGAGATCCTATGTGTTCCTTATCTTAGTATTCTTCCATCCACAAAAGGGTGTTACAATCAAAATGGTAAGCTCCAACTCTATTCACTGAGTAGAACACAGTAATTTCTCAATTAATGAATATTATATTATTCTTGCACATCAATAAACATTTCTGTTGTGATCTGGAAAATTCTAGATTGTGAAGTTTCAGTCTACTCTTTGGTAGGCATCAAAGACAAATTTTACTGTATTTGTTACTTGACATTTTTGCCAACCAGTAGAGTAGTTGCCACTGTACTGTTAATTTGTGTTGTATAAATTTATATATTGGTGGAGTAGTGGGTTATAGGAACAAGAAGATCTGACTGAACCATATACATGAACTAGCTGTAAGGAATCTGGCTTCCCCCACCACCTGTCAATCTGCGTTCACCCGCCTCTCACATTACAAGAATTTCTGGCTTACATTGCCGTAATCTTCCTGCCTTCCATGTTACATCCTAATATGTCATTGGTCCATCAGTCAGTCTCCTCTGCGATTGGTTCCTCTCAGCCCACAAAATTCCTATGTCTGAGAGAAACTGTGCGCCATGTTTCTCTTTCTTTCTTCCCCTTCCCCTGTGCAGACGTGAATCGTCTGCACAAAATAAAAGGTTCCTTGTATGAGACCTGTATCTGTGGAGCATTTCAGGGAGCTAGCGACTAACCATAACTGCGCCTTTAACGCCTAACACTAGCTACGAAAGATTTGTGCTGAATCATAAGCTTAAAAAAATAACTTTTCTCTCTGCTTTTCCATTGTTCATTCCTATTTACTTGAGAATAGCATTGAGTGTGTGGAACCAATATAAATTTAGGCATTTCTGCATTTTCTGGCCTGTAATACTTTGCAATATGTTCTTATTACCACACATAATAACTCTATTCTTATTTGTGTAACATCTAATTTTATTTTGGGACCTCTTTCTCAGTAGCTAATAGGAGTTCTTTAATTTCCCTAGATTCAACTTAAAGAATATCTGTTAATGTTTTTTTATATAAATTAGAAAATAGCTTTATTCTATTATACTAATTTATAACCTTAAAGGATACAGCACCTGCTTATCATAATAACAACCAGAGGCTCAGTCAGTGAGAAGGTTAACCATTTCAAAACTTTAGTTTGTATGTAGAGGCATTTTTTCCAGGTCTTTTTTTTTTTCTCTTTTATTCTATTTCATCTCTTTGCAAGCATCTTATAATTCCAGCTAATCATCTTAGCACTTGTTTTCCTCTTCTGGGGTCCAAGATCAATAGCTTAGATAAATTCTCACAAATACAAGTCTTTTTAACACCCCCCAAAAACAATGAATATTTATAATAAATTGTGAGTTTTTCTTGAATTAGTCTTTTGATTGACTTAAACAATCAAATCAACTGAAAAGTATATTACATAACTCAGGAAAACAATGAGGATGAAGCATTTATCATAGGATTTTGTAACTCTGGTTCATGGTAATTTGGTGTCACTTAAGTCAGAATTGGGTCATATATGTCCTATAAAGCTACATTAACATCCACTGTATACCCACAATGGTCCTGAACTTGAGGGTGGATGAGTGGACATAGGTTAATTAGCCACAATCCTTTGTGTTGTGAGTGAGCTATAAATTTCAACTGATCATTTCTGTTTAACATGGTACCTGCTATGATAAGATAGGCAGAGAAAGGGTAATTGACTCAGCATGGAGAAAATTAATCAAGGAAGATTACCTGTTAGAATCTTCACCTTGACTAAGTCTATAATCACATAGAGGCATTTGCCAACACAAGACAAAGTGAGGTTTAGGAATGGGGGGGGGGGTACTATTGTTTTGTTATTAGATGTCACCTAAAGGCTCACGTGTGGAAAACTCATTCCCCAGAATGGTGCTATTGGAAGGCTTAAGAGGTGGGGTCTGTAAGTTCAAAAGCACAGGAGGCAGACCTTGAAGGATTCAAAGAAGCCTTATTCCTTCGTGCACTCAGGTGCTGTTGGGACCCATTTTTCACATGGGGAAGATGGCCCCCAGTTACAGAGGGGATTTGGGTTTTATAGAGTACAATGATGTAATCATTGTGAAAGAATGGACATTTTTTTAAGCTGTCTGTTTTATCTCAACTCCCTAAGGTTTCCCTCCCAGTAATGGGAACAAAGCCCTTAAAGCTGTTACAGGAAATAGCCCCAAACAGAGAGTAAAAGAGTAAATTGAGCCTGATAGCCAGATAGTGCTCAAACAGTAGGATTACCAGAAACTATTGACCAGAATCTACGCCCTGTTGTAAAACATTGTGAAACATGTGTATGTTATCAGCAAACCCAACCCCCTTTGAAATTTCCTGGCAGCTTTGTTCCCCATTTTTCCTTTTTTTTTCCCCCCTTTTTCCCCCTTTCATGTGCGACCCCTCCCGATGTGTGGTTTCTGCCTTTATAAACCTACAAGATTTTCTGCTAGGGACTCGATTCCTGGACTCCTGCATGAGTCATGAGTCGGGTCCCAGCACACTGGAATAAACACCTCTTGCGGTTTGCATCAAGTGACGCCTCCTGCGGTTTGATTGGGGTTGCTGTCAATCCATGGGACAGAGTTGGGTTTCCTTTTTGGGGGCCTTACATTTGGGAGCTCGCCTGGGATAAGACAGCCCCCCCATCTGCGGAATCGACCTTGGAGTTTAAGAAGGGGTACCCCGAAGTTGTCTGTCTTTGTCTTGTGTTTTGTTAGTTGGTCTGGTTCTGTGAGCGCACTTTCGGTTTCGGTGGCAACTGTTTGGTGACTTGTGAGAGTGGCGGTGACAGTGGCCGGTAGACGTGCCTGGGGGGCCACAGTTTGCACCCCTGGGGAACGCCCTAAGGGTGGAGGAGAGCCAGGGACACCTGGTAGTCTCCGTCAGTAAGGATGCTGATTGGGTTCAATTGGTGGATCAGAGATTGGCGCCTGTCTGTATCTGGTTCTGTTGTGTGTTTGTGGCGGAGGTGAGGAAGGGTTGGAACAACTGCAGGGTTCTCAGCCCGGGCTACTCTTGGGTGGACCCCAAAGGTTCCTTCTCTGGACTCCCCCTCCCGACAGCCCTGAAGGATAACTTAGCAAAGTAGCTTCAGTCTCAAAGGTAATGAAAAATAAGGTCTCATAATTTTCTTTAACAATCCAACCTGTTCCTGATGAGATGGCTAAAATGCCTTAGACACAAAGTTTCTGTTAAAACCTGTTAGATCCTTCCAGATCTCAGTCAAGGCTTACATTGAAATATAAATAAAAGAAGCCTAAAGGCTCAGTAGGAGGACCGGTCTCAACCCAGGGAAAGAAAAGGTAAAAGAGTCTTTAAAACTCCAGCAAAGTAAATGCTATATTTTTAATTATATGTTTTTTTTGAGCTCATGATTTTTGATCATTTCTATTTTTATTCAACTAGAGTTTTTGAACATCTGTTACATTGCAATGGAGATTCACCTATTAGAGTTTCAAGGCCTTGATTTTGTGTTATGTGTATGTTGTGCTGTCTGATGTCATGTTTTGCCTGATCAAAACTGAGCGCTCCTAAAATTAAAATTTAAAAATGGATCCAGATACTTTTAATTCACGTAAAAAATTTTAAAAGGTTCAAATTGGGGTAAACTAATAAAAGTAAATGTCTTGAAAATAGCTCACAGGTCTCTAGGTGGTCAGCTAATAAAATATTGATGTTAATAAAGTGTCTAATATCAATTGTTTCTAGGACTTTTCTTCAACAGGAAAGAGACAGCAAATACTGTATAGGACACTTGTCTGATATCTTGGTTTTTACAGAATAAGTGAATTAGAGTTAACATGTATGGGATTACTCTAATGTGGTTGGTAGAGACATCTGATTAATTTACAAAGTTAAAATGCTAATTGTTAAATAACATCGAGTACTTTTAACTCCTTAAATTCCATGGGGTATCATACTTAAACATTATTGGTGTTTTCATAGGTTGGTAAATAAAAGGGTTTAAACTTGCTTTGTGTCATCACTAACTAAAACAAGGTACTAAGAGTTATGTCCTAACAAGTGCAATTCTATATACAAAGGGTCCCAAAGTTTCAACTGTGTTTCAATTAGAGTTACTATAAACAACAGAATATTAATCTTATTAAATAGAGTAATTTATCTAAATTCAAGAAATTTCATAAGAGTTGTTTCAGAATGTGAACAAAAAGGGGTCAACTAAATAGGAAAGAGAAAATAAAAAGGTTCTGGGTATGGAAATATATTTAGTAAAGGAAAAAGGAAATGTTTCTGGGTAAGAAAGTGCTTTGTGTGATAAAATACATGAGGTTCTAAGTAAGTGCTAAGAAAGTCTGGGTAAGTAAAGGGCAAGTTTCAACAAGTTTGTGTGTAACTAAATTGGTTATATGTATTTGAGACAGCTAAAACTATTTAGGTTTTTCCTAAGGTGACATACTAATGTTCTGATATAAACCAAAGTGTAATCTATATGGTAAAATGACATGGATTTGAAACACTAATTTACTCTTAACTTTGTGTCTATTAAGTTTTATTCTTTAGAACAATTAGTCTTAAACATAGGGGTGCATACAATTATGGTTAAACAACTGTTTATAGAGTATGTACTATGTTACAGAGTCTACATTTTCTTTAAAAACTAAATTTGGTAAGATAAAAGTGTCAAGGTAATTGTGAAATGGTCACTAGTTGTATATTAAAATGTGTTCATATTTTTCAGGACCACAAGTTTTAAAGCAGGGAATTTATCAAGCTCTGCTATTCTCCAGATTAACGTGTCTGTAATGGTAATCTTAAACTTATAAGAGTAAATTTTATTGGGGATTTTATTTCTATCATTTAATGTTTCTATTATAGGACCTGCTATCAATAGGGTATGTGTAAAATTTGTTACTTTTTACACTGAGATAAGAATTTCAAATGTAAATGTATTTCTAAACATTAGAGTGTGATTTGTTTTAAAGGTTAATATTGTGAAACATGAAAGAAAACATGAAAAACATTTTGCCACTTAATCACACAAAAGGAAAGTTAAAAGCTCTCTCAGCCTTTCTTTGATTCATGTTTTAGATACTATGTTAAATTGTGTTAATTATAAAGTTTATATAGACTCAGGAAACAGTTTATGTAATCTACTTAATGATATTTAAGGAAGAAGCAAAGATCAACATCAGAATTAGAACACTTAAGATCTGTAAAGAGCCCTGCCTTACCTGAGATAAGGCTCTGCCTCCCACCTTACTGCATGTTAGAGTGACTCCAAAATAAGTCAGACTTCAGCTTATTTAAAGTTATAGTCAAAAGATTGGTTCTTGTTGTAAAAGTACTGTGATCTCAAATAGGGGATAGAATGTAGTTCTCAATCAAAATTCAAGATAGCTATTATACAAGCTGAATATATTTTTACTCTTGCTAATTTTATTTTGTAAAACTATTACCTGTTAATGTTTTGCAGAAGTAGCTCCAAGAACACACAACCTAGGTAACTTGTGATAATAAGCCATCACCTATAGAATAGATAGTGGTAACTTCCAGTACTAATGCAGACTCCAGTTAGATAAAAGGGTAAATAACTGTAAAGTTATAGACATTGAAGTTAAAGCCCAGTACTCTTACTTTATGACTGGTGAGACTGGCTTGCTGGATAATTAAGATCAAACTTAGAGATTGGAGTTAAATACAGAGGTCAAGAAAAGTCCATATTTGGGTCTTGCCCAAACGTCAGCCTGAACCCAGGGAATAAGAGGACTTCTCTAAGGAGCGTTGCAACTCTGGGTCACACAACCTCCTGATCAAGGAGATTGTTGAGACTAGAGGATGAAAAATCACCCAGTGCATCTGCTATGGAGGAAGGTCATGGAAAATGGGAAACATCCCTTGATGCTTCTAAAGGAAGTCATCTCATCAAGAGACCCTGCCTAATCAAAGTCACTGGTGGAGCTAAGGAGCCGCTCTTAAGTTCTGTACGAGTGACCCCTGTGGGAACTCAGCTGACTCTTTAACAAGGCAGGAACCGGTCAATTTGACCAGCTTGATCTTAGACACCCAGCAAAACAGTTAAAACCGAAATATATCCATTCTTGGGCATTTAAAGAAATAATAGTTAAATGTAACTTAAGATGTACACTTGTACTAGTCCACTAAAATAAAGACTGGAAGCTACAAATGAAAGAAATATTCTTCAGCAAATGTGCCTGATAACTATCAAGAGAAACTGCCAGAGTCAGAAGTTTTTAGTCAGTTCAAGGCCTGCAGTCCTTCCTAAGCTACACAGGTAGGGTTAATCTATGTTTGCTCATATGATTATCTATCCCTAAGTAACAGAAGTATAGAGATCTCTTTTAAACACAGGTTATACCAAAAAGGGATATTTTACAAAATCAGATGACATTAAGTAGCTTAACTATATTTTGTGGGGACATCTATGACATTAAGAGTTAAATGTTGTGTTTACATTTCTGATAACCTGGACAATGTTAAAGTGCCCAAATAAAGGCCTTGTCCTCTCCAGTCTTTGCTAGGCCTAGTTATGGGAACAATTTCTCAGTTCTTTCACCTCCTGGTGAGAGATTAACTTCTGTCATTTTCATGACACTCAGTGGCATGTTTCAGATGCTGCAACATTTAGTTTGTACTAATCTCATTTCAGTACTCATGTCTTTTTGTTCTTCTATCATAGAAGCACCCACCCCCAGATGACTTTACAACCTGCTCTTCCCCAACCAGGCTTCTTCCTGGGACCCCTCGATTGACCCGATTTTTTAAAAAAAGGGAACTCCAAACTGCTTGCCCCTCGCTGCCCCCATTCAGCTTCCAAGCAGCCAGAACGACCGACGCCCTTTTTCATTTCCTTAACAAGCAGTTAGGGGTTCCTACAGCTAAAGGGGGGAATGAAGCCAGAATTAAGGACAGGTAGTTAGTGTAGAAATAGGGAATCGGATCAATTGAGGAAATGAAGCCATAGAGTCATCTTCCTCTGTAAGTTGGAGACTGCCCCTGGAAGAATGGAATGTCAAGGATCTCCAGAGGCCATTGATTACCAAATTTACCTGCCTTTATCAAGGACTGTTTATCAAGTACTGCAAACAAGGGGCTGCTAATTGGTGGCCTGCCCCCTGGGCTCTTGCCTGCCTGAAATCGCCTAGTCACCTTCATCAGGGAAAGAGTAAGTGCTGTACAGGTACTAATGCTCAGGCAACAATACCAGTCCCTCTGCCAAGGAAATAGCTTTGGAGAAGAGTATATAGAGACAGAAGTTCCATGATTAGAACTTACCAGAAAAGAAAATGGGGAAATGAAAGAATGGACATTTTTTTAAGCTGTCTGTTTTATCTCAACTCCCTAAGGTTTCCCTCCCAGTAATGGGAACAAAGCCCTTAAAGCTGTTCCAGGAAACAGCCCCAAACAGAGAGTAAAAGAGTAAATTGAGCCTGATAGCCAGATAGTGATCAAACAGTAGGATTACCAGAAACTATTGACCAGAATCTACACCCTGTTGTAAAACATTGTGAAACATGTTGTATGTTATCAGCAAACCCAGACCCCCTTTGAAATTTCCAGGCAGCTTTGTTCCCCATTTTTTTTTTCCCCCCCTTTTTCCCCCTTTCATGTGTGACCCCTCCTGATGTGTGGTTTCTGTCTTTATAAACCTACAAGATTTTCTGCTAGGGACTCGACTCCTGGACTCTTGTGTGAGTCATGAGTCGGGTCCCAGCGCGCTGGAATAAACACCTCTTGCGGTTTGCATCAAGTGACGCCTCCTGCGGTTGATTGGGGTTGCCGTCGATCCATGGGACAGAGTTGGGGTTTCCTTTTTGGGGGCCTTACAATTGCAAGCCCTGTATGTGCAGTTTTGACTGTCAGGAGCTAGTTGTGCAGGTTAAAACTTTAACTTAGGAGAATGGTTGTAAAAAGGTTGAAACTCATTGCTCTTACTCTGGGATCCATTGTTTCCCAAGTTTCAATATTTGCTGTACCTCCATTTAGGGATAATTTGTAATAGGAGAAGGTCTAAGTTTATGGCCCATTGTTATTAAGAAAGGTGCACTAGGAGAGGTTTAATGTTTGGCCATTTTCCCCTCCCTACTCCCTTTGTTTTTTTAGGGGAGCTGTCTTTAAGAATATTATTTTCCATGACCCTTCAGGGTCTATTGGGAGGTCTTTGAGTGGCTAGAGGTTTGTTCTGAGAGGAAATAGTGGGACCCCTGAATGAAAGCAAAGTGATCAGCTTTAAACCCTCATATGAACCAGAGTTTGGTTATATTTTAATAGTGGTTCACCTCGTGCTTGGAAATATTGCCCTTGCTGCTCTGCCACTAGGCTTATTTTAAAATGGATATATTTTTTCCTCTTTTTCCTCTCCCAACCCTAACCTGGGGGAAATAGGATAACCTTTCTTCTCCTTCCTAGGTGGTAATCTGTCCTTGAGCACACAACCACCACAGGAACAAAGTAATTCAGACTTGGGGGATGGCACCAGAAAATCTAAGGAATTACTATCTCCCAAATTAACAAGTGAATCTCTTCCCCATCCCCCACCCCCACAGGGAACACATGGAATATAGGCTTTGAATCCCTGTTTGAAAACAAACAAAAGGGCTGAGGAGATATCTCAGCTGGTAGAGTGCTTGCCTCCAAAGCACAAGGCCTGGAGTTTGATCCCCAGTACCGCAAAAACTCTGGGAGAGGAATTCCTGTTTCTCCTTTGCTAGTTAAGCAATGAAACTTTCTCCTTTTTCTCAAATCAAAACCTCCTTATTGAATTGTCCTCATAGGACAAGGACAGAGCTTTCAGTAACAATATCACTTTTGTTAAGGAAAATATAAGCTAAGAGTCATTAGCAACCAAAAATATCAGTACTAAAAACAAAACCAAATAACAAAAACAGATTCTTTAGGACCCTGACAGTTTACCAACTCAGTGAGCACACTGTGTCCTTCTACTGTTTCAAAGAGCAAATTCACACTCTCAGAGAAAAGCTTCCTCAGGATTCTCATTTATTTCTTTCCCTGAACAAACTCACTAAGGATAGTTTCTTGTGACAAAACTACATTTCGTGGTATTTGAAGTCTTCAACACTCAATATACAGTGCTGTTGTGGGGTCCAGTTATTGAAGCATAGTGAGACCACCAGAAACTAAAGTAGGAAAAAAGTTTATTCTGTGAAAAGAGAAAAAAAAAAAGAAAAAGAGAACAGACTGACATGTCAGGACCACTACTCCAAGTGGGCAGTAGTAGTAGTAGGGAGTGACTTCAGCAAGCTTGTTTTTAAAGTGAAAACCATAAAAAAAATCCTGGCAGGCTTATAATAGGGGCTTTTTTCCTTCCCTGCTCCCCCCACCCTGCACCCCCCAAGGAATGCAAGCAGCTAGCTCCAGCTTATCTATTTCAGGTTGCACCTGGCAGGTTAGCAGGACAAAGAGGCATTCAGTTATTTGCACCTGGGGAGCCAGACTACCCACATCTGAAACCAGTAGCTTCTGGGGTCTCTGAAGGGATGGGTTGCTTCACAGAAATGGTCACAATGTCCTTAACTCATAGCCACATTATTTTATCTTGGGTACTGTCCTTGTATTTACCACAGTCAGCACAAGTCAATGACTTTATTTACACCCATTTTGGTTTGGTCAAACTTAACTAGATATATTTGTTTTATATCAGAGGGTCTCTACCTTTTTTTTTTTTTTTTTTTTTTTAATAAGGGGGTCTCTACTCTTTCACAGTACCCCCTCTCTGTCCTAACTAAAATCCCCTCACACTTGGCTCGTACTTTTGGTAGTGTAGTATGTTAACTTGCAGAGTAACCTAGACTTTCATCTTTGAAGCCACCAAATTCCTGAAAATCTTGACTTCTCTGGTGTAATGTAACAGTGATCCACATTATAGCCCTTGCTGCTCTGCCACTGCAACTCATTTTAAAAACGGACGTTTCTTTCTCTTCCTCTTTCTCTGCTCCTCCCTAATCTCCCTGCCTCCCTAATCTCAGATGAAACAGGATTACCTTTCTTCCCCATTTTAGACAGATAGATTTATTTGTGATGGATTTATCACCTACCATAGTAATGAAGTAATCCAGACTTTGGGTATGGTACCAGATCTCAGAAATGACTATCTCCCAAATTAACCAGTGAATTACAACTCCAGCAGAGAACATGTGGAATGTAGCCTTTGAATCACCTCTTTAAAAGCCCTGCTCCTGTTGATGGGCAGAATCACAGCCTCTGGGACAGTAGCCTTCTTTTTTCTTTGCTAGCAAAGCAATAAACCTCTTTTAGGCCTTCACTTCAAACATTGTAACTTCTGAGGAGGAGGAGACAGACACTAATAATAACAAAGGCCTCCCGCCATCTGCCTTTCCCCCTCTGTACCCTTGGAGTACCCATGGCAGTTAGCAGCCCCCCATTCCTCAAGAGTAGTGGGAAATAATGTTTCATGATTTTCTGCATTCAAACCTAACCTGATTCCTCAGCCAGGGAAAAAGGGGTTAAAAGGTCCTAGGCAATTCCCCCTTCCTGGCCTTGCTGAAGCCTGTTTTGGAATGTAAACTGCAGCGGTCTCAGCAGGGGCGGGGGGGGGGGGGGGGGGGTGACCTGAGACAGAAAAAAAAAAAAAGTGTCCCTTTTAAACTTCTGGGCTTCTACACAGAACTAACTCATTTTCTAGAATTCTTGTTTTGTTTTGTTTTTCTTTAATGCTGTATTTCTGAGCTCATAATTTTGATCCTACATACCTACTAGGTTAATGATTTTTTTTGATCAGTTCTATTTTTATCCAACTCGAGTTATTTTTAAACATCTGTTACATTGCAATGGAGATAAACATTACAAGGCCTTTGCATTTGTGTTATGTGTATATGTTATTGTTTAAGGTCGTATTGTCCATGTATGTACCTGACAAAATTGACATATATAATAAGCACGCATGAAATTAAAATTTTAAAAATTTATCCAAATACTTTTATTCATATGATTTAAAAGGGTTCAATTTAAATTGTGTAAACTAATAAAAGTTAAATGTCTTTAGAAATAATTTGCAAGTCTCTAGGTGGTCAAACTAATGAAATGTTGATGTTAAACAATGTCTAATATCAATTGTTTCTAGGACTTTTCTTCAACAGGAAAGAGACAGCAAATACTGTTCAGGACACTTGTCTGATACCTTGTTTTATTCAAAATAAGTAAATTAAATTTAACATGTATGGGACTACTCAAATGTGTTTGTGAGCAACATCTGATTAATTTGCAAAGTTAAAATGCTAATTGTTAAATAACATTAAGTACTCTTAAGTCCTTAAATTCCATGGAGTAACATACTTAAACATTATTGGTGTTTTCATAGGTTGGTAAATTAAAAAGGGTTTAAAATTGCTTTGTGTCATTGCTAAAAACAAGGTTATTAAGAGTTATGCCCTAACAGGTAAAACCCCAACCCGGAAGGTGAGTGTTCCATCTGCTCCCTTACCACTTCCCCCTACTCCCACTCCAGTTCTGCAAAGCTCCAAGGAGCTCTTCGATTTGGATTTAGAGTTACCATCTCCCTTCTCACTGTGTTTCAGTTAGAGTACTATAAACAACAAAGTATTTTATCTTGTTAAAATGGAGTAATTTATCTAAATTCAGAAATTTCATAAGAGTTATTTCAGAATGTGAACAAAAAAGGGGTCAACAAATAGGAAAGAGAAAATAAAAGGTTCTGGGCATGGAAATATATTTATTAAAAGGGAAAAGAAAGTGTTTCTGGGTAAGAAAGTGCTTGTGTGATGAAATACATGAGGGTCTAAGTAACTGGTAAGAAAGTCTGTGTAAAGTAAAGAGCAAGTTTCAACAAGTTTGCGTGTAACTAAGTTGGTTGTATGTATGTGAGACAGCTAAAGCTATTTAAGGTTTTTCCTAAGGTGAAATACTAATGTTCTGATATAAACCAAACTTTAATCTATATGGTACAATGACATGGTAAAATGACAAGGATTTCTTAGAAACACTAATTTACTCTTAACTTTGTGTCTATTAAGTTTTATTCTTTAGGACAATTAGTCTTGAAAATTGAGGTTTATACAATTATGGTTAAACAACTGTTAAAGTATTGTACTACATTAGAGTCTAAATTTTTCTTTCAAAACTAAATTTGGTTAATATAAAGGTATCAAGGTAATTGTGAAATGGTCATTCTTTGTATATTAAATGTGTTCATATTTCCAGATATACATCTTTAAAGCAGGAAATTTATCAAGCTGCTATTCTCCAGAATAAACTTGTCTGTAATGGTAATTTTAAACTTAAGGAGTACATTTTATTGGGGATTTATTTTATCATTTAATATTCTATTATGGGACCTATTATCAATAAGATATATGTAAAATTGGTTACTTATTTCACTGAGATAAAAATTTAAATGTAAATATATTTCTAAGAGTTAGTGACAGCCTGATTTGTTTAAAGGTTCATATTGTAGAAGGTGAAAGCATTTTGCCACACCAAGGAAAATTAAAAACTCTCTCAGCCTTTCTTTGATTGTTTTGGATATAATGTTAGACTGTGTTAACTAATGTTCATATAGACTCAGGAATCAATATATGTAAACTTCTTAAAATGACATTTAAGAAAGAGCACAATGTGCAATAGCAAAAAGGGGACAACAGTGACTGAGATTGGGTCTCTGACCTCAAGACTGTAGCATGCCTGGTGTCTGGGAGTGTTCTTGTGCAGGAGCACAAGAATGCCTAACTGCTGTGGCAGTGCCCTCCCTGGGGAGGCTCTGTTCAGGAGTCCTATCAGTTCTTA
The DNA here is from genome assembly GCF_902686455.1 of Sciurus vulgaris. Taxonomy (NCBI): domain Eukaryota; kingdom Metazoa; phylum Chordata; class Mammalia; order Rodentia; family Sciuridae; genus Sciurus; species Sciurus vulgaris. The sequence goes on along the minus strand of NC_136469.1, from coordinate 40,639,196 downwards.
CATTGATCTCAGGCACACAGTTCTTGGGCAGAAAGAAATTGTTTTGCTAGATAACCAGTGTTTCATCAGCTCCCTTCTCTAGTTCCTGCCCACCTTACAGTAACTTAGGACAGTGGATTTCCTTGAGAGCTACACAGAGTTCCTAACATTGCACTTTGCAGTTGTGAAAAAAAGGTTACATAGATGTTCTAGTCTCTGTAACTTTCCTGAAAACAAAAAGAATAATACATGGTCTTTAACCTAATAATAAGACATGTATAAAGATTGCTAACATAACTCTTTAGATCTGCATTTCCATCAGAGAACAAAGCTCCATCTGATCTGAGCTTAATCTTCAAAATCTGTGTTTATAAACCTTTATTTTCTAATACTCCTTTGCCCCTCACTGAACTTCAAAATGATGGTCATGGCAAAGGGGAAAAAAAAAAAATTAGCTTCAGGATTAGAACATTTTACTTAAGATTTGTGAAGAGCCCTGCCTTACTGGAGATAAGGCTCTGCCTCACCCTGCTGCATTTTAGAATGACTCCAAAGTAAGCCAGACTTTTACTCATTAAAGTTGTATTCAAAAGTTTGATGTTTGTTGTAAAGATTACTGTGATCTCAAACAGGGTACATAATGCAGAACTCAGCCAAAATTCAAGAGAGCTATTATACAAATATGTTAAATATGTTTTTACTCTTGCTAATTTCATTTTGTAAAATGGTTGCCTGTTACTGTTTGCAGAAGGAGCTGCTTCCAGAACATACAACCTAGGTAATTTGTGATAATAAGCCATCACCTATAGAACAGATAGTGGTAACTTCCAGTACTAAAACAGACTCCAGCTAGATAAAAGGGTACATAACTGTAAAGTTACGGACATTGAAGTTAAAGCCCAGTACTCTTACTTTATGACTGGTGAGACTGATTTGCTGGATGATTAAGATCAAACTTAGAAATTGGAATTACATACAGAGGCCAAGAAAAAAAAAAAAAAAAAGTATCTTGCCCTCAAAGTCAGCCTGAACCCAGGGAATAAGAGGACTTCTCTAAGGAGTGTTGCATCTTTGGGTCACACAACCTCCTGAATAAGGAGATTGTTGAGACCACTAGAGATGAAAAAATCACTCAGTGCATCTGCTATGGAGGAGGGTCATGGAAAAAGGGACATACCTTGATGCTTCCAAAGGAAGTCACCTCATCAAGGAGACCCTGCCTAACTAATGGCACTGGTGGAGCTAAGAAGCTGCTCTTAAGTTCTCTACGAGTGACCCCTGTGGGAACTCAGCTGACTCTTTAACTAGACAGGAACCAGGTCAATTTGACCAGCTTGATCTTAGACACCCAGCAAAACAGTTAAAACCAAAATATAGCCATTCATGGTGCAGAAGGGCTGCTGCTAGTTGCTGATGGGCTGCTTCAAGTGGGCTCGTGCTGCTCTTACAAAAGACCACGCTATCTTTGCCCAGCGGCTCCAAGCGGCTCCACTTACGGAAAGCTGCTTCTCACACTTTTTGGCCCGACCAGTGGGAAAAAAGACACTACTCTTTAGAAGTTCATGAAGCAGCTTCCCTTTATTCCAATAACACCCTCAATATATAAGCAGTCTCATGCATAAGGAATTGTAACCAATATTGTCCATCCAATCCTGTTAAAGGTCAAGCAGTCATTCGCTTGAGCATACATACAAAAGTATATCTGTCCACATGCTAGGCAGCTGAATGGAATTATCATACAGCCAATTGTAAACGTGTTCTGCCTTTCTCCATGATATTCAGAATGCCATTTGCTCTCTGCCAGTCGCCATCTTTGGATGCACATGGCGTAACCCTGGGCCCCGGGTTCTGCCCGCCATACATGGGCATTTAAAAGAATAATAGTTAAATGTATTTTAAAGTTGTACACTTGTGCTAGCCGACTAGAATAAAGACCTGGAAGCTACAAATGAAAGAAAGATTCTTCAGCAAATGTGCCTGATAACTATCAAGAGAAACTGCCAGAGTCAGAAGTTTTTAGTCAGTTCAAGGCCTGCAGACCTTCCTAAGCTACACAGGTAGACTTAATCTATGTTTGCTCGTATGATTATCTATCCTAAGTAACAGAAGTATAGAGATCTCTACTAAACACAGGTTATACCAATAAAGGGATATTTTACAATAATCAGATGACATTGAGTAGCTTTACTATATTTTGTGGGGACATCTATGACATTAAGAGTTAAATGTTGTGTTTGCATTCCTGATAACCTGGACAATGTTAAAGTCCCCAAATAAGGTCTCGTCCTCTCCAGCCTTGCTAGGCCTAGTTATGGGGAACAATTTCTCAGTTCTCCACCTCCTGGTGAGAGATTAACCTCTGTCATTTTCATGATACTCAGTGGCATGTTCCAGATGCTGCAACATTTACTTCATACCAATCTCATTTCAATACTCATGTCTTTTGTTCTTCTCTCATAGAAGCACCCACCCCAGATGACTTTACAACCTGCTCCACCCAACCAGACTTCTAGCTTGGACCCCTCGATTGACCTGATTTTTAAAAGGGTATTGGACTAATGACACGTTAACTACTCAGGCTGACTCCTTACTCTCTGGTGAGTGAGCAAGACAAAGGCCTCAAAGGCAGTTTCAATAGTTAATGACGATGAATCGGACCACTGTCAGGGATTGGTTAACAACAGTTCCACGAACGTGATTCTGCTTGTGCTTGCCATATAGTCCTATGGGACTCTTGCCTGCGTGAACCCCCCTGCCTTGCTGACCTTTAAGCTGATTGGTTCCCGCCTAGCCCCCACCCTACATAAAAAGCTGTGCAATTTCCTCAATAAACGAGTTCCTGCTGTGACGGGTCTCCCTGAGCGTCTGATTGTTCTCCACACGGAGGGCTGGAGCGGGTGGTCAGTCGGCCTGACCTATCCCAGTCTGACCTTGTTCGGGAGTGTTCCCCTTCCCTTGTTGCTGGTAGAGAAGTGGCAAGGGGGCTTAAGACCCCGACAAAAGGGAACTCCAAACTGCTTGCCCCACGCTGCCCCCTTCCAGCTTGAAGCAGCCAGACAGTTGGCACCCCCTTTCCCTACGCAGCAAGGGAGTTCCTAAAATTAGAGGGGGGGAATGAAGCCAGAAATTAGGGCAGACAGTTAGTGTACAAATGGGGGATTGGGTCAAATCGAGGAAATGAAGGCCATGAAACCCATCTGCCTCTGGAAGTTGGAGACTGCCCCTGGGAGAATAAAATGTAAGGATCTCCTAAGCTCATTGATTACCAAATTTCCCTGCCTTTAAAGACTGTAAGCAAGGAGGTCTATGTGCAACCCTGGGAGAAGAGTGGTTGGTTTTATGCTAATCATTCTGGAGTAGTGAGGGAATCCATGGCTAAGGTCAGAGAGGTCTTGCCAAGAGAAAGCGAGAGAGGGAGGCCTAAGAAAATTGATTTGAAGCATGGTTCAATAGGTCCCCCTTGGCTTGCTACCCTAATCTCTACCCTAGTAGGCCCCTTAACTCTACTTTGCTTATTTTAACTTTTGTACCCTGCATTTTAAGTAAGTTGATAGTTTTGTTAAGGACCATATAAGCACGATCCAACTAATGGTGCTGAGACAACAATACGAGAGAATACCGGCCCCAGAAGATGAATATGCACGACTCCCGAATGAGCATGATTCCTCATTATGACAACTGAAGGGGGAATGTTGAGAACAGGGTGATATCTGTGCAGCTAACTGTCTTAATCACCAGGATGCAGGCAGTTGCGACTGCACCCTCAAGAGCCAAACAGGACTGCTGGGCCCCCGTGCTTATCGGGGTTGTTAAGAGATATTTGTCTGAGGAATGTGCAGCTGCCTAGAAACCTTATCTATCAAGGACAGGGGGACCTACCCCGACTCATCTCCTGCATAGTTCACCCTTTCCCTCTTCCCTTCTTCCTCTAGGACCGTTCAGTTCTGGTGGGACCCAATGAGAATCAAATAGATTGGCAGGAACCCAACCAGAGGAGGACTAATGTTTAGCTGTTCAAATGTTAACCATAACGTACAGGTCTTTGTGTGGTGAATGCTTGGAAATCTCTTAAATAGAGGGCTTTCTCGCCCCCCGGGGCCACTCCCTCCCCCTAGCCATTATATCGGTCTGAGGGGCTGGTTGCAGTCCAGACTCGAGCTTGCCTTTAATAAAACCTCGTTGTGTGATTTGCATTACTGTGTGTTCACTTTGACTCTCCAGGGATTAGTCGGAATGGGAACCTAGCAGTATCTATTTCAGTGTACCTATGTGTATATTTCAGTGTAGCTTGTGTATATTTCAGTAATTGTCTAAGGTAGAAGTATCACAGTCTGTTTGAAGAGTTTCTGGGTGAGCCTTGGGGTGGAAATTGGGCACTGCTGCCCTGTCTGTAATGCACAGGTTACAGGTAAGTGGGTTTGTATCTAAGCACACCGAGCTGTGACGGGTGTCTGTTGGGTCCTTCTGGGTAAGTGCCTCTGTGGAGTGAAGTGTTATGTATACACAAAATTCTCCACTGGTTTCTTAGAATGATCCCCAGGAATTTCTGTCCTGTGGGTCCACGCATCTGAATGAACTGGCAACTCTTGGACTCCCAGCTGTGAGTTCATCCTTCAAGAGATGCTGGGGCACAGGAGAGGTACTTCCATGGTTGCTATGAATTTCTTGTCAATGGGCTCTTGTAGGCAAACACAGGGGCCCCAGCATGTATACTTGAGACATTCCATGCTGTGTCTGCTAGTTGTTTCTGTTGGATGTGAGAGCATAGAATGAAGAACTCCTGGGTGTCATGCTGACTGCTATGGAACTAGAAGTCACCTATTATCCTTCACAGGGCCTTTAAAGTGGCATTTAATCTGGTGGCTGTCTGCAAGTATGGGACTTGTGACTGCAGTCTGTGGGTGTTTTGTGGTGCAGAAGCCTCCCCCTCAGTTGATGTAGATCACTACGGTACTATCCCTGTGACCTGCATAAAGAGACAGCCTTCCAGTGTCTGAGCTCCTGATGCTCCTGGTTGTGAATCACAGACACCACTCTCCGCTCTGGCACTTTTTCAGAGTGGTGCTATCTGATCTGCTGGCTACAGTCTACAACTGCAGGCTCTACATCTGTAGGCTCTCTATGGGCCATTTGTGGCACAGAAGCCTCTATCCTGGCTGGTGAAGATCATGAGGCATTATCCCTGTGACTGGAAGACACTCAGTTTGCCCGCCTGTATCTGAACTCCTACTGCCAACAGTTATTACAATAAAATTTTAAGAATAGACAGACTTTAAGAATAGATAAATATTTTAAATGGTATCCATAAAAGTATAGGTAGCATAAATATGTATTTCAGTTTTAAGTGCAAGTTCTGAATAAATATTATCTCTCTTAGAAATATTTTGAACAAGAATTTGAGTGTCGGCAAAAAATACATACATTTAAATCATTGTTTCCAGTATTATTGGATATGGAAATGGACTAAACCCCCAAAATAGTGAGACCTAGGAATGTGGTATGAAAGAGAACTGTACATTGAGGAGCATTGATCCTTTCCCATACATTCTTTCGTGGTAATACACAAACCCTGGGAAGGAGGTGTCCATCAAACCTAGAAAGGCAGTCTCTAGGGAGAAGCCAAAAGCATTAATCCTTCCCTGAACAAATCCTTTCTAGATACGAACCACGACCCCAGAATCTCCATCCTGCCCAGTAAGAAAATCTCAGAGACTGACCCTAACCCCAGCCTTCCTCCCATTTCACCCAGTAAAATAGACTCTAAATTCCTGAGTGCCCATTAATTAAGGCACTTCTCAGTATAACCTACATAAGCCCAGTCCCCTCCTGTGTTCTACTAGTAGCAGCTTCACCTTGTTCCCACCCTGCACCCAATCCTGCATGAGACTTCATTCTTGAATAAGAGCTGATCTGTGAAGTTTGAGTCCAGCCCAATCTTTTTTTGTTAACAAGTATAACTAATTGTGATTTGAAAAAAATAAATGTAGGGTTAATAATTCCCCCCATGAATATGGGCCTACTTGGTCATTAAAAAAACATTTAAGATCTACTTAACTATTGACTATATCATTTATTTTATATAATTACATATCATCAGACTCACTCAAAAGTAATTTTTAAAGACTTTGAGGAAGTAATTTTTTAACTTATCTTCACAGCATCACAACATATACACTCAACAGGTTTTCTTTGTGATAGTTTATTAATGCTAGTCCTTTTGCATTTTCTGCCTTAAAGATCAAAATGGATAAAGATACAGATGGAGAAGGGTATACTTTGGTCCAAAACTAAGAGCAAAGCTATTAGAAGAATAAAAAATATTTCCAAATTTCAATTTTAGTCAAGAGATTCATGGAAATGGCTTGTATAGTGAGTCTGAAAATTGTATTGGTGAATGCATTTTGTTAAAACAAAAAATGGAACTTTTAATTCTATAAATTATGTTTCTTTATTTCTCAACAAATTTTATTTATTTTACCTACTTTTTCAAAATGGTGTATATATTTTGAACACTGTTAGGAAAAATGCTATTCTTGATCTCAATTTCTCGTTATTTTTATTAAGTTAAAATAAGTATGATTTGGTTTTATAGGAAAACAATTCACTCTTACTTATTATTTATATAAATGATATACACCCTAAAGCTTCATAGTAAAAATCTGCTTCAAAAGTTTTGAAGGAGATTGCTATAAAAAGGTCCATTTAATGGTACTGATAAAAAATAAATAAATAAATGGTACTGATATATCTCCCTTCTGATAACAGATAAGATTTCCCATTATTTATTTTCAATAGGTAATACTTTTCTTGAATGGCACTATATCAATGATACTGCTATGCAAAATTACTTGTGCATTTTATCAAGATATGATGGTCTGAATAAGTTATTATAATAATAGTACTAAACAATTTAATATTAAGGTCATGTAAACTCAATTCCTTTACTTCAAACATTATTTTCACTGTTCAGGAATTTCACCAACACAGAACCAAGGTCTTTCTAGATTCAAATTTGATATATGTTTAATAGATACTTTTTTATACTTGGTCCCTTTTATATCCTGGATAATAGCAGATGCTAAATTATCTTTTCTCCTCTTCTGCCTATACCTCATATTTAACCATATGGTCCCATTGTTTTTGAGTTTGGATTATTTTTATAACATGTGTAAATGACCATATCTTCACTCAACTTATGACACAACATTTTCATCTGGTTCTTTGGGCAAGTCTCCACAGGGGAAGTTTAATCAATCAGAATCACTTTAGTAATAAAGCTGGAATCCATTCTAGTGTCAGCAAGAAAATTAGTGAATGGAAACTGCACTGATCTGCCTGGTGTGGGGAGACTAAGTGGAGGTTTCTTTATTTTAACTGAACTTATCCTTAACTTATTGATGAGGTTTGTAAACTGGAATCCACCCAAATAAATAAGAGCAGAAATTTAAAATATAAGTGAATGACTTCTGAATTCCAGATGCTACAATGATTTGTGCGACAAGGAAAAAGTTCAATATGAGTTTTTGGATAAATAATATACTACATATAATAAAAAGTCTAGAAAAAATAACCAATGACTCTCAGTGGATTCCATGTTAGCAAATAAATATTATTATGCCAATTTTACAGATATAGTATTGGTATTTTTTAGCTCCCTGAAAATATCATGGAAAACTATAATTACTGTGTAATAATAATACCCTTGAATATATTAATTTTCATCTGATTTTAATAAATTTATATGTATTTGTTATGCAACTACTAAAATATGAGTTTTACCTAAGCTTCGTGTATTCCTTGATCTCCAAATATATTTTTCTATCTACACTTAACAATATTTTCTGAAGCCCCTGTCATATTGACATTGACATCTACGTTTTTTCATCTGAAATTTAAGTTGCTGCAAAGGAATTTTTTTTTAGCATACTTCCCTAGAAATTTTGAAGCTGCAGATTTATCTTATTCAACTTAAAAATAATTCCACAGTAATATTTAATTGGTAAAGTTGGTCTTCATTGTCAAACAAATCAGTCTAGACTTACTTTTAAGTATGGAAAAAAAATCTGAATTCATGTTTTGATAGAAGTATATAGTTTATATTGTTTAATCAGGTTAAACATATCTATCTTCTCAATTATTCATTGTATCTTTGGTGGTAAAATATTCAAATTCTTTTTTCTAGTTTTGGAAATGTTCCCTACATTATTCTTACCTATGTCACTCTACCATGCAATAGTGCAGCAGGACTTCTTCTATCTCACTGTAATTTAGTACCTGTTGATCAACTTTTCTCCTCCCCACTATTCAGTCTCTTCAGCATCTTGTAATCCACATTCTTCTCTTAATTTCTATGAGATCAACATTTTTATATTCCATAAAAGTGAAATCATAAAATACTTGTCCTAGGAATTTTAATTATGTTTATTTCATTGCTGACTTTCAAAATTATATTTTGCTTTTCCTATGAACTATAATTATATCTTGAATCTAGTGTATTAGAATGAAAGTTTAGCTGTCATTCATTAAATAACAAAACATATACAACCTTTATTGTAATTATCATACTAATTCTAAGATGTATAGTATGCTATTTTTTTCAATAAAGAAACTGCATTAGAGAAGTTTGTAACTTGGAAACTTGTCAATTTCATGCAGATAGCAGGGGTTATAGCTAGGATATACAACTCATATTTATATATCTCCAGCAAATTTACATAGTTTGTTCTATTCTTTTTGTTTTAAAATATATATAATGAAAGTAGAGCAGCAATATAATTTGAATAGAACTGAAAATCTTTATCTACCTATTTAGAGACATTAGTTTTTTCTCCAAATTAAATTTAAAGATATTATTTTAAATAAACTTCTGCATAAGGGTTTTTAAATCATTAGAAAATAAGGATGAATCATATTTTAAAATGAAATTAAATTTGGGTTGTATATATATTAAAAATGTAGGCTCGCGCACAGGCCCCGGGAGGCGGCGGGCTCGGGAAGGCGAGGAGGGGGCTCCGAGCCGAGGCGGTGCGGGAAGCGGCGGCCCGCCCTGCCGCTTCCGGGCGCCGGGTCCCCGCCTGCTTGGGAAAGTGGTCGGAACTCGCCGCCCTTCCCACCGCCGGCTGCGCGGTGACGGCCGCGGAGCCCGGCCCTCGCGGAACCCGGCTGGAGCGAGGCCGCTTCTCACCCCGCACCTCGCCACACCCTCGCCGGCGAGCCTCGCTGCAGCTGGGCGCGCACCGTGCAGCCCAGAGAGGCCGCGGGCCCGAGGCTGCCCGAAGCGGCGTGCGGGCCTTCGGCGCCGGCTTAGCAGAGAAGTGGACCTCCCGCCTTGTCGGGGCTGTGGGCTTTTGAGACCTGCAGCTGGACTTCTATTTAAAAAAGGCCGGATGACAGGAACCTCGGAACACCCCCGAGTTAGGGCAGCTGTACTGCATGCGGGAAATCCGAGTTGATCAGAACAGCGACAGAAGGATGGTGCTTCAGATACAAAACAATTTTAAATACTTGGTCTCACTGCCTCAAGTACTAGACGACAGCTGGGCACGGTGGCGCACGCCTGTAACCCCAGTGACTCAGGAGGCTGAAGCAGGAGGATGGCGACTTCGAGGCCAGCCTCAGCATCTTGGCAACTTAGCGAGACCTTGCCTCAAAAAAAGAGGAGAGAGAGAGAGAAAGAAAACTGGGGATGTGGCTTCCGTGGAAGAGCGCCCCTGGGCTCAACCCCCAGCAACAACAAAAATAAATGAAAAATTTTAAAAATGCAAGCCAACTTACCTCAAGTTCTACACTATTTTGAATTAGAAAATATTGTCACTAAAACCAACTGTACTAGTATCTGGAATCACTTATGCATAATATTTTCTCTTGTTCCATAGAGGGTGAAGCGCCAAATTGGTTTTGTTTTTTATTTGCTTGTCATATATCCTGGATTTCCTAATGAGTAACTAGGAGTTTAAAATTACCTCAGTCACATTAAACTTCCCTGTATTCAGTCTATATTGAATTTAATAACAAAAAAAAAAAAGTAACCTGTTTATTTGAGTAACAGTGAATATTTTGTGGTTTTTGAGAGCGTGAACATTTATCTTTGGTATGATTATCCATTTCAACCTAAGTTACATTCAATCACAGTACAGTTAATAATAGGATCTCCAGTTTTCTTGCTGCTAAATGAACCAGAAAGTATAATACTTTTGTAAGATACCTTATACTTTGTACTAGGTTAATTAATTAATCCCTATACACTGAGGGGGAAAAGGTATTATAACTTAATAATCTGAGAGTAGTTCTATAGTTTGCTATCATAAGGTAATTTGTGGTAATGAGTTAAAAGGTGTTAGTTAAAATGACTATGTAGTTCATGGGATATTATTTGTGATCTGCCAAAGATACACCAGAGGAATGTTTTACAGCAGGCTGCTCTGAATATATCCTGGACTGCAGTTACCTAAGGAGGCTAAAGGACCAAACATGTCCCTATATCAACTGGGCTTAGGTAGATTATGATCTACTTTTACCTTCAAATTCAATTAAAAATATAAACAAATATAAAATATAAACAAACTATAGAAAACAAACTGGAGAGTAGTATTCTAGCAAATTAAAAATTCTGTCCTCCCCACAAAAGCTTATTTTACTGTTTTTTTTTTTATGGTGAAAATACTCCTAAATAAAGCAGTATTAATGAATACAAAAATTATTTAGAATGTGCAACCGAATGGAAATGTACTATCCAGATGGAAAAAGAAAGAATAACACTTTGTTCCATATATAGGAGCATGAGTCCATTTAGTGTCCTCTCATCTGCTGGAGATATCATGTCTTTCCTAGGATTAGTTAGCAAATACCAGTGGGCAGCCTAGGATATTGGTTTAAGCCTACAAATTAGATGTGTATCAAAATCAAGATAGTAAATTACAAATGTAGCAGAATTTCAAGCTCCAACTGATGAGTACCTTAAAACATCATTAATCTGTACAAGATTCAATCAAATATCAGGTAGAGATTACCTGGGAAAAGTTATAAAATAGAGATATCTGACAATATGTCACTTTACATGACCACCGAGAAGGTGAAAATGTAGCAGAGAAAGATTGGAGAAAGTTATGACTGGGAGATTTTTCTTTAATGGGGAAGGAATCAGAGTTACTTCTGAATCTTCAGGTAATAGACGGGATAAGGAAGGGAATCATTGAGACTATATAGAGACTATGAATCTCATGCTGATCTCATCAAAACTCAGAGAAACATAACCTACAGTCAAGAGTGGCAGAGGGAGAATTTTTTGTTGTTGTTTTGCACACTATTAATTTGGCCAGTCAAATTTTGGTCCAAAGACTGGAAACCCAGAGAAGAACTGATGTTACAGGTTGATTCTAAATGTATTTTGGAGACAAAATTCTTTCTTCCTCAGGAGACCTCAGTTTTGGGGGGAGGGGGTTGTTTGTGTAATTTTAATGTTGAAACTAATTGGATGAGAACCACATGCATGATAGAAGGTAATCCGCTTTATTCAATGGATACTGATTAACTACTAATCAAGTCTAAAAGGTAACATTTTGTCTGATTTTTGTCCAAACACCCAAGTACCATAGCCTAGCTAAGTCAACACATAAAAAAATTACACATTGAAGTCTCCAACCAAGAACATCTTAAAATCAAAACCTATTGACTGTATTTCCCAAGAAAAAGAGATAATTTTCCATGAGAGAAAGTCCAGCTGAAATTATTTACCTCCATATCATGTGCAACCAAAAAACTGGGTTCTTAATTAAAATAAGCTATACTCTGTATTTATGTAAATATGTCAAAATATATTCTACTGCCATGTATTACTAAGAAGAACAAATAAAAAAAAAAAAAAATTACTCAAGAGGGTCACCTGTTTGTGGCTGGAATTTTAATGCAACTTCTGAGTAGAGTGGATTTCCAAAGAGGCGAGAGCAAAGTGGAGCAGGATGCAGATGAAAAGACTAGTGATATTGAAGGACCTCCAAAAAGGAGACCCCAACTCTATCCCTCGGACTGACGGCAACCCCAATCAAACCGCAGGAGGTGTCACTTGATGACACTACAAGAGGTGTTTATTCCCAGCGCGCTGGGACCCGACTCGTGACTCACGCAGGAGTCCAAGGGTCAAGTCCCTAGCAGAAAATCTTACAAGTTTATAAAGGCAGAAAACCACACATCGGGAGGGGTCGCACATGAAAGGGAGAAAAAAGGGAAAAAAAGAAAAAAATGGGGGAGCAAAGCTGCCAGGAAATTCCAAAGGGGGTCTGAGTTGTCTGATAACATACAACATGTTTTACAATGTTACACAACAGGGTTAAACTGGTCAATAGTTCTGGTAATCCTACTGTTTGAGCACTATCTAGTTATCTGGCTCAATTTACTCTTTTACTCTCTGTTTGGGGCTATTTCTTGGAACAGCTTTAGGGGCTTTTTTCCCATTACTGGGAGGGTGAACTTAGAGAGTTAAGATAACTGGGAGGGTGACCTTAGGGAGTTGAGATAAACAGCTTAAAAAAATGTTCATCTTTAAAACAGCTTAAAAAATGTTCATTCTTTCAATATCATCCAAGAGAAATCTTCTTGAAAGAAAGTATCAGTGTTTACTCCTTTGTAGAACCAAAGAGTAAGTAGTAAGTTACAAAAGAACTGGTAAAACCTTCCCTGCTTCCCTTACATTTCCCTTCTCCTTTGTTGCTTCCCAGAAGGAACAGGGACTGAGCAAAAGTCAAATAATGAAGGGTAGAAATGAGACTGTAAACAAATGGTGTGACCAAAGCTATATTCTTGAATATTGAATATTTTGTGTGTGTGTAAAGCAAGCTCTAGTTAGGTGAGAAGAAGCTATGTCCTTGAAATCCTCTTATAGAGTGTGGCTGGTTGCTTAGACATTCATCAGATCCATATCTATGCTTTAAAGTGATCACAAACCACTTTGTATTTAAGCAAGTGTCAACAGGGAAGGCAAAAACCTTTGCCCAAGGAAATGAACTTCTTCATTTTACATCTGAAAAGTGAGGTAGGAAATAAAAATATTCTGAAAAAATTATAGAAAAAAAAATCTGATTATATATTGCAAATTATTTGTTCCAAGAAAGACAAATCAGGATATTTTAAAAATCTGAGTCTATACTTTACAAGTGTATGAAATAACTAGTACTAATCAACAATATTAAAGAGGTTGGAAAATAAAGCTAACTTAAGAAAAATTGGGGGGAAAAAAGCAAGGGGAGGTAATAAACAGTTGCATTTGTGAATCCCTTAACCCCAATCATACTGATGTATTAAAGAATATAAAAAGCAATTATAGTATTTAATTAAATGATTATTTCTATTGCTCAGGCTAATTTTAAGTGTTACCCTATTTCTCAAAATATTTGCTTTTTATATAAAAACAAAACAGTATTTTACATGGAATGGTCATTTGTTATGTGCCTGTATTTGAATAAAATCAAATAATTTGAAAGAATATAGCAAAATTAAGTTTTAGGGCTGAGGATATAGCTTAGTGGTAGAGCAGTTGCCTAATGTGCACAAGGCCATGACCTCAATCCCAAGCACACACACATACACTTATTTATATTGTAAATAACATGATGAATTGCACTATCTAAAATATTACCAACATGCTTCTTCTTATGAGAATTGTACATTTTGTAACGCAATTCTCTGTAGACAAAATAGTAAAAGAGAAGCTGGGGTGTAGCTCATTGGCAGAGTGCTTGCCTAGCATGTGAGAGGTTAGGGTTTTATGTCCAGGGTTGCAAAAAGATAAAAGTACAAAATATTGAAAGGAAAGAATAAAGGAAATGAAAGAAAGAAAATGAAGAAGTAGTAGAGAAGTGGGAGCATAAAATAGTACTAAAACATGGATAAATGAAAAGACACTATATCCCCTGTGTCTTACCTTGGAAAAACATAATTGCATATAATCTCCAATACCTCATATCGTACTTCAGTTCTTTATAATAATCCATACCCTGATATTAGGCACAGAGGACTGCTTACTTATTTCTGAAGAACAATTTTAGCTATTTACAGAAAACACATGTAACTTTGAAAACATCTCTGAGTTTGAAAGTTGTTAATCTTGAACTTTGTCCTCAAAGTCATCTTCTAGAATTGCACATGCCCTATCAGAATGTGATTATTCTATCATGCTGTTAAGATAAATTATTTCTATCAGCCTCAGTGAGTTCCTGCCTACCATTCATCTTCTTGATTTCCACCTTCAATGCCAATGTGTGTTGTACTCAACAAGCTTAAAATTGGTCAAGGTCACTAAATAAATGGTCTTTGGAGATGAGTGCTGGGATGGACAATCAGGTTTTTACAGCAGTTAAATAAAGTACTTCAGATTTTTGACAAGTGACCACTCATGGTCCAGATAAAATTCTCAAGGTGTTAAACTGCTGAAAGAATATGACCAACTGAAAATCCAATCGTGATCTTAAGGTCATTATTAGTACCTTCAGTAGACACAATACTATGCTTCCACATAGCAAGGACCACAATATTGAAGTAGAATAAATACCACTATTTTTACAAAGCACTCAGTGCAATGTACCTTCTTATGTAATTGTACATGTGTGTGTTTTTCTCAGTGGATTTAGAGAATCTTGTATATTTTTTCCATTTGCTAACTAACATAATTGAGTACTAAATTATGGCAATTGAGAAAAGAGATCCTATGTGTTCCTTATCTTAGTATTCTTCCATCCACAAAAGGGTGTTACAATCAAAATGGTAAGCTCCAACTCTATTCACTGAGTAGAACACAGTAATTTCTCAATTAATGAATATTATATTATTCTTGCACATCAATAACATTTCTGTTGTGATCTGGAAAATTCTAGATTGTGAAGTTTCAGTCTACTCTTTGGTAGGCATCAAAGACAAATTTTACTGTATTTGTTACTTGACATTTTTGCCAACCAGTAGAGTAGTTGCCACTGTACTGTTAATTTGTGTTGTATAAATTTATATATTGGTGGAGTAGTGGGTTATAGGAACAAGAAGATCTGACTGAACCATATACATGAACTAGCTGTAAGGAATCTGGCTTCCCCCACCACCTGTCAATCTGCGTTCACCCGCCTCTCACATTACAAGAATTTCTGGCTTACATTGCCGTAATCTTCCTGCCTTCCATGTTACATCCTAATATGTCATTGGTCCATCAGTCAGTCTCCTCTGCGATTGGTTCCTCTCAGCCCACAAAATTCCTATGTCTGAGAGAAACTGTGCGCCATGTTTCTCTTCTTTCTTCCCCTTCCCCTGTGCAGACGTGAATCGTCTGCACAAAATAAAAGGTTCCTTGTATGAGACCTGTATCTGTGGAGCATTTCAGGGAGCTAGCGACTAACCATAACTGCGCCTTTAACGCCTAACACTAGCTACGAAAGATTTGTGCTGAATCATAAGCTTAAAAAATAACTTTTCTCTCTGCTTTTCCATTGTTCATTCCTATTTACTTGAGAATAGCATTGAGTGTGTGGAACCAATATAAATTTAGGCATTTCTGCATTTTCTGGCCTGTAATACTTTGCAATATGTTCTTATTACCACACATAATAACTCTATTCTTATTTGTGTAACATCTAATTTTATTTTGGGACCTCTTTCTCAGTAGCTAATAGGAGTTCTTTAATTTCCCTAGATTCAACTTAAAGAATATCTGTTAATGTTTTTTTATATAAATTAGAAAATAGCTTTATTCTATTATACTAATTTATAAACCTTAAAGGATACAGCACCTGCTTATCATAATAACAACCAGAGGCTCAGTCAGTGAGAAGGTTAACCATTTTCAAAACTTTAGTTTGTATGTAGAGGCATTTTTTCCAGGTCTTTTTTTTTTTTCTCTTTTTATTCTATTTCATCTCTTTGCAAGCATCTTATAATTCCAGCTAATCATCTTAGCACTTGTTTTCCTCTTCTGGGTCCAAGATCAATAGCTTAGATAAATTCTCACAAATACAAGTCTTTTTAACACCCCCCAAAAACAATGAATATTTATAATAAATTTGTGAGTTTTTCTTGAATTAGTCTTTTGATTGACTTAAACAATCAAATCAACTGAAAAGTATATTACATAACTCAGGAAAACAATGAGGATGAAGCATTTATCATAGGATTTTGTAACTCTGGTTCATGGTAATTTGGTGTCACTTAAGTCAGAATTGGGTCATATATGTCCTATAAAGCTACATTAACATCCACTGTATACCCACAATGGTCCTGAACTTGAGGGTGGATGAGTGGACATAGGTTAATTAGCCACAATCCTTTGTGTTGTGAGTGAGCTATAAATTTCAACTGATCATTTCTGTTTAACATGGTACCTGCTATGATAAGATAGGCAGAGAAAGGGTAATTGACTCAGCATGGAGAAAATTAATCAAGGAAGATTACCTGTTAGAATCTTCACCTTGACTAAGTCTATAATCACATAGAGGCATTTGCCAACACAAGACACAGTGAGGTTTAGGAATGGGGGGGGGGTACTATTGTTTTGTTATTAGATGTCACCTAAAGGCTCACGTGTGGAAAACTCATTCCCCAGAATGGTGCTATTGGAAGGCTTAAGAGGTGGGGTCTGTAAGTTCAAAGCACAGGAGGCAGACCTTGAAGGATTCAAAGAAGCCTTATTCCTTCGTGCACTCAGGTGCTGTTGGGACCCATTTTTCACATGGGGAAGATGGCCCCCAGTTACAGAGGGGATTTGGGTTTTATAGAGTACAATGATGTAATCATTGTGAAAGAATGGACATTTTTTTAAGCTGTCTGTTTTATCTCAACTCCCTAAGGTTTCCCTCCCAGTAATGGGAACAAAGCCCTTAAAGCTGTTACAGGAAATAGCCCCAAACAGAGAGTAAAAGAGTAAATTGAGCCTGATAGCCAGATAGTGCTCAAACAGTAGGATTACCAGAAACTATTGACCAGAATCTACGCCCTGTTGTAAAACATTGTGAAACATGTTGTATGTTATCAGCAAACCCAACCCCCTTTGAAATTTCCTGGCAGCTTTGTTCCCCATTTTTCCTTTTTTTTTCCCCCCTTTTTCCCCCTTTCATGTGCGACCCCTCCCGATGTGTGGTTTCTGCCTTTATAAACCTACAAGATTTTCTGCTAGGGACTCGATTCCTGGACTCCTGCATGAGTCATGAGTCGGGTCCCAGCACACTGGAATAAACACCTCTTGCGGTTTGCATCAAGTGACGCCTCCTGCGGTTGATTGGGGTTGCTGTCAATCCATGGGACAGAGTTGGGGTTTCCTTTTTGGGGGCCTTACATTTGGGAGCTCGCCTGGGATAAGACAGCCCCCCCATCTGCGGAATCGACCTTGGAGTTAAGAAGGGGTACCCCGAAGTTGTCTGTCTTTGTCTTGTGTTTTGTTAGTTGGTCTGGTTCTGTGAGCGCACTTTCGGTTTCGGTGGCAACTGTTTGGTGACTTGTGAGAGTGGCGGGACAGTGGCCGGTAGACGTGCCTGGGGGGCCACAGTTTGCACCCCTGGGGAACGCCCTAAGGGTGGAGGAGAGCCAGGGACACCTGGTAGTCTCCGTCAGTAAGGATGCTGATTGGGTTCAATTGGTGGATCAGAGATTGGCGCCTGTCTGTATCTGGTTCTGTTGTGTGTTTGTGGCGGAGGTGAGGAAGGGTTGGAACAACTGCAGGGTTCTCAGCCCGGGCTACTCTTGGGTGGACCCCAAAGGTTCCTTCTCTGGACTCCCCCTCCCGACAGCCCTGAAGGATAACTTAGCAAAGTAGCTTCAGTCTCAAAGGTAATGAAAAATAAGGTCTCATAATTTTCTTTAACATCCAACCTGTCCTGATGAGATGGCTAAAATGCCTTAGACACAAAGTTTCTGTTAAAACCTGTTAGATCCTTCCAGATCTCAGTCAAGGCTTACATTGAAATATAAATAAAAGAAGCCTAAAGGCTCAGTAGGAGACCGGTCTCAAACCCAGGGAAAGAAAAGGTAAAAAGAGTCTTTAAAACTCCAGGCAAAGTAAATGCTATATTTTTAATTATATGTTTTTTTGAGCTCATGATTTTTGATCATTTCTATTTTTATTCAACTAGAGTTTTTGAACATCTGTTACATTGCAATGGAGATTCACCTATAGAGTTTCAAGGCCTTGATTTTGTGTTATGTGTATGTTGTGCTGTCTGATGTCATGTTTTGCCTGTATCAAAACTGAGCGCTCCTAAAATTAAAATTTAAAAATGGATCCAGATACTTTTAATTCACGTAAAAAATTTTAAAAGGTTCAAATTGGGTAAACTAATAAAAGTAAAATGTCTTTGAAAATAGCTCACAGGTCTCTAGGTGGTCAAGCTAATAAAATATTGATGTTAATAAAGTGTCTAATATCAATTGTTTCTAGGACTTTTCTTCAACAGGAAAGAGACAGCAAATACTGTATAGGACACTTGTCTGATATCTTGGTTTTTACAGAATAAGTGAATTAGAGTTAACATGTATGGGATTACTCTAATGTGTTTGTAGAGACATCTGATTAATTTACAAAGTTAAAATGCTAATTGTTAAATAACATCGAGTACTTTTAACTCCTTAAATTCCATGGGGTATCATACTTAAACATTATTGGTGTTTTCATAGGTTGGTAAATAAAAGGGTTTAAACTTGCTTTGTGTCATCACTAAACTAAAAACAAGGTTACTAAGAGTTATGTCCTAACAAGTGCAATTCTATATACAAAGGGTCCCAAAAGTTTCAACTGTGTTTCAATTAGAGTACTATAAACAACAGAATATTTAATCTTATTAAAATAGAGTAATTTATCTAAATTCAGAAATTTCATAAGAGTTGTTTCAGAATGTGAACAAAAAGGGGTCAATAAATAGGAAAGAGAAAATAAAAGGTTCTGGGTATGGAAATATATTTAGTAAAAGGAAAAAGGAAATGTTTCTGGGTAAGAAAGTGCTTGTGTGATAAAATACATGAGGGTCTAAGTAAGTGCTAAGAAAGTCTGGGTAAGTAAAGGGCAAGTTTCAACAAGTTTGTGTGTAACTAAATTGGTTATATGTATTTGAGACAGCTAAAACTATTTAAGGTTTTTCCTAAGGTGAAATACTAATGTTCTGATATAAACCAAAGTTTAATCTATATGGTAAAATGACATGGATTTGAAACACTAATTTACTCTTAACTTTGTGTCTATTAAGTTTTATTCTTTAGAACAATTAGTCTTAAAAATAGGGGTGCATACAATTATGGTTAAACAACTGTTATAGAGTATTGTACTATGTTACAGAGTCTACATTTTTCTTTAAAAACTAAATTTGGTAAGATAAAAGTGTCAAGGTAATTGTGAAATGGTCACTAGTTGTATATTAAATGTGTTCATATTTTTCAGGACCACAAGTTTTTAAAGCAGGGAATTTATCAAGCTCTGCTATTCTCCAGATTAAACTTGTCTGTAATGGTAATCTTAAACTTATAAAGAGTAAATTTTATTGGGGATTTATTTCTATCATTTAATGTTCTATTATAGGACCTGCTATCAATAGGGTATGTGTAAAATTTGTTACTTTTTACACTGAGATAAAGAATTTCAAATGTAAATGTATTTCTAAACATTAGAGTGTGATTTGTTTAAAGGTTAATATTGTGAAACATGAAAGAAACATGAAAACATTTTGCCACTTAATCACACAAAAGGAAAGTTAAAAGCTCTCTCAGCCTTTCTTTGATTCATGTTTTAGATACTATGTTAAATTGTGTTAATTATAAAGTTTATATAGACTCAGGAAACAGTTTATGTAAACTACTTAATGATATTTAAGGAAGAAGCAAAGATCAACATCAGAATTAGAACACTTAAGATCTGTAAAGAGCCCTGCCTTACCTGAGATAAGGCTCTGCCTCCCACCTTACTGCATGTTAGAGTGACTCCAAAATAAGTCAGACTTCAGCTTATTTAAAGTTATAGTCAAAAGATTGGTTCTTGTTGTAAAAGTACTGTGATCTCAAATAGGGGATAGAATGTAGTTCTCAATCAAAATTCAAGATAGCTATTATACAAGCTGAATATATTTTTACTCTTGCTAATTTTATTTTGTAAAACTATTACCTGTTAATGTTTTGCAGAAGTAGCTGCTCCAAGAACACACAACCTAGGTAACTTGTGATAATAAGCCATCACCTATAGAATAGATAGTGGTAACTTCCAGTACTAATGCAGACTCCAGTTAGATAAAAGGGTAAATAACTGTAAAGTTATAGACATTGAAGTTAAAGCCCAGTACTCTTACTTTATGACTGGTGAGACTGGCTTGCTGGATAATTAAGATCAAACTTAGAGATTGGAGTTAAATACAGAGGTCAAGAAAAGTCCATATTTGGGTCTTGCCCAAACGTCAGCCTGAACCCAGGGAATAAGAGGACTTCTCTAAGGAGCGTTGCAACTCTGGGTCACACAACCTCCTGATCAAGGAGATTGTTGAGACTAGAGGATGAAAAATCACCCAGTGCATCTGCTATGGAGGAAGGTCATGGAAAATGGGAAACATCCCTTGATGCTTCTAAAGGAAGTCATCTCATCAAGAGACCCTGCCTAATCAAAGTCACTGGTGGAGCTAAGGAGCCGCTCTTAAGTTCTGTACGAGTGACCCCTGTGGGAACTCAGCTGACTCTTTAACAAGACAGGAACCAGGTCAATTTGACCAGCTTGATCTTAGATACCCAGCAAAACAGTTAAAACCAAAATATAGCCATTCTTGGGCATTTAAAGAAATAATAGTTAAATGTAACTTAAGATGTACACTTGTACTAGCCCACTAGAATAAAGACTGGAAGCTACAAATGAAAGAAAGATTCTTCAGCAAATGTGCCTGATAACTATCAAGAGAAACTGCCAGAGTCAGAAGTTTTTAGTCAGTTCAAGGCCTGCAGACCTTCCTAAGCTACACAGGTAGACTTAATCTATGTTTGCTCGTATGATTATCTATCCCTAAGTAACAGAAGTATAGAGATCTCTTTTAAACACAGGTTATACCAATAAAGGGATATTTTACAAAATCAGATGACATTAAGTAGCTTAACTATATTTTGTGGGGACATCTATGACATTAAGAGTTAAATGTTGTGTTTACATTTCTGATAACCTGGACAATGTTAAAGTGCCCAAATAAAGGCCTTGTCCTCTCCAGTCTTTGCTAGGCCTAGTTATGGGAACAATTTCTCAGTTCTTTCACCTCCTGGTGAGAGATTAACTTCTGTCATTTTCATGACACTCAGTGGCATGTTTCAGATGCTGCAACATTTAGTTTGTACTAATCTCATTTCAGTACTCATGTCTTTTTGTTCTTCTATCATAGAAGCACCCACCCCCAGATGACTTTACAACCTGCTCTTCCCCAACCAGGCTTCTTCCTGGGACCCCTCGATTGACCCGATTTTTTAAAAAAAGGGAACTCCAAACTGCTTGCCCCTCGCTGCCCCCATTCAGCTTCCAAGCAGCCAGAACGACCGACGCCCTTTTTCATTTCCTTAACAAGCAGTTAGGGGTTCCTACAGCTAAAGGGGGGAATGAAGCCAGAATTAAGGACAGGTAGTTAGTGTAGAAATAGGGAATCGGATCAATTGAGGAAATGAAGCCATAGAGTCATCTTCCTCTGTAAGTTGGAGACTGCCCCTGGAAGAATGGAATGTCAAGGATCTCCAGAGGCCATTGATTACCAAATTTACCTGCCTTTATCAAGGACTGTTTATCAAGTACTGCAAACAAGGGGCTGCTAATTGGTGGCCTGCCCCCTGGGCTCTTGCCTGCCTGAAATCGCCTAGTCACCTTCATCAGGGAAAGAGTAAGTGCTGTACAGGTACTAATGCTCAGGCAACAATACCAGTCCCTCTGCCAAGGAAATAGCTTTGGAGAAGAGTATATAGAGACAGAAGTTCCATGATTAGAACTTACCAGAAAAGAAAATGGGGAAATGAAAGAATGGACATTTTTTTAAGCTGTCTGTTTTATCTCAACTCCCTAAGGTTTCCCTCCCAGTAATGGGAACAAAGCCCTTAAAGCTGTTCCAGGAAACAGCCCCAAACAGAGAGTAAAAGAGTAAATTGAGCCTGATAGCCAGATAGTGCTCAAACAGTAGGATTACCAGAAACTATTGACCAGAATCTACACCCTGTTGTAAAACATTGTGAAACATGTTGTATGTTATCAGCAAACCCAGACCCCCTTTGAAATTTCCAGGCAGCTTTGTTCCCCATTTTTCCTTTTTCCCCCCCCTTTTTCCCCCTTTCATGTGTGACCCCTCCTGATGTGTGGTTTCTGTCTTTATAAACCTACAAGATTTTCTGCTAGGGACTCGACTCCTGGACTCTTGTGTGAGTCATGAGTCGGGTCCCAGCGCGCTGGAATAAACACCTCTTGCGGTTTGCATCAAGTGACGCCTCCTGCGGTTGATTGGGGTTGCCGTCGATCCATGGGACAGAGTTGGGGTTTCCTTTTTGGGGGCCTTACAATTGCAAGCCCTGTATGTGCAGTTTTGACTGTCAGGAGC
The DNA here is from genome assembly GCF_902686455.1 of Sciurus vulgaris. NCBI lineage: Eukaryota > Metazoa > Chordata > Mammalia > Rodentia > Sciuridae > Sciurus > Sciurus vulgaris. The sequence goes on along the minus strand of NC_136469.1, from coordinate 40,616,670 downwards.
TAGTTGTGCAGGTTAAAACTTTAACTTAGGAGAATGGTTGTAAAAAGGTTGAAACTCATTGCTCTTACTCTGGGATCCATTGTTTCCCAAGTTTCAATATTTGCTGTACCTCCATTTAGGGATAATTTGTAATAGGAGAAGGTCTAAGTTTATGGCCCATTGTTATTAAGAAAGGTGCACTAGGAGAGGTTTAATGTTTGGCCATTTTCCCCTCCCTACTCCCTTTGTTTTTTTAGGGGAGCTGTCTTTAAGAATATTATTTTCCATGACCCTTCAGGGTCTATTGGGAGGTCTTTGAGTGGCTAGAGGTTTGTTCTGAGAGGAAATAGTGGGACCCCTGAATGAAAGCAAAGTGATCAGCTTTAAACCCTCATATGAACCAGAGTTTGGTTATATTTTAATAGTGGTTCACCTCGTGCTTGGAAATATTGCCCTTGCTGCTCTGCCACTAGGCTTATTTTAAAATGGATATATTTTTTCCTCTTTTTCCTCTCCCAACCCTAACCTGGGGGAAATAGGATAACCTTTCTTCTCCTTCCTAGGTGGTAATCTGTCCTTGAGCACACAACCACCACAGGAACAAAGTAATTCAGACTTGGGGGATGGCACCAGAAAATCTAAGGAATTACTATCTCCCAAATTAACAAGTGAATCTCTTCCCCATCCCCCACCCCCACAGGGAACACATGGAATATAGGCTTTGAATCCCTGTTTGAAAACAAACAAAAGGGCTGAGGAGATATCTCAGCTGGTAGAGTGCTTGCCTCCAAAGCACAAGGCCTGGAGTTTGATCCCCAGTACCGCAAAAACTCTGGGAGAGGAATTCCTGTTTCTCCTTTGCTAGTTAAGCAATGAAACTTTCTCCTTTTTCTCAAATCAAAACCTCCTTATTGAATTGTCCTCATAGGACAAGGACAGAGCTTTCAGTAACAATATCACTTTTGTTAAGGAAAATATAAGCTAAGAGTCATTAGCAACCAAAAATATCAGTACTAAAAACAAAACCAAATAACAAAAACAGATTCTTTAGGACCCTGACAGTTTACCAACTCAGTGAGCACACTGTGTCCTTCTACTGTTTCAAAGAGCAAATTCACACTCTCAGAGAAAAGCTTCCTCAGGATTCTCATTTATTTCTTTCCCTGAACAAACTCACTAAGGATAGTTTCTTGTGACAAAACTACATTTCGTGGTATTTGAAGTGTCTTCAACACTCAATATACAGTGCTGTTGTGGGGTCCAGTTATTGAAGCATAGTGAGACCACCAGAAACTAAAGTAGGAAAAAAGTTTATTCTGTGAAAAGAGAAAAAAAAAAAGAAAAAGAGAACAGACTGACATGTCAGGACCACTACTCCAAGTGGGGCAGTAGTAGTAGGGAGTGACTTCAGCAAGCTTGTTTTTAAAGTGAAAACCATAAAAAAAATCCTGGCAGGCTTATAATAGGGGCTTTTTTCCTTCCCTGCTCCCCCCACCCTGCACCCCCCAAGGAATGCAAGCAGCTAGCTCCAGCTTATCTATTTCAGGTTGCACCTGGCAGGTTAGCAGGACAAAGAGGCATTCAGTTATTTGCACCTGGGGAGCCAGACTACCCACATCTGAAACCAGTAGCTTCTGGGGTCTCTGAAGGGATGGGTTGCTTCACAGAAATGGTCACAATGTCCTTAACTCATAGCCACATTATTTTATCTTGGGTACTGTCCTTGTATTTACCACAGTCAGCACAAGTCAATGACTTTATTTACACCCATTTTGGTTTGGTCAAACTTAACTAGATATATTTGTTTTATATCAGAGGGTCTCTACCTTTTTTTTTTTTTTTTTTTTTTTTTAATAAGGGGGTCTCTACTCTTTCACAGTACCCCCTCTCTGTCCTAACTAAAATCCCCTCACACTTGGCTCGTACTTTTGGTAGTGTAGTATGTTAACTTGCAGAGTAACCTAGACTTTCATCTTTGAAGCCACCAAATTCCTGAAAATCTTGACTTCTCTGGTGTAATGTAACAGTGATCCACATTATAGCCCTTGCTGCTCTGCCACTGCAACTCATTTTAAAAACGGACGTTTCTTTCTCTTCCTCTTTCTCTGCTCCTCCCTAATCTCCCTGCCTCCCTAATCTCAGATGAAACAGGATTACCTTTCTTCCCCATTTTAGACAGATAGATTTATTTGTGATGGATTTATCACCTACCATAGTAATGAAGTAATCCAGACTTTGGGTATGGTACCAGATCTCAGAAATGACTATCTCCCAAATTAACCAGTGAATTACAACTCCAGCAGAGAACATGTGGAATGTAGCCTTTGAATCACCTCTTTAAAAGCTCCCTGCTCCTGTTGATGGGCAGAATCACAGCCTCTGGGACAGTAGGCCCTTCTGTTTCTTCTTTGCTAGCAAAGCAATAAACCTTCTTTTTCCTTTTTCTCAAAACTGTGTCTTCATTATTGGTTTGGCATCGGGGACAAAGATCAAGCTGTTCTCATCCATTTAATGAACACTGGAAAAAGAGGCAGTAAGAAACCATCCATGAGGGCTGCTGGAAGCTAAGTGCACCATCTCCCACTGTACTGAGTTCCTTCAGCCCTCTCACTTCATGATCATAAGGGCCAATTACGCCCAACTCCTTGATGACTCCTGCAATGAATTCTACAATTTTATGTTGCCTTGGCATCCATTTAAAATACAAATTTAACTGTCTCATGCCAGACTACTCTCAATTATTCTTGAAATAGTTTCCAGTTCTGTAACAGTGGTCCAGTTTATGCTTTGAATATAGCCCATGCTGCTCTGCCACTGCAACTCATTTTAAAAATGGTCATGATTCTCTTCTTTTCTTCCTGCTCCTGTTTAATCTTCTCCTTCCCTGATCTCAAGGGAAACAGGATTACATTTCTTTCCTATCCTCAGCAGAGTTATCTGTCCCTGAGCACACACCCAGAACAGGAATGAAGTAATTCAGACTTTGGGGATGGCACCAGAAGATCTCAGAAATTACTATCTTCCAAATTAACAAGTGAATTACAACTTAGAGAACATGTGAAATGTAGCCTTTGAACCACCTCTTTAAAAGTCCCTTGCTCCCCTTGATAGGCAGAGTCACAGTCTCTGGGACAGGAGTCTCCTGTGCTTCTCCTTTGCTAGCAAAGCAGAAAACTTTACTCTTTTTCTCAAAATCCATGTCCTCATTATTAAATTGGCATGGGGAACAAGGACTGAGGTTCCAGTAACTGTTCTATACCACGGCCAATGGCCAATGGCTACAGATAAAACCTAGCTTCTCCTGCCTAGTGGACTGCACTCCCTGGTATTGCCATCTCTTGGAAAGAGCCATTCAGTTATTTGCCAATAAACTTTAAAAAGTAGCTTGTACCCAATTCCTTTTTAGATTCTATTAGTTGTCATGTGCTCTTTTCTCTCACTGGCTCTTCATTCTGCCTCTCATGGCCATAGATGGAGGACTGCCCTCCTGACACATATAAACCCCTTCTCCTAGGATCTGTAAGTAAAAATCTTTGAACTTGTTCCCTGCCATGGTTCTGTATGAAATCTGTGTCTTTGGTCTGAGGGAACAGGATCTATCCTAAGACAGTTTTCTCTGGGATTCCAGGGAGTACAGAAGGCCAGCTCCCAGCATAGAACAATGACCAAGTCATGTGAATATAAAATGAACCTGGTCCAGACAAGGGCCACAAATATGTCTGCCAGTGTAAATAATTTTTCCATGTTAGAGACCCTGGTCACTGGTCACTGATTAGACAACTAGGCATCAAGTCTTGGTCCAGATAAAACAAGTATCCTGTGAAAGACACCCTGCCAACATCTGTATTCAGTTTCCTTTTATTTGCCCTTCGGGCAAGGTTGCTAGCTGCTCTGGTATTGGAACCTCAGTTTAGCTGGGACCTCTCCAAACCCCCCTATCCTTGCCTGATGATCTTTTGGTACAAGAATCCTGAAGTGATCAGGTACCAGTCATAGCTTAAAGTTCAAAAGGATCTTTTTGTATCTTCAGGTATAAGTTAATAGGAACATGCGTTGCTGGAGTTATACACAGTCTCACTTTGGTTTTGCTTTATCCCCTGCCTTTTGTTATCTTACCATGCTGTCATCCATTCTAACATCATAGAATTCAGTTCTATGTTTCCTATCACCCATATAGGAGAATCACCATGAATTTCTTAATCATGATTTTATCACTCTCATTAATACAATTTCTATTGCTTTGTAATTGGGATGGCTTTCTGAATATATCATGGAATATATTCAGTTAGCAGATTTTTCTACTCTTATGTATTTAGATATTGGTCTATAAATATTTTGTGTATTTTCTGCTGACTTACCCATGTCTTCTGATCCCTTCCTTTAGCATTTGTCTCAGAAGGTCTCCAATTTTTAGTTCTCTTGGCATAGACATTACTTCTTCAAGGTTTGATAATCATTCTAGAAGAATGTTGACTGCTTTTCCTGGATTATTATATATGTTTGAAGAATGTTTCCATAGCGATACCTTCTTGGTTAATTAAATTTGTGTCATAACTCCCTGATACAGCAGTTTTAAGATCCAGTTTCATGTTTCCCAGACTCATATGCATTTGCTATGTCTTATAACTCCTTCTTTGTATAGACTCTTGCCACCTTTAGCAGTTTCAACACTTCCTTGCTGGGTTATATTGTGACTTGTCCCTAGTTGTTAATTTGGTAATCTGACAGAAGAGTGAGGTCACACATTTTCTTACAACCATCTTCTCATATAAAGGGATGTACTAGATTTTAATGGAGATCAGTAGTAGTTGACTTATTCAGTTCCAAAATGTTCAGGAATATTTATTCTTTCACTCAGTTTTTTCATTGCTATAATCAAAAATGCTTACGTGAACAATTTTAAAAGAGGAAAAGTTTAATTGGCACTCATGGTTTTAGAGGTCTCAGCCCATAGATAGCTAGCTCTGGGGCCTGAAATGAGGCAGAATATTATGGTGAAAGGGTATGGAGGAGGAAAGCAGCTCAGGAAATGACAATTAAGAAGAACAAATAGCCTTTTCATTAGGGACAAAATATAAACCCAAAGCTATGCTCCCAGTAACACACCTCCTCTAGCCACACACTACCTATCTCCTACAGTTACCAGTTAGTTAATCCATATCCATAGATTAATGCAATGATTTGATTAAGACTGTCATAATTCAATCACTCATCTCTAAAATTTCTTGTATTGTTTCACATGAACTTTTGGAAGATACCAAATATCTAAACCATAACATCTATGGATTCAAGAGGTTTAAATGCTTAAGTCTCCATTCAAATTTAGTCTCATAACATTTAAAAAAGAACTTGGTCTTAATGTAACAAAGTATTTGTATATAACAAACTTCCAGCTTCTGTCTGTCTTTCATTAGTCTTAGGAAGTTTGTTATATTCAAATGGTAATCTGGTTTGATGAATTAATTAAGTCTTGTACTTGATCACATGTATTTTTGTTTTTCCCACCAAAGCAATATTTAAGAACCTATTTTTATTCTGCTTAAGATGCCTTCTGTTTTCACATCACATTAAATTAATGATTAAGCACTATAGGGTTTCATTGTCTTTCTTCAGTGTATCACTAAGACCAAGAAAGTGTCACTTGATTTCACAGCCATTTTAATTGCTATTTCCCCCAATCTTCTAAAGCAATTAAGACAATGTACCACTTAGTTCATTCCTGCCCAATTCTATGACATTCATCTTACCACCAGTGAAAAAGTTAACAAGCATACAGTGTATTGTGTCGGGATTACAACTGCCATGAGGACTCCACTCTAATGAGTAATTATAAGAACTTCATTGCTATATGACCAAGGATGATAAACTAGAACCTGTAATGGAGTGTTTCTTAGGACTGTTTTAATTTTAAATAAGACTCTGTTCCTAAGAGAATGCACATTATGAAACTGTATTTTGTGTGCAAAAGAGTTCTGTTAGGGATGAGGCTGAGAGAAGAGTGAGAAGAAAAGAAAATAAAAGGTCTTGTCTGAGCAAAATGTTTATCTGGAAGCAACTCACAACACAACCCTCAGTCAATTCCATAGGGTGTGATAGAGCAGGGCTGGCTTTCTAGAGATGTTCTCAGTCAGGGAAAGCCTTTAGTCTTTGTTATTAGTCATTCATTTTGATTTCCCCAGAGATAAGTATAATCTTTGATAAGACAGGTCCTTTTAACAAAGATTAGTTCCCAGAGGTGAAGTAGAATGTGAGTCATCAAAAGCAAACTATCAACAGCTGGAAGAAGAAAGAACTTAGTACTGAATGGTATAGGGTACCTACATGAAGGAATTTTGGAAGAGTAAATATGAGGAAATGTAAGATATTTCAAAAAAATATAACTTCGTACTTCTTTATACTTGGTAAATCATTTTTTAATGTTTTCAGAGCTAAAATGGAAAACATTATCATATTGAAGTACAATTCATTTGTTTGAAAGAGAAGATGATAACTGAGTCTGAGATTGTGTGAAAATGAGCAGAAAGTAAGTTGATTTGTCTAAGAAAGAAATATTGACATAGTAAGGGAGAAGATAGTGAATCCTGTTAATTTATAATTTTTGCATTTCCAACTTTATATTCATGATACATTTGAACTGAGTTTATAACAATTTTAAAACACACATAAGAAATATAGACAAATATAAATAACATAAGCTATGGAAAGATTTTCTTAAGAGGATGGATATCTAGAAATAGGTAAAATATATTTTATCCAAGTATTAATTCATATATATTAAGCTTATTTACACAATACTATTTGCTTGTAAGTTCTTTCCTGAAATGTAAGCTCCTTTAGAAGAGAACACATGTCAAAATTGTTCCTATACCCTGCTAGTACATTCTACGAAGGTTTGCTCTTCACTGTTATACCCTGAGTGAGTAAATGAATAAAATATGTCATTTTTCCAAATATCAAAGATCAAAGACACCCTTTGTTAAACATAAAAATGGCAAAATAGGAATAACAACAATACAACATATATACAACCACAGAGAAATTATAGTTATCTAATAGTATCTATTTTAAAATAGATTTGGAAAATTAGGTGAAAAACTTATAATTCAGGTCCTCATAATCAAATTTACTTTTTAAAAAGCATGAATATTTCTTATATTAGCATTTAAGTTGAAATTATGTAACCCAAAAATTTATTATCAATACTAGAATGATATAAATTCATTTTCAGATCAATCAGGCAACTCATTTTAAACTTGAAGAATGGCCATTATGCAAGAAAAGTAAAATTAAAAACTGATAATAGTGTTTTAGGCACTCCTATTCAGTGAATAAGTTCATGACAAAATTATAATAAACCGAATGGTACTAAATTCATCTCTTTTAACAAGACTAGGAAATTTTATTAAATTATACCACCCTCATTACAATCCTAAGTCTGTCAATTCACATTACTTTTTTCTCAGATTGATGTGTATATTCATAGTCATTGCCAGACTTTCATTATACTGTCCCCTGTCATTTATCATCACAGTAGGATAGAATATCAGAAAAAAGTACTTACCATGATAGGGAATACATAAAAGAAATATAGCCAATAAAATGTAGTGCTCCAAATGATATTCTTTTCATACTCCTGTAACATTACAACTTAGAAGAAGAATATTATTTTTGTATTTGTTTTCTTTCTGTTATTAATTTAATTTAAACCATATGGAAATATGGTCATGATATGATGAACAATGTATGATCATGCAGCCATTTATAAATTAATAAAGTAAATTAAAAGTCAGACCCTAATTCTAGTCTCCTTTTCATAATTCATGGAAATGATAGAAGTCACAGATATTTGATTAAAGCCTTTGGTGAGGTTATGCCAGGGGAATTTTAACATGATTTTTGCCACTATCTTTTGGTGAGACCCATTATCTTATGTGTTAATTCTTTTAGTTGGTGAAACTTCCTACATAGATTTAAACTAATCCTTCAATGTCTAGAGTGCAGATATATTTTCTGAGTATATGCAAATATCATAGAATCCAGTTAGCAGTTTAAGCACTTAGGAGTGGTCAATGTCATTATTAAGTCTGTTGGACCATCTGTCCTCCAAGTGAACCACCCTATCTTTCCATATCATTAGCTATCAATTTATGGAGCTATGTCAATGATTTCTATAAAACCAGCAAAGTGGATTTTGAGGAAAAGGGCAAAGTAAGACAATGAATCCTATAGATTCTCTCTTTAGTGTTGATAAAAATACCCATTGGTTATTTGAAAATAATGTTTACCATGGAAAGAGGGACATATCATTAAAATAAAAATAAGATTGAATAATCTGAACTGTATTGAACTCTCAGTCATTGGTAGTTTGAATGAAAATTGTGAGAATGTTATGTGTAAATCAAAACATAAAATTAATCACAAACCCCTAAATTGAAGGAACACAATGATACTGCAATTGGAATATGATAAGAATGTACCTGACAATTACACCAAAGTCCAAAGTGAACTCAAATGTGTTTATTGCTGACAAACATAAGAAAAATAATCCTGTGTTATTTTTTCTTTTGAAATGGAAAAAATATCACTTTGTTGTCATTCTTTCCCTAACATGATCTGTGAAAAGTTAATATTACCCATTAAAAATACTAGAGAGTGAGATCAATCAAATAATGTTATGTGCATATACCAATATGGCAAAATGTATCCTACCATCATGTATAATTTTAGTGCTCCAATAAAAATAAAGTTTAAAATTTTAAAACCAAAATTGTTTCGATCATGTTAGATATGCTTGCTTATATCTTAATATCTATTTGTACCTCCTATGTATCTAGTTATAACTGTATTTCATGGTATCTCTTATTAGATGTCTAGATGCAAATTAAATTCTACCAGTTATATGAACTTAAAAGATTTATAAGGTAGGAGGGAAACCAATGCCATTTTATTTGAGTTTTCTCTTTCATGTTTAAGGGCAGCTTGTGAGTACTTAAGTATCTCCCTACATACTCAACAGCTTCATGGATTATGCAGATTGAGTTGCATCGTCCTGATCCTGGTTTTCTTATCTCAAGAGCTTCAGCGATGGCAATGATTCTCACTCATTTAGCGTTTCCAATAATTTTGAAGTATTGCTGTTTTAAATGTCTTTCTGTTTAAGACACATAAGTAATTTTGATTCTTGGAACAAAGCCTAATGTAAGTGACAAAAAGTAGGAGATGGGGAATACAGGTTAACTTGTTTCTTTATGTCAAAAACAATCTGGGGAGATCCAAGATGCTGGACTAGAGGGTGACTCCATCTCCCAGTCACTCCAGAACTCAGAATTCAAGAAGGTATTGAGAGACTCTGACCAACACAGAGCTGCTCGGTGAGTCTCTCCCACTGGGTGAAGCTCCACCTGGGTAGCAGACTGGAACAGTGGGCAGCTTCTTGGAGCAGGGCAGGACAGTGAGTGACTTCCCCCGCAGCCCGGCACCATCCAGCAGCAGGCTCAGTCCACAGTCAGCTTCTCGGAGCAGGCCCACCCAGTGAAAGCTTTTCTGCGTGGAGCTAATCCCCAGCCCTTGACCCAGCTGCAGGCCCCAGGCCACAGGTGGCTTCTTGGACCAAGGCAGGGCAGCAAGAGGGTTTCCCAAGCAGCCTTGCTCCCTCTGGCGGCAGGCCCAGTCCATAGCCAGCTTCTCAGAGCAGGACTGCCCAGTGAAAGCTTTTCTGCATGGAGCCAATCCCCAGCCCTGGACCCAGCAGCGGGCTAGGGGCAGCTTTCTTCGGAAGCACTGCATTATCAAGTTCCTCCAAGACTTCAGGCTACTGAAGGCTAGGAGGTGATATACTGGAAATATACAGGGACACTATAAGCCAATAGAGGATATCTGCAACATCTAAGAGTCCCACTGATATCTGGCTAATATGAGAAAACAAGTGAAGAAAATATCCCAAACAAACCTAGATGCTGTATCAATAAAACCCAAGGACAGCATGGCAGAAGAAATCTCAGAAAGGGAGTTCAGAATGTACATAATTAAAATGATCAGGGAAGCAAACAAGGAGATAAAAGAGCAGATGCAGGCATGAAAGAAAATGCATGCCAACCAAGAATCTTATACCCAGCAAAACTTACTTTCAGATTTCACAATGAAATAAAATCCTTCCATGAGAAACAAAAGCTAAAAGAATTTACAAAAGGAAAGCTGGCATTACAGAACATTCTCAGCAAAATATTCCATGAGGAAGAGATGAAAAACAATGATGCAAATCAGCAATGGGAGGAACTAGCCTAAAGGAATAGCCAAATAAAGGGGAAACCAAATCATGTCAAAAAACAAAAATGAGTCAAATGACTGGGAATACAAATCATGTCACAATAATAACCCTGAATGTTAATGGACTGAACTAATCAATCAAAAGACATAGACTAGCAGATTGGATTAAAAAGAAAGATCCAACAATATGCTGCCTGCAAGAGACTCATCTCATAGAAAGAGATACCCACAGACTAAAAGTGAAAGGATGGGAAAAAATACACCATGCACATGGACACAGCAAAAAAGCTGAAGTATCCATCCTCATTTCAGATAATGTGGACTTCAAGCCAAAACTAGTCAGAAGGGATAAAAATGAACATTTCATCCTGCTTAAGGCAAGCATAAATCAGCAAGACATAACAATCATAAATATCTGTGCCCAAAACATTGGCTCATCCATGTACATCAAACAAATCCTTCTCAATTCCAGAAATCAAATAACCACAACATAATAATACTAGGCAATTTCAACACACCTCTCTCACCACTGGACAGATCTTCCAAACAAAAATTGAACAAAGAAACCATAGATCTCAATAACACAATCAATAATTTATACTTAACGGACATATATAGAATATACCATCCAACAAAGAGTGAATACACTTTCTTCTCAGCAGCACATGGATCATTCTCTAAAATAGATCATATATTATGCCACAAAGCTAATGTTAGCAAATATAAGAAGATAGAGATAATACCTTGTATTCTATCAGATCATGATCGATTGAAATTGGAAATAAATGATGATAAAAAACAGAAACTACTCCAACACCTGGAGATTAAATAATATGCTATTATATGATGAATGGACAACAGAAGACATCAGGAGGAAGATAAAAAAAATTCTTAGAAGTAAACGAGAAAAAAGAAACATCATATCAAAATCTCTGGGACACTATGAAAGCAGTACTTAGAGGAAGATTTATTTCATGGAGCACATTCAACAAAAGAAGAAAAAAATCAACAAATAAATGACTTAACACTACAGCTCAAAGCCCTAGAAAAAGAAGAACAGAGCAACACCAAAAGTAGTAGAAGACAGGAAATAGTTAAAATCAGAGCCTAAATCCATGAAATTGAAACAAAAGAAATTATAGAAAAAACTGACAAAATAAATAGTTGGTTCTTTGAAAAAATAAACAAAATTGATAAACCCTTAGCCACACTAACAAAGAGAAAGAGAGAAAAAACTCAAATACTAAAATGTGGAATGACCAAGGAAATATCACAAGAGACACAGTTGAAATACAAAACATAATTAGAAGCTATTTTGAAAACCTATACTCCAACAAAACAGAAAATCTCAAAGACCTCAACAGGTTTCTAGAGACATATGAATTACCTAAACTGAACCAGGAAGACATACACAATTTAAATAGATCAATTTCAAGTTATGAAATAGAAGAAGTTGTGATAGGCAAGACCCAAGGCCCAGGGTTACACCATGTGCATCTAAAGATGGCGACTGGCAGAGAGCAAATGGTGTCCTGATTATGCCTGGAGAAAGGCAGAAAGCATTTACAATTGGTTGTATGATAATCAGTTCAGCCGCCTAGCGCGTGGACAGATATACTTTACATGTATGCTTGAGCAAGTGATCGCTTGACTTTTAACAGGATTGGATGGACATATCTGGTTACAATTGCTTATGCATGAGACTGCTTTTATATTGAGGGTATTATCTGAATAAAAGGGAAGCTGCTTCATGAACTTCTGAAGAGTTCATGTCTTTTGTCCCACTGGTAGGGCTGAAAGAGCAAGAAGTGGCGCGAGCCGCTTGAAGGAACCCAGGCTAAGAAGCAGCAGTTTACCGTAAGTGGTGGCCCATACAGGGACCAGACGAGGATTGAACTGGGAATTGCTGGGCACTCAGATAAATAAAAGACAGTTTTGCTAGTGTAATTAACAAGAAGGTTTCCCTATTTGAGGAAACGGTTGACTTAAGGTTTTAATGGAAGGGTCCCCTAGAGAGGGAGCGTAATGGAAGATTCTCCTAGAGAGAGAATATATTGAAAGTCTGTCCCAAGAGACAGCGAAGGACGTCCCATAACAAATATGTATAAATTGCTATTTGTGTTACCTTTCCTTGTTTGATTTTTGTTTGTTGTTGTTGTAGCGATGTGTACATTAGTTCATTTCTGTCTGACTTCCAAAAAACCAAAATTTCAAAAACAAGAGAAGGGGAAAAGATATTAGAAACTGTAGAAAAAGAACAATCAAGTCAAGCTTCTGAAAGAGAAAGTAGATGTTCAGACTCTGAGGAACAGGAGCAATCTGAGACAGAGCTGGAAAAGAAGTTACCTCAGTGGCATTTAACCCCTACCGCACCACGCCCTCCAGTGTATAATCCAGATCATCACTCTTTTTCAAGTTGTAAGGGTGCATGTACTTGCTGCACAGGGGAGCCCCCCAGACAGTGGGCTGATGTAGAATCTCGATCAGTGTTCCCAATACTTCAAGTATTTGAAGATCAAAACAATCAGAGATATTATCAAATATTAGATATAAAATTAGTAAAACAATTAAAAGAGGCAGCTATGTCCTATGGAGTACAAGCTGCATTTACCATTTCTTTTTTAGAGAATGTTGCAAGTCAAAATCTTACTCTGACTGATTGGGGTAATTTAGCAAAGGCATGTTTATCTGGGGGAAAATATCTCATGTAGAAGGTGGCTAACCTGGAGTTATGTTCTGATATTGCCTGACGTAATGCAGTTGTGGGCAATCCTCAATGGAATCTAAACATGCTAATAGGACAAGGACCATATGAAGGGCAAGGTAATCAGATTAATTTCCACCCTGGTGTGTATCAATAAATTAACCCTCAACTTTTAATCTATCCTTATATGGATGATATTTTGCTAGCTCATAAGGAAAAACCTGTCTTAGAGCAATGTTATAATTCCTTACTAAAGTCACTTGAAAGATGGGGCTTACATATTGCCATTAATAAAGTACAAGTCACAGACACCAAAAACTTCCTGGGATCTATCATAAATGCAACTATGGTTAAACCCATAAAAGTTGCCATTGGGGTGGATGAACTTAGAACTTTAAATGATTTTCAAAAACTTTTGGGTGATATTAATTGGATTAGACCTTACCTTCATTTACCCACCTCAAGTTTGGGCCCCCTGTTTGATATTCTTAAAGATGATTCTGACCGTCTTTCTAAGAGAGTGCTTGCCGCTAAGGCTCGAACAGCTCTCAAGCTTGTTGAAACAGCTATGAAAAAGTCTCATCTTGATCGTATTGACCTAACTAAGCCTTTATCATTCATTGTCTTGGCCACAAATAACTTACCCACAGGAGTGTTTTGGCAAAAGGGTCCTATTCTATGGGTTCACATGAACCTAAGACCTAACAAGGTCTTAGCCTTGTTTACTGAATCTGTGGCAGAATTAATCCTTAAGGCATTAAAAGTATCCCTTTCCACCGTTGGATCACATCCCTCAACTATCACTACTCCATATACTACTGATCAGATACAATATCTTATTAATAATTCAAATTCATGGGCTATAGTCTTTACTAGTACTTCTGCTGTGTTTGACAATCATTTGCCATCTGATCCTCTTCTCCAATTTTGGAGTCAACATCCTATAATTTTTCCTAAAGTCACCTGAAAAGAACCTATTACAGGAGCTACCCTTATATTTACTGATGGATCAAAAAATGGTACGGGTGCTAATTACTATAGATAATGTTACAGACACGTTGTTTAATACTCTATCTGCACAACAAACGGAACTATTAGTAACTATAGAAGTATTCAAAATCCACCATGAGCCTTTTAACCTATTCTCTGATAGCAAATACGTTGGTAATGCTGTTCAAGATTTAGAATTAACTGGTCTGATTTCCCTCACCTCCACTATTACTAAATATTTGCAAAGATTCCAAAAACTTATTTGGAACAGAAAAAATCCTTTTTTTATTGGGCATGTTCAGGCTCATACTAGCCTTCCAAGTCCTTTAAGTTTACACAATGATTTAACAGACATGGCCACCAGAGACCCACACATCTTTAATATGCTTGAAAATGCAAAAACTTTTAATTCCAAATTTCACATAAATGCTTCCACTCTACGCACAGGCTATAAAATTACTAAGGCAACAGCTCAGTACATACTCAAGTCTTGTGCTAAATGTGTTACACTTATTCCTAACCCCTCGTTAGGAGTAAATCCAAAAGGGCTTCAGCCCAATCATATTTGGCAAATGGCTGTAACTCATTATTCAGAATTTGGAAAACTACAATTCATTCATGTGTCTATTGATACATTTTCAGGATTTATTATGGCCTCTGCTCTTACTGGAGAAAAAAACAAAGATGTAATAACACACTGTTTACACTCTTTCTCCATCCTAGGAGTTCCCAAACAAATTAAAACAGATAATGGTCCTGGATATACGTCCCAGGCCTTTAAACAATTTTGTTCCACCTTTGGTATTCAACACATCACAGGAATTCCTTATAATCCTACTGGACAAAGCATTATTGAGTGTGCCCATTTAACGCTTAAAAACAGGCTTTATAAACAAAAAGGGGGAATAGGGGTATCATACAGATTCCCAAAAGACAAATTGTCTGTTGTCTTGTTCATTTTAATTTTTTTAAATCTTGATTCTGAGGGCTGATCAGCTGCTGACTGTCATTCAGAGCCTAATAAAAAGCATCTACCTCAAGTGCTCTGGAAGGACATTCTATCAGGACAATGGAAAGGCCCAGATCTGGTATTAATCTGGACCCGAGGGTCTGTTTGTGTTTTCCCACAGGACGCACAATCGCCGATTTGGGTCCCGGAGAGATTGGTCAAGGCCTCAACAGAGACCCAAAAACAGGAAGAAGATGAGGAGGCTTCTCCCACTGATGGTGCTGGCAAATTCTCACCAAGTTAATGGAGGAGACTCGTGTGAACTATGGGGGATAGTGAAGATGCGGCCCTATCCTGTATCGCTTACCAATTCCTCTATTCTGTATTCTCCTATTTTTACAACATTTGGCCACATTTCTTCAGTCCACTGTTCTATGGGGAAAAGAATGGTTTGGGTTTTTGTCCAGGGGAGGTCTCTTGTGTGTTGTATCTGTCATGTGCATATACAAAATGCATATACATCCGCACAGAGAAAGAGCCATTATTCATCAAGCTCTCATTGCAATTGATGCTGGCCCATCCCCTCTAGTCTGGTTAAATATGCTGGACCCATAGCCAATGAAGGGTAAGATTCATGGGGAGCTCATACCAACCTAAGACAGGAAATGAGGGCTAGAGCCTCATTGTCCAATGATGGTAAGAATGTTGCTCTGCCGTGGACAACCTAAGACAGGCACCGTCCCTTTTATTAACAGAAAGGGGGAGTTGTGGCGGGTGAGACCTGGGTCCCAGGTTACGCCATGTGCATCTACAGATGGCGACTGGCAGAGAGCAAATGGTGTCCTGATTATGCCTGGAGAAAGGCAGAAAGCATTTACAATTGGCTGTATGATAATCAGTTCAGCCGCCTAGCGCGTGGACAGATATACTTTACATGTATGCTTGAGCAAGTGATCGCTTGACCGTTAACAGGATTGGATGGACATATCTGGTTACAATTGCTTATGCATGAGACTGCTTTTATATTGAGGGTATTATCTGAATAAAAGGGAAGCTGCTTCATGAACTTCTGAAGAGTTCATGTCTTTTGTCCCACTGGTCAGGCCGAAAGAGCAAGAAGTGGCGCGAGCCGCTTGAAGCAACCCAGGCTAAGAAGCGGCGGTTTTCCGTAAGAAGTAGTCAAAAGCCTACCAACAAAGAAAAGTCCAGGACCAGATGGGTTCTCAGCCGAGTTCTACAAAACCTTTAAAGAAGAGCTCACTCCAACGCTCCTCAAAGTATTCCATGAAATAGAATTGTTGGGTACCTTCCCAAACTCATTCTATGATGCCAATATCACCCTGATACCTAAACCAGACAGAGACACATCGAGGAAAGAAAATTTCAGACCAATGTCCTTAATGAACATCAACCAAAAATTCTCAACAAAATTTTAGCACATTGCATACAAAAATATATTAAAAAGATAGTGCACCACGATCAAGTGGGTTTTATCCCAGGGATGAAAGGTTGGTTCAACATCCGGAAATCAATAAATGTCATTCACCATGTCAATAGAGTTAAAGTTAAAAATCACATGATTAACAGAGAAACAACATATATCCCATTTGTTTACAATAAAAAAATGAAAAATAAATAAATAAAACAAGTCTCCTCTAAAAAAAAAAATCTGAAGTATTCTGTAGAGCAAGTTACCTTTACTCATGGAATAGTCAGAGGTACCAAACATGTAAAAACAAAGGAAAAAGCCTTTCTTGAGTGTCCTGTTGTCATCTGTTGTCATCAATATCCAAAGTTACACCTTAATATTGATAAATCAGCAATACAATCATTAAATCTGAAATTTCTTCACTCAATTATTAACTGAAAAATTGGAATATGTCTTCAACATCACCTCTAATGAGATCCATTCTCTAAAGTTTGTCAAAATGAAGGGACGTTAAAAATTGTAGAGATGAGTGTAATGTTATTTAAAAAAAGGAATACTGAAAACCTGAAATCACTGATCGAATTCCTTATATAAATCTTTGGAACATACTGACAGATGAACTTTTTTTTTCCAGAAAAATCAAAACTCTTCAACCTACTAAAAAAAAAATCATGAAAAACTCAGCTCAGAAAAATCATCCAGATACAGGCTGATTGTTCATCCACTATTTCAATTTATTTGAATAATTTATAAAAAAAATAATAAATAAAGTAAAAAAAAACAGATATAAAGAGAAACAAACCATATAGAGTCTTATTAATAGCAAATAAGTGCTCTGTGAAGCAAGTGATATATGTACTATCCTTTACCAGAGCTGGAAGAGAGTGCTTCCTAAATGACAGGGAAGTCCTAAGTCCTATTCTTCCATAAAATGCATATAGGCACAATAAGAATTTTGTAGAAAAATTTCAATTCAGCACCAGGAACTCTACTAGGCACTGTAAATATTTTTCTATATTAAGTAGTTTAGAATTAATTTTAGTAGAGATCTGTTGTGATGATTCTTCTCACTTATATCTCTCTGAAGGATATTTTCATTGGACCTGGTGTTCTGGGGTTATATCTTATTTTCTTTCAGCTTTTGAAATTATATACTGTTTTTTTAAATTAATTTTTTATTTGTTCTAATTAGTTGTACATGACAGTAGAATGCATTTTTATATTTTGATAAATCATACATAAATGAACTGTAATTTCTCATTTTTCTGATTGTACATATTGTAGGATCAATTGGTCACACAGTCATATATGTACATGAGGTAATAATGACTGCTTCACTCTACTATCTTTCCTACCCACAAACCCCTTCACCTCCCTTCGCTCCCCTCTAATATAAATCCTATCATCATGTATAAATTTTAGTGCTTCAATAAAAATAAAGGGTTGAGAAGTAAGATTCAAGCTTATTACTTCTATTGAATTTTATTCTTCCCAATTTTTAAAAAAATTTTCTCAACAAATATCACAGGATATTAACCATAATATGTGTCTTTGACTAAAATATAATTGTACTAGAAAGCAGAAACAAAAAATAGCTAGAAAATATTTAACATTTGGAAATTTTCTGATATTATTTCATTGAATAAATTGTTCATTCCTTTGGATTGTTTCTCTAGGCCTTCCTCAATCCCAATAATTCTTAAATTTGGCCTTTTCATGATATCCCATAGTTCTTGTAGATTCTGTTCATGATTTCTTACCATCTTCTCTGTTTGTTCAACTTTGTTTTCAAGGTTAAATATTTTGTCTTCAATGTCTGAGGTTCTGTCTTCCAGGTGTTCTATCCTATTGGATATGCTTTCTATGGAGTTCTTAATTTGGTTTATTGTTTCCTTCATGTCAAGAATTTGTTTGGTTTTTTTTCAATATCTCTAACTCTTTATTGAAATGATCTTTTGCTTCCTGTATTTGCTCTTTTAACTGTCGATTGGTGTGATCATTCAATGCTTGCATTTGCTCTTTCATCTCATCGTTTGCTTCTCTGATCATTTTAATTATGTACATTCTGAACTCCTTTTCTGTCATTTCTTCTGCCATGCTGTCATTGGGTTTTATTGATGTAACATCTAGATTTGTTTGCAGCATTTTCTTTCCTTGTTTTCTCATATAGTTCAGGTATCAGTGGACCGCTGAGATATTGCAGATTTCCTCTATTGACTTACAATGTCCCTGAAGATTTCTATATATATCCCCCCGTAGCCTTCAGTAGGCTGAAGTCTTGGAGGAAGTTGATAATGCGGTGCTCCACAAGGAAGCTGCCTCTCTAGGAGTGGTGTCCTTCAGGTGGGGTATAATCCCTGCTAGTGGGCAGAGGTGCCTCCACTTGTTGACCAATGGTCATCCAAAGGGGACCTAGGCTGCGGGCTGAGGCAAGGCCTGTTTGGGCCTGAGTCTCTGGTTTTACCGTCCTTGTGGGGAAACCTCACCCAGCAGGGAAGACTCACCCGGTGGGGAGGTCTCCCTGGTCAGTTCCCTCCTAGAGGTTCCCCTCAGTTTACAGCTACTGCCTGGGCTGGGCTGCCTTCCTCTGCAAAGTTCCTAGGGGCCCAGCCCTACCTCCTGGGCCTGGGAGCCTCACCCTTCGCAGATGAATCTCCTTAGGCTGCCCCTCCTCAGAGAATCTGCCCGCAGGCCTGGAACCTTCGCTCCGCCCTAAGCCTGTCTCTGTGCGGCTCTTCCACCCAGAAGCCTCCTAGATCCTGGGACCCTGCTCTGCACCTAATCGCCTGGCTATGCGGCCCCTCCTCTGAGCAGCCACCTGGGGCCCTGTACACTCGCTCTGAATCCCAGAGACCCGCCACACACCTCTTCCTCCAGACAGCCGCCCAGTATTCCGGTGCGGTCACTAGGAGTCCAAGAAACTCACTGCGTGCCTCCACCTCCCACCAACCACCCGTAGCCCTGGGCAATCAATCACTCCGAGTCGAAGTGACCCTCCCCGTTCCTCCTCCTTCTCCAGATAACCCCCCGGGTGTTCAGGAGCGGTCGCTCTGAGTGGCTCTGAATCCACGTGACCTGCTGCACGAGTCCTCTGGGCAACCGCCCAGAGTTCTGGTGCGGCCACTCAAGACCAAGCGTCCCACCACGCTTCTCCTCCAGGCAGCCCCCCTGTGTTCAGGAGCTGTCACTTGAAGTCCAAACAACTCACCACTCACCTTCTCCTCTGAGCAGCCGCCTGGAGC
Organism: Sciurus vulgaris; assembly: GCF_902686455.1. Classification (NCBI taxonomy): domain Eukaryota; kingdom Metazoa; phylum Chordata; class Mammalia; order Rodentia; family Sciuridae; genus Sciurus; species Sciurus vulgaris. The sequence continues at coordinate 40,597,111 of NC_136469.1, read as the reverse complement.
GCTAATGCAGTCACTGCGAGTCCAAACGACCCGGCGCACTCCTCCTCCTCCTCCTCCTACTCCTCCGGGCAGGCCCCGGGGTTCAGAAGTGGTCTGAGTCCAAACAGCTCACCACGCAGCCCCTTCTCTGGCAACTGCCTGTAGCTCTGGTGTAGTCACCCCGAATCCAAGCGGCCGCGCTCCTCTTCCTCCTCCTCGTCCTCAGGGCAGGCCCCGGGGTTCAGAAGCGTCGTTCTGAGTCCAAACAGCTTGCCGCGGAGCTTCTCCTCTGGCAACCGCCTGTAGCTCTGGTGCAGTCACTCCAAATCCAAGTGGCCACGCTCCTCCTCCTCCTCCTCAGGGCAGGCCCCGGTGTCCTGAGTCCACACAGCTCTCCTCGCCACTCTTCCCCTGGGCAGCCGCTGGAGCCCCAGTGGTTGCTCCGAGTCCCAGTGCTGTGCTGAGCGGCCTCCTTTACAATGCTCCCAGTTGTCCGAATTCACTGCTCCAGCGGGGGGAGGGGCGTCTCGCCGGCAGCTCTACTTCACAAAGTTTCCTGCGTTCCGGGACCACCGTCCCATCCGGGATGCCTTCCCAAGGGGTGAGAGTTACCCGGCTGCTTTGAGTTGGTCCCAAGCGTCTCAATATCTCCTCTTTTGAATCCTGAGTCCTGGAGCAACATGAAATGCAGCCACCCTCTAGGCCGCCATCTTGAAACTCTCCTCAACATTTGGAAATTGAGTAATATACTTCTATAAGTCAAAGGATGAATCACAAGGGTATTAAATAATCCTTTGAAGTGAATGTTAATTAAAGTATTTCATGATAAAATTTGTCTGTTTCAGATAAATAATGCTTACTGGAAAAGAAATTTCTTTAAATGTATACAGTAAAAAAACTATGCTAAAAATCAATAATAAAATTTTTGTAACTGATAAAATAGGAAAAAATTCAGTTATTAAATCAATAATTGACTTTAAGACTAATAAATTGATATATTCATCAAAATAAATCAGGTAAATTATAGGGGAGATATCTATAAATTAATAAACAATATTATTATTTAAAATATTATCGCCACTCTAAGCAGGGCATGGTAGCACATGTCTATAATCCCAGTGACTCAGGAGGCTAAGTTAGGAGGATTGCAAGTTCAAGGTCAGTCTCAGCAACTTAGGGAGACATTCAGCAACTCAGTGATACCTTGTCTCAAAATAAAAATAAAAACAACTGGGGATGTAACTTGGTTTTAAAGATCCCCTTGATTCAATCAATCCCCAGTATCTAAAAATATAAAATAAAAAATGTGCAGTAAATAAGTGTGAGCAATTATGACACTGAAAGTAGAATATAAAAATAGAACAAAGTTAACTATGATTATAATAAAGAACAAAGGTAAATATGATTGTAATAAAGAAAAAACAGTAATATATACTATAAATATATTTGCTACATTGATATTATATATATAATGTTTATTATTTTTATATAAACCATAGTTTGTTTTTTTAATTAAAATTGATAGCAACCTAAATTCCAAAAACAGCACAATAAGTATTATGCATTCATTACAAATAAGAACTACTCATATAAGTAACAAATAAGAAAATATTTATAACTTTATAGTAAACATTAATGTTATTTCTGTGAATTAATAATACATTTAAAAATAGGTGAGTAATACATGTTACCTACTTCTTCAGAATCAGTGCATACCTAAACATTATCTTCCATCCTTTGCTGCTTCTTGAAATACATTCAAAGGCTACTTTTATTTAGAAAAATCCCATATCTTCTCACCTATTCATACATATGAAAGCCTTCTCTGAATTAAAATAATTTTACACTTTCTAAAATAAGCAATAAAATAACAATACCAACATTATAAGTATAGAACACTTAGAATATGACAAACGAGATACCAATACAACTATAAGAGGTAGATATTATTAACATTATTATCATGGAATTTAACCCTTTTTCTCATTTAATTCTTTGATTACTTCTGAGTCTGATACTATTAATAGCTCCATTTTACAAACATGAGAACTGAGTCACACGGAAAATAGCTAACAAACCCAAGATCGCAATTATTTTTAATTGCTAGATATAGTTCTCAAATCTAGATTTGTTTGCCTCTAAACCTGGGTGTCACTGCCTTGGTATATTGGTTTGCCCACTTATTTTTTATAGTTTTCTATAGTTTTCCTTAGTTTTCATGGTATGTAAGACTGTTAGATAACAGCTTGGTGATTATTGAAAGAAAGTCTTTATTCAAGTAACTTTTAGAGAATTTGATAAGAGTAGGTAAATTTATAAGAAAAAGCACACAACTATGACAGTATGCCAAGTCAAAAATTAGAATTTTAGTATTCAAGAGGCAAGATGCTTAAACTTACTTCTGATTAAACTAGTTCTAAGGAGATCTAGTCTATATGATTCTAGTCTAGACTTAAAATCCTTTCTTAAAGTCATTTTTTAAAAATCTAATAGATTATGTAATGATCTTTGACTATAATAAAAAATACCATACATACTTTAAACAGATCTGAATATTGAAAAAATCTATAGTTCATAGATCACTAGGTATACCCTCATAATTTTGGTGGAACCAAAAAGCAATTTAATAATTTGTTTTCAGTTCTAGCAATAAGCCAGGTATGATATTGTATTTTATAAATCATACTTCAATTAAACTAATTAAGGTACGAGGTATAGTTTTATCATCCATGTTTTATGAATAAATTAATAGAATTTTATAAAGTAAAGAGAATTGACTAAGGCTACAATCAATTTAACAGTGAAAACTATATTCCAATCCTAGTCTAATCCAAACAGTACTTCTACTTAAATTCTACATCATATACTATTTAAGAAAAAAATAAAGAACTACACTTGATTTCTCTAGTATCATGCTATTGAGAGAAACAGAACATAAAAATATGTATGATGACATTGGTGAATTTCTCAAAATTATTCTACTTCACTAGATCATAAATGTCCAACAGTGAAAATTGCTTTCCTTTATGAGTTTTGTCTCAACATTGCCTCTAACAAACTAATAGAATCACCACATGGTGAACTTGCTTTAATTTTTTTTTAATTTTTAAAATTTTATTTTACTTACTATTAAATATTACCATGTTAGCATTCAATTAAATAGATCATTGGAATGAAAATAATTTAGTACTCAATGTTGAAAACAATACAAATATTTCAGGCAAGATAGAAAACAAATATGTTATCTACTTTTCAACATATCCAATCACTTTCATTGAATTTAATTTCGTACATTATTAACATAACGAAATTACACATTCAAGAATCATAAAGCTACAACTTGGTATTTGCCATGGTTTATAATAACATCAGGTATGATGATGGCAAGCTAACAAAGCATTAAGCCTAATTTTAAACAATTAAAAGTCAAGGTACCACTTTGGTCAAAGGCTTCTTTAATATTATTTCCTTGTATATTTAGATAGTGAGCTAAAATATGAAAAAGAAAACAAAAATAAGAGGAAAAAGATTCAGCTCCTTAAACAGTATAGAAATGGCTTCCATTTTATGTTTTAATTATGTAATTTTTTTTCCTTTTTTACTTTTAATTAGTTATGCATGACAGTAGAATGCATTTTGACACATCATACATAAATGGAATACAATTTCTCATTCCTTTGGTTGGACATGATGTAGAATTACACCAGTTGTGTAATCATATATGCACACAGGCTAATAATGTCCCATTCATTCTACTATCTTTTCTAACCACATACCCCCTACCCTCCATTCACTCCCCTCTGTCTAATCCAAAGTACCTCTATTCTTCCCTAGTTCTCCTCCATTGTGAATTGGCATCTGTATATCAGAGAAAACATTTAGCCTTTTGTTATTTGGAATTGGCTTATTTTGCTTAGCATGCTATTCTCTGGTTCCATTAATTTACAGGCAAATGACATAATTTCATTCTTCTTTAAGGCTGAATAATATTTCATTTTGTATATATACTACAATTTCTTTATACATTCATCTGTTAAAGGGCACCTAGGTTGGTTCCATGGCTTAGCTATTGTTAATTGAACTGCTATAAACATTGATGTGGTTGCATAACGGTAGAATGTTGACATTAAGTCCTTTGGGTTTATACTAAGGAGTGGTATAACTAGGTTAAATGGTGGTTCTATTCCAAATTTTCTGAGGAAAGCTTTCCATAGTGGTTGCACCAATTTGCAGTCCCACCAACAATGTATGGGTGTACTGTTTTCCCTGCATCCTTGCCAACATTTATTTTTGCTTGTATTCTTGATAATTGCCATTCTCATTGGAGTGAGATGGGATTTTAGTGTAGTTTTGATTTGCATTTCTCTAATTGCTGGAGATGATGAATATTTTTTCATATGTTTGTTGATTGATTGTATTTCTTCTTCTGTGAAATGTCTGTTCAGTTCCTTAATCCATTTATTGATTGGGTTATTTGTTTGTTTGGTGTTGAGTTTTCTGAGTTCTTTAAATATCCTGGAGATCAGTGCTCTATCTGAGATGCATATAGCAAAGATTTTATCCCATTCTGTAGGCTCTCTGCTCATGTTTTTAATTGTTTCCTTGTTTGTGAAGAAGCTTTCAGTTTGAGAATGTCCAATTTATTGATTATTGATTTTACTTCCTGTGTTTTAGGATCCTTGTTAAGGAATTCATTTCCTAAGCCAACTTCATGGAGATTTGAGACCACTCTTCTAGTAGATGCAGGGTTCTATCTAGTGCCTAAGTCCTTGATCCACTTCGAGTTGAGTTTTGTACAGGGCGAGAGATAATTTCATTTTGCTACATATGGATTCCCAGTTTTCCCAGCACCAGTTGTTGAACAGGCTATCTTTTCTCCAATGTATTTTTTTGGTGCCTTTGACAAGTATGAGATAACTGTATTTATGTGGGTTTGTCTCTGTATCTTCTCTTCTGAACCCATTGGTCTATGTGTCTGTTTTGGTGCCAATACCATGCTGTTTTTGTTACTTTGGCTCTGTAGTATAATTTATATAATTGGGATTCCTTCTGCTTCACTTTTCTTGCTGAGGATTGCTTTGGCTGTACTGGGCCTCTTATTTTTCCAAATAAATTTCATGACTGCTTTTTCCAGTTCTGTGAAGAACATCATTGGGATTTCAATAGGAATTGCATTGAATCTGCATAACACTTTTGGAAGTAGGACCATTTTGACAATATTAATTCTTCCTATCTAAGAACACAAGAGATCTTTCCATCTTCTAAGGTCTTCTTCAATTTCTTTAGTGTTCTCTAGTTTTCATCATAGAGGTCTTTCACTACTTTGGTTAGACTGATTCCCAAATATATGATTTTTTACACTATTGTGAATGGGTTAGTTTTCCTAAGTTCTCTTTCAGTGGACTCATCACTGATGTATAGGAATGTATTTGATTTATGGGTGTTAATTTTAGATCCTGCTACTTTGTGAGATCTAGAAGTTTTCTGGTGGACTTTTTTTGATCTTCTAAATGTAGAATCACGTCATTGTCAAATAGTGATAGTTTGAGTTCCTTTTCTATTGGTATCTCTTTGTTTCTTTCTTTTAATTTCTCTGTCTAGAGTTTCAAGGATGATGTTGAATAAAAGTGGTGAAAGAGGGCATCCTTGTCTTGTTCCAGATCTTAGAGGTAATGCTTTTAATTTTTCCCCATTCAGAATGATAATGGGCTTGGGTTTAGCATGGATAGCTTTTATGTATTAAGGTGTGTACCTACTATACCTAGTTTTTATTGTGTTTTGAACATGAAGGAGTACTGTATTTTTCAAATGCTTTTTCTACACCTATTGAGATGATTAGATGATTATCTTTGTCTATTCATGTGATGAATTACATTTATTGATTTCCTTATGTTGAACAAATGTTTTATCCCTGGCATGAAACCCATGTGATCATGGAGCTCTATTTTTAAAATACTTTTTATGTACTTTGTCTAAATTTTATTGAGAACTTTTGCATCTATATTCATCAGGGATATTGGTCTAAAGTTTTCTTTCCTTGATGTATCTTTGTTTGGTTCTGGTATCAGGGGGATTCTAGCTTCATAGAATGAGTTTGGAAGGGTTTCTTCATTTTTATTTCATGGAATAATAACAGGAGGATTGGTGTTAATTCTTCTCAGAAGAATTTGTAGAACTTGGCTGAGACTCTTGAGATTTCTTGGTTGGCATTCATTTTCTTTCAGAGTTTGGGATATATTATTCCAGAACCTCTTAGCTTTGAGGGTCTGGGTTGAGAAATCAGTTGAGATCTGAATTGTTTTTCCCCTATATATAGTCTAATATTTTTTTCTCACAACTTTTAAAATTCTATTCTTATTCTGTATTGTAGGCATTTTCATTATAATGTGCCTTGGTGTGGGTCTGTTGTAATTTTGTACATTTGGGGTCCTGTAAGCCTCTTGTATTTGATTTTCCATTTCATTCCTTAGGTTTGGGAAACTTTCTGATATTATGTCATTGAAAAGATTGTGCATTCCTTTGGTTCATATCTCCATGACTTCATCTATCCTGATAAATCTTAAATTTGATCTTTTCATGTTATTCCATAGTTCTTGGAAGTTCTGTTCATGGTTTTCTACCATATTCTCTGCATGGTCAGCTTTATTTTCAAGATTATATATTTTGTCTTCATTCCCTGAGGTTCTGTCTTCCAAGTGTTCTAGTCTGTTCATGATGCTTTCCATTGAGTTTTAATTTGATTTATTGATTGCTTCATTTTTAGGATTTCTGCTTTATTTCTTTTAAGTAACTCTTCCTCTTTATTGAGATGATCTTTCACTTCCTGAAATTTATTTCTGATTTTATTTTATTTATTTCTGATTTTATTTCTTACATTGTCCTTTATGTCACAGATCAGTTTAAACTCCTTTTCTGACATTTTTTTCTACTGTGCTGTCAATGGATCTTATTTTTGGAACATCTTAGTTTGTTTGAGATGCTTTTTTCCCTTGTTTTTTCATCTTCTTTGGGTGTCTGCCCACATAGCAGTATGGATCTGAGGCAGTACAGCTTCTATCCTGTAGACTTACAGTGTCCCTGAAGGTTTCCAGTTCTTCACCTTTAAAGGGGAGACAATAATAAAATAACCCAATGCAAATTATATACGGTCTTAAACCAAATCACTCCTATTTAGATGTCTACAGTTTTGTCACATTAAACAGAAATGATATGGTCAATTACTGTCTGCAATATAGTGAGTTTGCAAAGGGGTTTACAGTTTCAAATGGTGGACAAAGAGAGAACAGAACTGGTGTAGAATGTGATGTTTATAAGGAAGGGGGAGAGAAGAGTGAGAGAGGAATTGATAGAGGTTGGCTTTTAGCAGAAGAAAAGAGAGAAGTAGAATCCAGGGAATAGATAAGTGAGAGGAAAAATATATATAAAGTAAAAATTTTTAAGAAAAGGAAAAAACTTAAAAAGAAAATGAAAAAAGTGGACTATACAACAAAACTGTAAAACACTGTTCAGACATCCCAGTCCTCACTAAACTGTTGTATGAAAAATACCTGGTTTCAAAAATGGTAGAAATGTGAGAAAAGGAAAAAAAAAAAGAAAGAAAAAAAAGGAATCTCGGTGAAAAGTTGAACCATTGTTTCCACTGGAGTTCAGAGGTTTCTCAGCTTCCCTTCTCAGCAGTTAAGTAATGTTGTCTGGAGTTTGATGCTGGCTCTACCTCCAGGATGTTTGGTGTTGCTAGGTTGAGAGTGTTAGTCATGGAGGTGAGGTGTAGGCTTTGTTATGCTCCAGTCTCTTCACTGGGAGTCTTTTGGTCTGGAGATTTTAAGTCAGCGAGTCTCCAAGGCCCAGCAATTGCTGGTCCACTTTGGAAGACTGTACCCAGGAATCTCCTTTGGGTTCCACTCATGTGGTGTAGGAGCCTATTCTTATCCAACTAGTGTAGCTTCAGACCCTATGATTTTTGGTCTCTGATTCAGTATCCAAACTTGATCTCTCCCTCCCTCGCCCTCAGGTCCGGCAAGCAGCTGAATTGGAGGGGGAAGGGTAAGCTAGGTGGGTTTCTGTGACCAGTATTCCCCTGTATAAACCTCTCTTCATGCTTGGTTTTCTTCTGGTCAGTTAGGCACACTCTCTGTCACACAGTGTGGGTTTGCCCAGCTCATTGTTTGGGCCAACTTTGGTCTGCCAGTAATTGGCTACCCCAACTACAGGTCCCCATGATATGGCTAGAAAATGGTTTCTTCTGCTGTCTTCTTTGTATGCTGCCAAGAGAGATGTCTGCTTCCCTCCTGTACATCAATACTGTGTAGCACACTTCATTCTTTTTTCAAGTAGTGTCTCTGTTCTCTAAGCTTCTGTCCCCCGACACACCTCAGTCTTCCCTGCCCTGACCAGCATGGAAAATTCATGGTTCTGGTGAGTGGCAAAGGGAGATTCAAAAATAAAGACTCACAAATACAGATTATGAAGATCCCACCTATGATCAGGTGGAGCTCTGCTCTCTGATGGAGATCTAGATCTAAAGAGTTATGCCAGAAACTTTTTTTCTTTTTTTTTTTTTTTTTTTTGCGGTGCTGGGGATCCAACCCAGGGCCTTGTGCTTGCAAGGCAAGCACTCTACCAACTGAGCTATGAGCTATCTCCTCAGCCCTTCTTTTTTTTTTTTTTTTTTTTAGAAATCTTTATTTATCTGTGTCTCATTATCAGGTTAAAAACTATGCAAGCATTATTCTTTGTATTCAGGAAAGTTGCAGAAACTAGGATATCCTATGTAGCTTTTCTGTAGTTGCAATCCACAGTTGCAAAGTGCAATGTTAGGAGTTTTGTGTAGCTCTCAAGAAAGTCCATTGTTAAAAGTTACTGTGAAGTAGGCAAGAATAGGAGAAGTCAGCTGGTGGAAACACTGTGGTTCTCTAGCATAAAAATTTCTCTGTTCCCAGGAGCTGTGTGCCTGAGATCAAAGTCAGAAATGATAGGACTCTTGCACAGAGTCTCCTCATACAGGGCATTGCCACAGCAGTTAAGCATCCTGTGCCCTTGTACAGAAGCATTCCCAGGCACCTGGCATGCCACAGTCATGAGGTCTCAGTCAGTACTCTTCCATCCTCTGTCACCACTCTACACTTCCCAAGAATGGGGATTCCTTTAATTCTTTTATTTCTTTACTGTGCTCACTTAGGGACTATTCTGGTTTGCTAGTCCAGCTGCTCTCACATCTGTAGGGCTGGGGACCTTTCCCCCTTATTTTATTATGCAAGATCTCCTGAGTCCCTGATCTGTTTTGAGTGCCCAGTATTAAATTCCTTTACCGTCCCCCTAATTCTTGATCATTCACCTATCTTGTTGAAAAACTTGCTGTTTGCTTTTCTTGGTTCTTGGTTCTTGCCACAGATCCACCTGGGAAGTTTCTCCTCCATCCCATCATCTTCCTGCTGCCTTTCTAATATTTTTTTCTATAGTTTACACAATTGAAAAGAACAGCCACACAGGAGAGTGCCAATTATTTTTTATTGGTCTTTTCCTTATGCATCCAACTTTTAAACTAGAGGGAAAACAACTGGATCTGTAAACATCAAACTCACATTAGAGTTCTGCATTTTCTTCCAATTACTGTTTATTTTCCTAAAACTCTGGTGATTCATATCTCTATTATGCACTGTTTACTGGCCTCTCTCTCATCATTCTGATTTATTCTCTAACCAACATCGATTGTTTTCATTTAGTTTACTTACTCCAGGTGCTGGGGATTGTTCCCCTTTTTTGCTTTATTGGACACAGAATGAAATAACAAACTTAAGGATATTTCCCAATTCACAGTAGTTTTCCTCATGTGAGAGAGGGACTTGTACGTGTCTGAACAATTGTGGGATCTAATTTGTATTCCTCTTGTGTTGAGCAATTCCCTACAGAGTCCTGAACAATCAATTGTATATCACAGCAGTGAGACTTGCAATACTCCTCCTAAATCTGACATTCAGTTGATTATTTCAAGAATGTCCTTGTATCTCTTTCTATTCTTGTTGATGAAATATTTGACAAATTGTGCCTCTGTTCTATTTGTTTCACTGTTTTTCACATTATTGTTTAGATTAGAAACAGAAGATGTCTTAAATTTTTCTCATCATTTTCTCTTGATTTTTCCTCTCTTAACACCAATAATAAAAATATTTTCCCTTTTGTGTATAACATTCCTAAACATATTTAGATTCTGTCTAAACTTGTGATTTTTTATGCCATTGATGAAAGTATATATGTAAATAATATCAGTCATATGCACTATTAATATGTTGGGTAATCCCCTAATGTGATTATTTATTTTCTCCTTTAATTAAAGAAATAAATATTCTTAAACTGATAACAAAGTACAAATATCTTTTTGTGGCTATTTTTAATATAGGTTTATAGTTATATATTAATACATTTATTTACAGAAGAAAGATGTTTACTTCTTTTGAGAAATCTAACAAGACATTCAATATTTTTCTTACAAACATATGTCATTGCACATTTAAACTGAAAAATATTAACTTTACTATACAAGACAAATTAGTATTCATGAGGTGTATATGATCAATGCACTAAATGTGAAATGAAAACGTTTGTGTATTAATATTAAATTACAGAATATCATACTATTTCACATATTTAGCATACACTCAGAATATAGCCTAATTTAATGCTCCAAAAATTATGCATGAATTTTTACTTTAAAACATTGAGTGCCCAAATGTGTGGCCAGTTCATATAATGAAAATACATGAAAAATTGGAAAATACAATTCATTCACTCATTTACTAAAATCTATTGAGCAGTTACTTTGTGCCAGATACTTGACAAAGAGTTAGGAATGAGAAGATGATATAATAATGAAAAATATGAACAAGTAAATATTTTTCAATTATTTTAATAAATGGTTGCATATGTTTCCAAAGGAACACATACATAAGCAAATAATTCTGCCTAACTCCAGTCATGGAAATATGACCACAGTTAAAATCTGAGGTATGCTGAGGAGAATGTAAAGGTTGATATTTCTAGAAAGGTGACCAGAAACAAAGACATCTAAGGCACACAACATGCCTTATATATTAGCTTCTTAGAGCACCATAACAAAGTGCAACAAACTGGGTTACAGATATTGCACACAGAACATCTTGCTTCTATGTGACTGTAACATAGTTCCCACTAATCAACCTTTCCTTCTCTCTTATTTCCCTGTGGTTTCCCCAGCTTCTGGTAACTCGGCTTTATCTAAAACAAAAGAAACTTGAATACTCAGAAATTTATTTTTCCAGTTCTGAAATCAAGATAAGGCCATAACCCATGTGAAGCAGCTAGGGGTGACTGCTTCCTTGTCTCATCTACTGTTTGAATATTGCTGGAAGTCCTTGGCATGCCTCGGCTTCAAATTGCATCATTCCAATATGCTTTCTTCTCAAATGCCCTCTGTTTATTTCAATTTTCCTACTCTTTTGAGTATATTGGACATTGGATCTAAAGTCTACTCTTTATCCAGTAGGACCTCTTTAGAACTTGAGACATCTTCAAAGTCTCAGTTTCCAAATAAGATCTTGTTCTCAGATACCAGGATTAGGATTTGAGCATCTTTCCAGATGACTTAATTCCACTCACAACAAAGTTCCACCAAGGGCTCTTTGGAAGCAAATTTAAAGTAATTACTAAGACATACAAGTAAAGAGGGGAATCATGGAAACAGCAAAGGTTTTAATCCATATAGCAATAAAGTGCTAATTTTTGTTCTACAAAGTTGAATGTTAGACAGCTGTGGATGAATTAGAAGATGAAAATGCTTAGATGTCACCTAAGGAAGAACTACCAAAGACTGAGAGGAGAGAGGGGAAAAAAGAGAAAGAGAAAAGATGTGCTTTAGTGACAAGAAGGATTGCGTCGAGGGAGAAGAGGGAGAAAGTAAACTTGATGCAAATGTTGGTGAATGGCGCTTAGGTGTAAAGCAACTTCACACATGGGAGGAGAAAATAAGGAGTTTTGGAACAATGCATAAGGAAGATGAAAGCTCTTTTGGTTTTAGTTTTCTACAAGTAAGCCTTGACACTTGGGGAAGATATTAATGAAAATATGTTCCATGGGCAACTGGAAATACTAGCCTGAACTCAGAAAGGGAGAGAGGCTGAAGTGATGGCATTGGATATAAATGATGGATAGATCCTTTGGATTAGAATTGCTTAGATTTACTGGGACAAAAAAAAAAAAAAAAAAAAAAAAAAAAAAGAGAAAATACTGTGTGAAGTAAGGCAGTAATATAATTTTCATGCAGAAAACTATAAACTATTTTATAGTTTAGACTACTTAAACTGTAAGCATTTAAATCCCTTAAAACTAACCAAGAATTAAAAATATCTCAATAAATGTTTGTTATCATTATAATAATAATAATTATTGCTCAGATGAAATATCCTTAACTTTCTATAAGTCTGTAAGGAAACTGGGTTTTTAGACCATCATATTTTTAATGATGGTTATATTTTACAGATATTTTAGATTTGCAGAAAAACGTGAAGGTAGCACAAAAAGTTTCTATATATTTTCTACTCGGACTTCATAAAGTCTTACATTCATATGGTACATCTGTTACAATTTGTGAACCAATATTGTCACATTGTTACTAATAAGTCCATATTTTTATTTTATAATTCCTTAGGTTTTAACCTAATATGTTTTTAAAATTCCAGGATTCCATTCAGAATACCAAGTTATATTTAATCACTATATCTTTGAATTCCTCTTAACTGTGAGAATTGCAGTCTTCCCTTGCTCTTAATGACTTTGGCCATCAGGAAGAATACTTGTCAGATATTTCATAGAATATTGTCCAGTTGAGATTTGTCTGTTGTATTTGTCATGATTATTCTGTAGTTATGGATTATGGGAAGAAAACCACAGAAACAATTTGCCACCTTCATTGTATCATATCAAAGACACATATTATAAGCATGATTTTCACATTTATCATTGATTTTGCCTAACCAGGTAGTGTTGGCAAAATTTCTCCACTGTAAATTTATACCTCCACCATCACCATAAAAATTTTGAAACAAAGTCACAATGCACATCCCACAATGAAGGAGTGGAGAGTTGTGCGCCCCTCTTGATAACAAAATATTCATAAAGAATTATACAGAATTCTTCTGTGTGGGATATTTATCTTTTCTCCCATGCTTAATTAGTTATCTAATCATTGTTGATATTAGTATGGACTCAATTATGGGAATTTTTTAGCAAGTCCTTTAGCTCAAGGAACAACTTGGTCATCTTGTATGATTCTTTTTTTCAGTTCTAAAATCAACCATTTGCCAAGGATCCCTGATTCCTTGTCTTTAAGAATGGCATTGTAAACAGATCCTAGGAGGTAAGTGAGATGATTGCTGTGGAATGTCATTGTTTCTGAATTTTCTTCAGATGATAGAGCAACAAAACCTATTTGTGGACACTGTTCTGTATATGCATATACTTATAAATATGTATCTACATAAACTTTATTTATATTAAGCTAAGCATGAGGATACATTGATATCTTCTAGCTTCTTTCTCCATAACCTCCTAATGCAACAGCAAGAAGCCTGGCTCCCATTATCCCTCATCCGTTTACTTAGTAGTTAAATTCCAGCATACATGTACATTGGTATTAGAATTGTTAACCCATATCCCTATGAAAAAAACATTGCTATCCGGTAGAGGGCAGAATTTATGTAAATTCTTTTTGCTTTTACTCTAAAATTCTTCAGTCATGTCACATATTTTTTAGGTTAGTACTTTTCACCTCTTCAATGAGGTCACTTTATATATTAGTATAGAATTTAATATTTCAGCAAAAATACAAAATAATTATTAAATCATCCGCAACTTATATTTTCATAAAGAAAAGGAAAAGAGAAAACATCTCAATCATCAATAGTTTTAAATAACAGCAGTTCTAAAAAGGAGCTCTTTCAAAGGCAAAATATATATATATTTTTTTTTTAGATGTTGCTAGACCTTTATTTTATTCATTTATTTATATGCGGTACTGAGAATCGAACCCAGTGCCTCACACATGCTAGGCAAGCACTCTAACACTGAGCCACAACCCCAGTCCCCCAAATATACTTTCTAACAGTCTTATAAGATGTTCATTTAGTTTTGTTTTAAAATTGTCCTTGTCATGGTGAAAAAATATTTTATAATTGCTTTACTTAAGTAGGAATTTATCCACATCATTTTTCAAAAAATTTAAAAAGGCAATAGTGACATGTTTATTTTAAAATTTCTGTGCCACTATATTTCTAATGTTATATACAGCTAAAAATAATAAAAAATTTGGAGAAAAAGCAAACCAATATGTAATGTCTCCAGGCAATTTTCATTTATCCTTCTTGCTTATATTACCAGTCAATATTTCAGAAAACTCAATGGACTGAATTTCCTGAGTTTGCACTACTAAAACTCATCAAACAACAACCCTATGTGTAGAAAAACTTGTCTTAATGAACCGTTCACATAGTCCCAAAATAGAAACATGCTCTGTCATTTTGTCATTTTTAATTCATTTAAAAAATATTTTATGTGTGTTTGTTTTTTGGGGCCAGGGATTGAACCCAGGCTCACTTTACCTTTGAGCTACACTCTCAGTTCTTTTTACTTTTTATTTTGAGAGAAGGTCTCATTAAGTTGCTGAGGCTGGCCTTGAACTTGCAATCCTCCTGCCTCAGCTCCTGGGTGCAAATATCTTTTAAAAAGAGGAATAAGAAACTAACTACAGAAAGAACTGAGGATTTTGGATGTACCATGAAATCTGTTGGGAGGCAGGGACTGTTATTGTTCCTAAGGTCATGCCTCCTGTAACAACCACTTCCTCCTCCTATCCCTCCTCCTCCTTCTTCTTCTTCTTTCCCTCTCTCTACATCATTTTTTTTTAATTGAATCCCTACTGTTTATCAGGTGCAATGTTCGATTCTGGAAATACAATGATAAATAAGAAAATCTTTTTCTCATAGAGTTTATATTCTAGTGTTAGAGACAGAAAACGTACAGGTAAACAACAACTCAAGTACCATCTCCTTATTTTTCTTGAGAATGCATCTGAATCACGTCTTCTTCTGAACTTTTATATTAATGATCATTTGTCTCACAGAATATCATGCTTACTTATACATTGTGTTAAAAGAGAATTGTTAAATGGATATGGCACTTTCTTTTTGAAAATACAAAGAACAGACTCTATGATATATGGCTGCTTTTCTCAGTATCATGAGGAAGGAGGAAGTATGCATGTGATCAGTGATCTCAAGGAGAATTTGGTGGTTTCTCCAGGAAAGCAGATCTGGACTCTGCATAAGCAACAGCTTTCTTTAGTCAGCTGTCTGAATATTAGAAGATAGCTTCCCTAATCGATATGGGTATTCAGACAAATAGCAAGCAACTGCTAGACTGATAGAGTCCAGGAATATTTAACTGCCAAAATGTTTTGTAAGGGTCTGCAGGATTCTAAGAATCAATGATTTTTGTGCTTTGTTTGTGTATAAGGCATACGCCATTACACACTAGAAGCTAACTGGAAGAAGAATCCAACCTCCATTCTCCTCTTGTGTATGGATTTTGCCACTTCCCAGTTAGTATATTCAAATTATTAATCCATCAAGTGGATTGAACCAATGATTAGGTCAGTGTCACAACAACATGGCATTTACTTGGTTCCCCTGAGCTAGGGCAGTGAGTCAGATTAGAAATATTAAAGGTATAAGAAATTTAAGAAATAAGACAAGACATGAAAATAAATTAAAAGCAGGATCTGATGGGGACCAACTCTAATGGAGACTGGGTCTAATGCCCCAAAATGCAGCCTGCAGGCTTTATTTAAATGGGTGGGAAACCCAATGGGATTCAGTGAGGAGCTTCTTCAGGAAAACAGGATGGAAATGAGGAAAACAACTTCTTTGGGGTTTAGCAGGTTATGCTCACCTTCCAGAAGCTGCATTTAAATCAAGGACTGTGAGCTAAGGCAGGATATCAGCATAATCTGGGCATTCTTGAACTAGAGAATTTTACCTGGGAGCTCCTAGAAAAGCAACCCCAGTGCCTTGTGATGACTCAAATAAACCCATAATTCATACATGGCCTCCAACTGGTCAGGGCCTTTATCATCCAAACCTTGCCTAAAATCCCCATCTCTGAACCTTGCTGCATCGGGGAGCATGCTTTCAACACATGAGCTTTGCCGGGTCATTACAGATCCAAACCCTAACAGTGACATAGAAAATATAAGAATATGTGTATAACCCTTTGCTGGATACCCAATCTCTCAATCATCTGATCTATGCCTTTATCCTGAGCCTCATGGTTAACTCTTCCTCCTAGTTGCATATGCTTTAGTCCTCAAAAACTACTCAGTTTTCCAAATGCTCCCAATGTACCTTTCCCACATGCTGATCTTTCTGAAAGTTGTGTTCTATTTCCCATTTTTGTCTGACTGGTTTCTAGACATTTGACAGACTCATACATTCTATGAGTCTTTCTACTGCTTTGAAGTTTAATTTAGCAGTCTCTGTT
Organism: Sciurus vulgaris; assembly: GCF_902686455.1. Classification (NCBI taxonomy): domain Eukaryota; kingdom Metazoa; phylum Chordata; class Mammalia; order Rodentia; family Sciuridae; genus Sciurus; species Sciurus vulgaris. The sequence goes on along the minus strand of NC_136469.1, from coordinate 40,580,569 downwards.
TTGATTTCAGAGTAAAACTGTATGCACACCTGTGTGTAGTGCATTTTGTGCTGCTGAGTTAGTAGGTTTCTCTTCCTTGTATTATCTTTTCATTAAGATCAAGGACAACACTTTATTTTATTTTATTTGATATAAGCAGCTAATCAAATTGAGTAATCACTCTGAAAACTGTCTGCTTGCTGAATCTGTTAAAATCTTCTTAAAAGACATGTATTTTTAAAAGATCATCTTAGGTTCATGAATACAGTCATTGGCAATACATTTAATTTTTAAATGTTAAAACAGACATATTAATGGAAGGTAAAGGCAGTTAACTTCTGATAAAGCTGGTTTTGAATTAAAAACATTGGTTATAACTTTTATTAGTAGGTTGACATTGAACTAATAGCTTTGATTTTATGAATCCTAGTTTCCTTTTTAAAATAATAGAATGAAAATTAATGTATATTCATAAAATTCAATATTATAAATGAAATAAAAACTGATAACAATTACCCCCACTATAAACCAGGTACACAGTGACTACTAATCCTACCCTTCATAAGATCAATCTGAAGCATAAATTATATTCTAAAAGATTTAATTCATGTATGAGACTTTACTCCTAAAAGTTGCAAGTCCCATAATCTTGTAAAATTATTAGGCAAACAGATCTTTAAATATTAATTTGCTTTCATTTATCTCAAAAGCAGATAATAGCAATACTTCTGCAAGTTAGAGTAATATCATTTAAAGACACTTCATTTAGCCTTAAAATATTATAAAACTATTTGAGTAAATGACAAAAAAAAAAAAAAAAAAAAAAAACCAACAGGGGTAATGGATGTACTTGCCACTCCAGAAGAGATTATGGATAGTCACTACTGATACCCACAGTAAATTATTGTCATTCAACCTTTTACTGTGTTCCAGTTTATGCTTATCAAATTTATATGCCAGATATGGATTCAAATTAAATTTGATTCCATTAAGAAGAAGAAAAAAAAGAACAATTAGCAAAAATATAATTCCATTAAAGTCATTATGGATGTATTGTGACAAATTATCTGCATTAGGAATGATTAAAATTCATACTATTGTGTCATAAAATAAACCATTGAAAACAGTTGACAATTTTGTTAACTGAAAATTCAGATAAAAATACCACATTTTGAAACTGAATTATTTTTCTCCCTTCCTACATTTTCCAGTGATATCACTAATACAATTTGCTTGAATGAATATCTAATGTCAGAATAATGAATACAGTTAAACACTAAGAGAAAAATAGGAGATAAAATATTCTGAAATTGGTCTTTGTGGTCTTGACTTTTAAAATTTTTAAACTAATACTCTGGACAGTTAAAAGCAATTTTAAGATATTGATAAATATTAGACACTCTGAAAACCAAGATCTTCCACAGAGGTTACAAGATCTATAGGAAACAAAGACAAATCTGACTAAAGGTGTAACAGTAGATCAACTTGGGAAATGTTAACCCAAGAAAAACAGTGTTATTGTATTATTGATCTCCTCCATTTTCATGGATTTAAATAACATCTATTCTGGGAAGATCCACACAAGCTCAAACTCTCCCCTGAACTCTATATTCATATATTAAATTGTTATTTAATATTTTCAACAGGATACTACCTTACATTTAAGAAGTACAAAGTAGAACTCCACTCTAAACCTGTTTATATTATAATATCTTCATTTACATGAATATCAATATTGTCCCTCTAGCAGTATAGCCAAATCTTCAGTTGTCTTTTACTCTTTTCTCTTATACAACCCATAAGAAAATTCAGATCCACTAATACCTTCCCAAATCATTTTTATGAACACCATGGTTGCAGCCATGTTTTCTTTCTCTGAATTTGGTTTATGGTTTTCATTCCTCTTCCTGTATGTCTTCAGCCTACAATCAGCACAATGGCCTGGCTGATTCTGTATAATGGAAGTTATAATGTTATTACTTTTTGCTTCAAACTATCTAATCCCACAAGTAGCACACTTGCACTCAAAGGTAGGTTTGTTTAGCTTACTGCAGCAAGAGAAGGTATACATCAAAGGGAACCTGGACAGTCTCAGTTAGACAGAACTTATAGGGAGGTTCTTATTAGAAAAGTACAAAGATTTGGGAAAGCAAAGTCTATTTTAGATTAGGTATTATCAAAAAGAGGGCAGTTCAGCAACTGGCCATCTTGTTGTCTTTTTTCAGAAGGCAAGAATGGTGTGAGGGTAATTAAGGAAGCAGTATTCACAAATAAGAAACTAAAATAACTAATTTTTCTACTTTAATGACAATGTCTGTGATCATTTAAGTGATGATGAACTTTTTCAGGATTATATTAATCCTAAATTTAGAATGTCAAAAAAATTCAAACAAGGCAAATGCAGAATATTTAAAAGTTGTTAAAAATTATGCCACAAGTCTTGTTATTTTGGGAACATGCATGCAAGTGGAGAATGGAAAATTGTAGTGTCTATGTAAGTATGTTAAGGCAAATTTTCTGATTTAAGAGAACAAATAAATTGAGGTATCTAAGCTTTAATTTTGGAAATATTAAGATAATATCCATTCATTCACTGTAATTATTATTTGCTTTGAAAATAAATCTAGTATTTTAAATATCCATAGTTTTATATTGTAAAATAAATAACTTACATGGTCTTTTTCAGAGTTCCTAGGACAGTTTCCAACCCCTTTGAGTGCTTCTATTTATGCTACTGAGGTGACTTATGGTGAGTACCTCATCATTTTGAGATGTTTTCTTAGGTGCGTTATCAAAACCAACCATGTGACTAGGGTATTGGAGTTTCAAGTCAGGTGATATGAGTTTGATATATGGGGAAGAAATGATGAATATTGATTCAATTGTCATGGGAGAAGAAATATCTCTGAAGTGTCTGATAAGTTTTGGAAATCAACTCAAGACCTGCAGGGTTCTTGACAAACATGAATGAGAACTTCAGCAGGTACCAATCAGAGACACAGACAGATTTCTTTAGGGAAGTAGATACACATTCAAGGGGAATGAGGGTCATATTGAGAGTGAGGGACATGTTTTGGGAGTTCCCAGCTCTTCTTTTAAGGGAAATTTGATGAGGTTGAGTATGGGAAGGTAGGTAGGAATGATATCAGTCTAATAATCTCAAGAGTGTCTGGTGGTCAAGTAAATCTCAGGATCCTTAGGTTGAAGTGATCTTCATTATCTGATTAATAGTTATGGAAGCTCTAATTTACAGGATTCTCAAGATGTTGTATCTCCTTGATTAATTTATTTATTGGGTTGTTAATTAAGAGTGAAAGGGTAGATTTACAGATTTTCCAGGAATTTGGGAATAAGTGGCCTGGGAAATAGACTGGTTTAGGGAATAACAGATCTAGAAAAATGTGAGAAAATTGTGAATTAAAACCTTATTACCTTTGCTATCCTTTATGTCTCTTTTCTACTTATTTCTTATTTCTTTTATCTAACTTCACAATAACATGCAATATTTCAATCCATCAAACTTACACAATGAAACTTCACTAAAAGCATTGGAAACTTAAGTTCAGTTAACTTTTCTGGTTGGTGAACACTTTGATGTGCCAGAAAAGAGTTGCATCCTGATTCCATGAATATTTATTACATTGTATAAGTTAGTCATAGGATATGTTCCAAACATTGTTTTCTGCTTTGTATTAAAAAATACATATATATATTTTCAAGAACTGCATAATCCATTATAATGTGTTAATGTTTTAAATACCTAAAATACTTTAACTCACAAAAGCTTAAATGATTATTCATGCACATTTGAACCACTGATTTCAGTCCTTCAGAATTACTAAATAAATGTCTGTGTTTTTAGAACAACTGAACAACTTCATTTTTAATCTTTACTTAATTCTAATGCACTAAATTGGTAGACTAATGATATATACATGCAATTTGTTAATAAGCATAACTCACAAAATTATCACACAAAGAAAAGGGGGAGATAACAGATTCATAAAAGATGCCTGAGCTTCCAAGCTTGCATTACAACAACCCTGGGAGCATGAGGAGCTGAAATAAGGCCTTTAACATGTCAAATAAAACACCATCTCAGAAAGATCAATATGAGCAAAACACTCATTAGCTGTAACAAAATCCTTGTGTAAACAACTTTAAATAAAAGAGAAGGACATTAAAAAACAGGGAAAGAAAATTTCAATCACTTACCTACATAGATCACTATGATTCAGATTTCCTTCTGCTCAAAATGAGTAAATTGTTCTCAACTTTATTTTTTTCACTCTTTGAAAAATTTATTCACATAAGCAGTTAAAACTCACTCCATTTCCTGAAGCTGCTTCATTTCCCAGAGTCAACAATTCTTAGATTATATTTTTGTTTTTTCCTTACAGTTTTATTAAGATACAATTTACATATGAAAAAATGCTTCCTTTTAAAGTATACAAGTAAGTAGTTTTGAGTACGTACATTCAGAGCTGTGCAACCATCATCATAATCTAATTTTAGATATTATCTTCAGTCTAAAAAGAAATTTTGTATGTAAAAGCAGTCTGTCCTTATTTCCCCCTATCCTAATTCTTGGCAACCACTAATATACTATGGACTTTCCAACTCTAGATATATATTTGTGCTTTTAGTGTGTATTTATGTGTAGTATATAATTATATATGCTATTAGTTTCTTTCATTTAGCATGTTTTCAAGATTCATCCTCTTTGTAGACTATCAATCCTTAGTTCTTTTTTATTGTATAATAATATTCTATTAGATGGGTGTATTATAGTTTATCTATTCATAAGTAAAAAGCATTTGTTTTGATACCCTTTTTAGATTATTGTAAATAATGAATAATGCTTATTTAAACAGTTGTGTAAAAATGTTTACCTGTACATGTTTTTAATTACCTTGTTTACATACTAGGAGTAAAATCAATGGATCATTTGATAACGCTATATTGAACTTTTGAGTAATTACCAAAACATTTTTCCAAGCAAGTGAGCATATTATAGTCTCATCAGCAGTGTATGGGATTTCTACTTTCTTTACAACACACATTACAACACTTGTGGTATAGCTTTTTAAAAACATATACACATCCTTTCATGTAGGAAGTGCTACCTGAGGTTTTGAGTTACATTTTCCTAGTGAATAATTATACAGAGTGACTTTTTATGTGCCTAAATGTTATCAGTTTTGGAGAAAAGTCTACTTAAATGTTTTGCCCATTTTTTTTTTAGCTGAATTGTCTTTAACTTTTGAGCTGTAAGTTTTCTTCAAATATTTAAGGTATGAGATTCTTAACAGATATGTGATTTATGAATATTTTTTCCCATTGGGTGAGTTGGGTTTTTATTTACTTTTGTCTTTTAAAGGCGATTTTTTAAAAAATTGATGAAGTTAAATTGACCTATGTATTAATCACTTGCACTTTAGTGTCATAACTAAGATAACTAAGTTAACTTGGCCTAAACTAAGGTCATGGAAGTTTCATCTTATTTTCTTCAAGATCCAATTGTTTTAGCTTCTACATTATATATATATATTTTTTTCTTTTTCTTTTTTTTTTATTGTAAACAAATGGGATACATGTTGTTTCTCTGTACATGGCGTAAAGGCATACCATTTGTGTAATCATAAATTTACATAGAGCAATGTTGTTTGATTCATTCTGTTATTTTTTCCCTTCCCCCCACCCCTCCCACCCCTCTTTACCCTCTATACAGTACTTCCTTCCTACATACTTGCCCCCCTCCCTAACCCTAACTCTAACCCTTCCCTCCCCCCCATTATGTGTCATCCTCCACTTATTAGCGATATCATTCGTCCTTTGGCTTTTTGAGATTGGCTTATCTCACTTAGCATGATATTCTCCAATTTCATCCATTTGCCTGCAAATGTCATAATTTTATCATTCTTTATGGCTGAGTAATATTCCATAGTATATATATACCACAGTTTCTTTATCCACTCATCAATTGAAGGGCATCTAGGTTGGTTCCACAGTCTGGCTATTGTGAATTGAGCAGCTATGAACATTGATGTGGCTGTATTTCTGTAGTATGCAGATTTTAAGTCCTTTGGGTATAGGCCAAGGAGTGGGAGAGCTGGGTCAAATGGTGGTTCCATTCCAAGTTTTCTAAGGAATCTCCACACTGCTTTCCATAGTGGCTGCACTAATTTGCAGCCCCACCAGCAGTGTATGAGTGTACCTTTCTCCCCACATCCTCGCCAACACCTGTTGTTGCTCGTATTCTTGATAATCGTCATTCTAATTGGGGTGAGATGGAATCTTAGGGTGGTTTTGATTTGCATTTCTCTTATTACTAGAGATGTTGAACATTTTTCCATATGTTTGTTGATTGCTTGTAGATCTTCTTCTGTGAAGTGTCTATTCATTTCCTTAGCCCATTTGTTGACTGGACTATTTGAATTCTTGGAGTAGAGTTTTTTGAGTTCTTCATAGATTCTGGAGATTAGTGCTCTATCTGAAGTATGATTGGCAAAGATATTCTCCCATTCTGTAGGCTCTTTCTTCGCATTGCTGATAGTTTCCTTTGCTGAGAGAAAGCTTTTTAGTTTGAATCTATCCCAGTGGTTGATTCTAGCTTTTATTTCTTGTGCTATGGGAGTCCTGTTAAGGAAGTCTGGTCCTAGACCAACAAGGTGAAGATTTGGACCTACTTTTTCTTCTATAATCTGCAGGGTCTCTGGTCTGATTCCGAGGTCCTTAATCCATTTGAGTTTAGTTTCGTGCATGGTGAGAGATATGGGTTTAGTTTCATTCTGTTGCATATGGATTTCCAATTCTCCCAGCACCATTTGTTGAAGAGGCTATCTTTTCTCCATTGCATATTTTTGGCCCCTTTGTCTAGTATGAGAAAATTGTATTTATTTGGGTTTGTGTCCGTGTCCTCTATTCTGTACCATTGATCTACCTTTCTATTTTGGTACCAATACCATGCCGTTTTTGTTACTATTGCTTTGTAGTAGAGTTGAAGATCTGGTATTGCAATACCCCCTGTTTCACTCTTCCTGCTAAGGATTGCTTTAGCTATTCTGGGTTTCTTATTCTTCCAGATGAATTTCATAATTGCTTGCTCTATTTCTGTAAGGTACGTCATTGGGATTTTAATTGGAATTGCATTGAATTTGTATAGCACTTTAGGTAGTATGGCCATTTAGACAATATTAATTCTTCCTATCCAAGAACATGGAAGATCTTTCCATCTTCTAAGGTGTTCTTTAATTTCTTTCTTTAGTGTTGTATAGTTCTCATTGTAGAGGTCTTTCACCTCTTTTGTGAGATTGATTCCCAAGTATTTTATTTTTTTCGAGGCTATTGTGAATGGGGTAGTTTTCCTAATTTCTCTTTCTGAAGATTCATCACTTATGTATAAAAATGCGTTGGATTTATGGGCATTGATCTTGTAACCTGCTACTTTACTGAAATCACTTATGAGTTCTAAGAGTTTTCTGGTGGAATTTCCAGGTTCCTCTAAATATATAATCATGTCATCAGCGAACAGGGATAGTTTGAGTTCTTCTTTTCCAATTCGTATCCCTTTAATTTCTTTGGTTTGTCTAATTGCTCTGGCCAGAGTCTCAAGAACGATGTTGAATAGAAGTGGTGAAAGAGGGCATCCCTGCCTTGTTCCAGTTTTTAGGGGGAATGCTTTCAGTTTTTCACCATTTAGAATGATATTAGCCATGGGCTTAGCATAAATGGCCTTTACAATGTTAAGGAATGTTCCCACTATCCCTATTTTTTCTAGTGTTTTGAGCATGAAGGGGTGCTGTATTTTATCAAATGCTTTTTCTGCATCTATTGAAATAATCATGTGATTCTTGACTTTAAGTCTATTAATATGGTGAATTACATTTATTGATTTCCTGATGTTGAACCAACCTTGCATCCCTGGGATGAAACCCACTTGATCATGGTGCACTATCTTTTTAATATGTTTTTGTATGCGATTTGCTAAAATTTTGTTGAGAATTTTTGCGTAGATGTTCATTAAGGATATTGGTCTGAAATTTTCTTTCCTTGATGAGTCTCTGTCTGGTTTAGGTATCAGTGTGATATTGGCTTCATAGAATGAGTTTGGGAGGGTTCCCTCCTCTTCTATTTTATGGAATACTTTGAGAAGTATTGGAATGAGCTCTTCCTTAAAGGTTTTGTAGAACTCGGCTGAGAACCCATCTGGTCCCGGACTTTTCTTTGTTGGAAGGCTTTTGATGACTTCTTCTATTTCAGTACTTGAAATTGGTCTATTTAAATTGTTTATGTCCTCCTCATTCAGTTTAGGCAATTCATATGTCTCTAGAAACCTGTTGATGTCTTCGAAATTTTCTATTTTGTTGGAGTATAGATTTTCAAAATAGCTTCTAATTATGTTTTGTATTTCCATCCTGTCTGTTGTGATATTTCCTTGTTCATTCCGAATTTTAGTGATTTGGGTTTTCTCTCGTCTTCTCTTTGTTAGTGTGGCTAAAGGTTTATCAATTTTGTTTATTTTTTCGAAGAAACAACTATTTATTTTGTCAATTTTTTGTATTGTTTCTTTTGTTTCAATTTCATTGATTTCAGCTCTGAGTTTAACTATTTTCTGTCTTCTACTACTTTTGGTGCTGTTCTGTTCTTCTTTTTCTAAGGCTTTGAGCTGTAGTGTTAGGTTGTTTATTTGTTGAGTTTTACTTCTTTTATTAAATGCGCTCCATGAAATAAATTTCCCTCTAAGTACTGCTTTCATAGTGTCCCAGAGATTTTGATATGATGTTTCTTTGTTCTCATTTACCTCTAAGAATTTTTTAATTTCCTTCCTAATATCTTCTGTTATCCATTCATCATATAATAGCATATTGTTTAATCTCCAGATGTTGGAATAGTTTTCTGTGTTTTACTCTTTCATTTATTTCTAACTTCAATCCATTATGATCTGATAGAATACATGCTAGTGTCTCTATCTTCTTGTATTTGCTAACATTAGCTTTGTGGCATAATATATGGTCTATTTTAGAGAAGGATCCATGTGCTGCTGAGAAGAAAGTGTATTCACTCTTGGTTGGATGGAATATTCTATAAATGTCCGTTAAGTCTAAATTATTGATTGTGTTGTTGAGATCTATGGTTTCTTTGTTCAATTTTTGTCTGGAAGATCTGTCCAGTGGTGAGAGCGGCGTGTTAAAATCATCTAGTATTATTGTGTTGTGGTCTATTTGGTTTCTGAAATTGAGAAGGATTTTTTTGACATACATAGATGAGCCACTGTTTGGGACATAGATGTTTATGATTGTTATATCTTGCTGATTTATGCTTCCCTTAAGCAGTATGAAATGACCTTCTTCATCCCTTCTGACTAACTTTGGCTTGAAGTCCACATTATCGGAAATGAGGATGGATACTCCAGCTTTTTTGCTGAGTCCATGTGCATGGTATGTTTTTCCCCATCCTTTCACCTTTAATCTATGGGTATCTTTTTCTATGAGGTGAGTCTCTTGCAGGCAACATATTGTTGGATCTTTCTTTTTAATCCAGTCTGCCAGTCTATGTCTTTTGATTGATGAATTCAGGCCATTAACATTCAGGGTTATTATAGAGAAATGATTTGGTTTCCCGGTCATTTGGTTCATTTTAAAATTTTGTTTATTTATTTGTTTGACACAACTTGTTTCCTCCTTTATTTGACAATTCCTTTAGGATAATTCCTCCCTTTGCTGATTTGCTTCTTTGTTTTTCATCTCTTCCTCATGGAATATTTTGTTGAGAATGTTCTGTAATGCTGGCTTTCTTTTTGTAAATTCTTTTAGCTTTTGTTTATCATGGAAGGATTTATTTCATCGTCAAATTTGAAGGTAAGTTTTGCTGGGTATAAGATTCTTGGTTGGCATCCATTTTCTTTCAGGGCTTGAAAAATGTTGTTCCAGGACCTTCTAGCTTTTAGGGTCTGGATTGAAAAATCTGCTGATATGCGTATTGGTTTCCCCCTGAATGTAATTTGGTTCTTTTCTCTCACAGCCTTTAAAATTCTGTCTTTATTTTGTATGTTAGGTATTTTCATTATAATGTGCCTTGGTGTGGGTCTGTTGTAATTTTGTGTATTTGGAGTCCTGTAAGCCTCTTGAACTTGATTTTCCATTTCATTCTTCAGATTTGGGAAATTTTCTGATATTATTTCATTGAATAGGTTGTTCATTCCTTTGGCTTGTTTCTCTAGGCCTTCCTCAATCCCAATAATTCTTAAATTTGGCCTTTTCATGATATCCCATAGTTCTTGTAGATTCTGTTCATGATTTCTTACCATCTTCTCTGTTTGTTCAACTTTGTTTTCAAGGTTAAATATTTTGTCTTCAATGTCTGAGGTTCTGTCTTCCAGGTGTTCTATCCTATTGGATATGCTTTCTATGGAGTTCTTAATTTGGTTTATTGTTTCCTTCATGTCAAGGATTTCTGTTTGGTTTTTTTTCAATATCTCTCTTTATTGAAATGATCTTTTGCTTCCTGTATTTGCTCTTTTAACTGTCGATTGGTGCGATCAATCAATGCTTGCATTTGCTCTTTCATCTCATCATTCAATGCTTGCATTTGCTCTTTCATCTCATCGTTTGCTTCTCTGATCATTTTAATTATGTACATTCTGAACTCCTTTTCTGTCATTTCTTCTGCCATGCTGTCATTGGGTTTTATTGATGTAACATCTAGATTTGTTTGCAGCATTTTCTTTCCTTGTTTTCTCATATTGTTCAGGTATCAGTGGACCGCTGAGATATTGCAGATTTCCTCTGTTGATTTACAATGTCCCTGAAGATTTCTATATATATCCCCTCTTAGCCTTCAGTAGGCTGAAGTCTTGGAGGAAGTTGATAATGCGGTGCTCCACAAGGAAGCTGCCTCTCTAGGAGTGGTGGCCTTCAGGTGGGGTATATTCCCTGCTAGTGGGCAGAGGTGCCTCCACTTGTTGACCAATGGTCATCCAAAGGGGACCTAGGCTGTGGGCTGAGGCAAGGCCTGTTTGGGCCTGTGTCTCTGGTTTTACCGTCCTTGTGGGGAAACCTCACCAGGCAGGGAAGACTCACCCAGTGGGGAGGTCTCCCTGGTCAGTTTCCTCCTAGAGGTTCCCCTCAATTTACAGCTACTGCCTGGGCTGGGCTGCCTTCCTCTGCAAAGTTTCCAGGGGCCCGGCCCTACCTCCTGGGCCTGGGAGCCTCACCCTTCGCAGATGAATCTCCTTAGGCTGCCCCTCCTCAGAGAATTTGCCCATAGGCCTGGAACCTTCGCTCCGCCCTAAGCCTGTCTCTGTGCGGCTCTTCCACCCAGAAGCCTCCTAGATCCTGGGACCCTGTTCTGCACCTAATCGCCTGGCTGCGTGGCCCCTCCTCTGAGCAGCCACCTGTGGCCCCGAACAATCGCTCTGAGTCCCAGAGACCCGCCACAGGCCTCTTCCTCCAGACAGCCGCCCAGTATGCCGGTGCGGTCACTAGGAGTCCAAGAAACTCACTTCGTGCCTCCTCCTCCCACCAACCACCCGTAGCCCCGGGCAATCAATCACTCCGAGTCGAAGTGACCCTCCCCGTTCCTCCTCCTTCTCCAGATAACCCCCCGGGTGTTCAGGAGCAGTCCCTCTGAGTGGCTCTGAATCCACGTGACCCGCTGCACGGGTCCTCTGGGCACCGCCCGGAGCTCAGGTGTGGCCACTCAAGACCAAGCGTCCCACCACGCTTCTCCTCCAGGCAGCCCCCCTGTGTTCTGGAGCTGTCATTTTAAGACCAAACAACTCACCACTCGCCTTCTCCTCTGAGCAGCCCCCTGGAGCGCTAATGCAGTCACTGCGAGTCCAAAGGACCCGCCGCGCTCCTTCTCCTCCTTCTCCTACTCCTCCGGGCAGGCCCCGGGGTTCAGAAGTGGTCAGAGTCCAAACAGCTCGCCACGCAGCCCCTTCTCTGGCAACCGCCTGTAGCTCCCGTGTAGTCACCCGAATCCAAGCGGCCGCTCCTCTTCCTCCTCGTCCTCAGGGCAGGCCCCGGGGTTCAGATGCGTCGTTCTGATTCCAAACAGCTCGCCGCGTGGCTTCTCCTCTGGCAACCGCCTGCAGCTCTGGTGCAGTCTCTCCGAATCCAAGTGGCCACGCTCCTCTCCTCCTCCTCAGGGCAGGCCCCGGTGTCCTGAGTCCACACAATTCTCCCGCCACTCCTCCCCCGGGCAGCCGCCGGAGCCCCAGTGGCTGCTCCGAGTCCCAGCGCTGTGCCGAGCGGCCTCCTCTACGGCGCTCCCAGCTCTCCGAGTTCACTGCTCCAGTGGGGGGAGGGGCGTCTCGCCGGCAGTTCTACTTCACAAAGTTTCCTGCGTTCTGGGACCCCCGTCCCATCCGGGATGCCCCCCCAGGGGGTGAGAGTCACCCGGCTACTTTGAGTTGGTCCCAAGCGTCCCAATATCTCCTCTCTTGAATCCTGAGTCCTGGAGCAACACGAAATGCAGCCACCCTCTAGGCCGCCATCTTGAAAACCTCTACATTATATATTTTGAGTTAATTTTATATGACTGAAAATACGGATCTAGCTTCATTTTTTACACATGGGAATATACAGTTGCTGAGCACTTTTTGTTAAAAGGAATAATATTTCCAATTTGAATTGCCATATTACCCTAGTTGAAAATCAACAGATATTAATTGTAAGAATTTAATTATTGACTTTAATACTGTTCAACCAATTTATATTTCAGTTCTTAACCCAGAGTCACATTGTCTTTGAACCACCATTTGATGCAGTTATACTACGTCTCCATATGTATCCAAAGGAGTTAAAATCAGCATATTATAGTGATGCAGTCACATCAATGTTTATAGCAGCTCAGTTCACAATAGCTAAGCTATGGAACCAAACTAGTTGCCTTTCAAAAGATGAATGGATAAAGAAAATGTGGTATATACACAATGGAATATTGCTCAACCATAAGAATGAATTTATGACATTTGTGGGTAAAGGGATGGATCTGGAGACTATCATGCTAAATGAAATAAGCCTATTCCCCAAAACCAAAGGTTAAATGTACTCTCTGATGTGTGGATGTTAACAAACAACAAGGGAGTGAGGAGAATAGAAGTTCAGTGGATTCAACAAAGGGGAATGAAGGAAAGGAAGGAGGGAGAGGAATAGGAAAGACAGAATGAATGTGACACAAATTTCCTATGTACATGTATGAATGCATCACAATGAATTGCCATATCATGTACAACTGCAAGACTGGGATCCTAATTAGAATAAGATATAATCCATGTTTGTTTAACTATGTCAAAATATACTCTACTGTAATGTATATCTAAAAAGAATGAATAAAATTTAGAAAAGAATACATTATGTTGAATCCATTCATCAATTTGTCATCTTTACAATGTTAAAGATTGTTATTCATGTACATTGAATGTTTTTTCATTTATCTAGGTCTTCTTTGATTCCTTCCAATACTCTTTTGCAGTTTTTAGTTCACAGATAATTTAGAGGATTCCATGAACAGTTCTTTTGAGAGATTTCTATGTGCACATGGAGATAGTTTTATTTTTTTAAGCTACATGCTTTTTATATTATTATTGTTGTTATTTTTTTTATTATTGTATGACTTCCCTGTCTTTTTTTAATGAAACAAAAATTTTATTTGCTCATTTGTTGTATTTGAAGTACTCTTCAGTGACTCTTGTTGGTGTGAGATTCTTTGACATTGTCCTTAACCACTACACAATTACAACTAATCACTTTACAGGGTTTGTCATCTGTCACTTTTACAAAGGTCTACTCATTCTTCTAGTTTCTTCTTGTCATCATCCTTAATTTGGTGGATTTGATGCTCAGCACTGAGGGCCTCCACAAACTTGACATACATAGGCTCATTACAGTTGGATGCAGCAAATGAAGTTGGATTTGGCACATAATTCATCTCAAAGTCCAGCTGTTTCTGCAGTAAGCTTCAGCTTAATGCTTCAGTAATTTAACATAAGCCTTGATTTGCTAACTGCTAAACGTAATGAAGCTCCCCTTCTAACCTCCAGTCAATGTGAAACTACTGACTAAACCTACAACCTACAAGTTTCACTCCATAAAAGGAGTGAAAGTGTATCTGACAATTTTAGTGATCATTCAATAACTGCCCTGAATTGCTGATCACATCAGGAGAAAAATGTTCAAATTTGGTGCCATGTGTGACCTTTATCAGATTGAGGAAGTTTCCTTAGGTTCCTAGTAATTAAAAGTTTTTATCATGAAAGGTATTGGATTTTGTCAAATATTTTTTCATTTTATTGAGATAACCATCTACTTACTACTCATTTCTAATAATATGGTATATTATATTAGTTGTTTTAGATGAGAAAACCTCATTGCATCAGGAAGATCAATCCTATTTGGCCATATTATAATCTTTTCATATTATATAACTCACTTCACAAGTATTTGTGAATTTCTCTGTGTGCATTGATATTGCTTATTGGTTATTAGTTGTTATTGTTTTTAATGCATTTGTCCACTATTGATATCCAAGTAATATTTGCTTCATGGAATTGAGAAGTGTCTCTGCCACTTTTATTTTTCTACTTTTGGAAGAGTTCATTAAAAGTTTTTGTTAGTCCTTAAATTTTTAGTAGAAATCACCAGTGGAGACATCTGTGCCTTGACTTTCATTTTTATGACATTTTTCAACTACGAATTTATAATGGTTTTTACATGTTATAATTCTATTCAGAATTATTATATCTTCTTGAGTCTATTTGGTAGGTTTGTGTCTTTCTAGAAATTTGTTCATATCACCTATGTCATCTGTTATGTAAACATACAATAATTGACAGCCTCCTTTTGTATCAATTTGATTTCAATAAGGGCAACAGTGATGTCCTCTCTTTCTTTAATAGTTTTAGTAATATGAGTTTTCTTTCTATTTATCTTGGTTAATACAGTGAAAAGTTTATCATTTTTATTTTTATTCCCAAAGAATAAATTTTGAGTTGTTTTGATTGCTTTGTTTCACTCTAGTCTATTTATTTTCATTCTAATATTTATTATTCCATTCATTCTACTTGCTTTGTGTTTAATTTGCTTCTCCTTTGTCAATATTTAAGGATAGATGTTAGGTTATTTGTTTCAGATCATTATTTTTTCAAAATCAATATTTAAAACTATAAATTTTCAATTATACAAAAACATTTTATAATTTCCCTTGTGACTTATTTTACCCATTAATTAAGAAATAATTTGTTATTTAATTTCCTATATTTGGGGTTTCCAAAATTTGCTTGTTATCAATTTCAAATTTGATTCCTTTAGGTAAGAAAATACACTTTCTATTATTTAAACACTTGTGGTTTAATATAATATTTAAAATTTCTAGTAATCCGATGTATTTTTAAGAATGTTACATGTGCATTTGGGAAGAATTTGTTTTCTGCTTTTTCTAGATTTAGTGTTCCAGAGATTTTCATTAAGTCTAATTGATTTGTTGCTCAAGTTTTCTATTTCATTGATGAGTTTGCCCAGTTGTACTATGCATTATTGAAAGTAAGATATCAATGCAGCTAAGTATTATTACTAAATTATCTTTTCTTCCTTTAATAATGTACAAATTAACAGAATGTATTGCTTAATGATGGATCAGAACAATAAACAATCATTGACATGAGGATATTACTACATTTCTTTTGAAGAACCAAGGAACTCTTTTCAAAAGATTTTCTCTATTCCTCTAAAAGAGCAATTGTTTATATAGCATCTATTGTGGTCTTTGTTTTAATCTTATGTACATTAGTTTCCCAATATGTTGAAAATCAAAATCTATATCTTTTGTGTTATAAACCTCAAGTTTACACAAATCTCATATCTATTTTTTACAACCAGGTGACTATAAAAGCAGACAGAAAACCTAACAATAAAAATGTATAACCATGTTGATTAACTGAATTAAAACTTGCATTCTTTATATTTGCTGGAATTTATTATTCATACAATGGTCCTTTAATTTGCACAATGATGCAATGTTTCTCAGTTCCCACAGAAGTACTTCTAAATTGTAACTTCATTTTTGAAACCCTCATATTTATGACGATACAAATTCTTCTCACATCCTTTTTAAAACTGTATCTTTCTTATATGCATAATTTTTCTTCTACCTCTCCTCATTGCCTAAAAATAATGAATGTTCCTAGGTCATAAAAATAACTTGCAGTTTCTATTTTAGATTATAGTAAAATGATTTTGTGAGACTAGATATTTGATCTAACGTGGGAGAATTATTTTTCTCTTATCAATAATTTATAATTATAGTCTTTAATTTCCATTCACTTATGTTAATTCTACACCTCTGGACCTGTGTATCATTCTTTTATGTTGAGAATATAGCCAAGGAGTTTGGGAAGTGTTGAAATACTGAATAGGAGTGTACTAAGAAAACTTTAATGTTATTCTTTATAATTTCCTCCTGGTTATGTTGGTGGAAATATTTTCAGTGATGGATACAAAAGGAAGAAAAATAGTTTGATTGTTCTGCCAACAAATTCAACAACTAGTAAAAATTACCTGGAAGAAGTTCACCTTTCTAACAACAAATAGGCAGGTGAGAGTCACAGTTACTTTTAAATAGTTGATAATGTTTGTGTACCATTTTTGTTAAAGTACAATTTTCTTGGTACAAAATCTAAAGACAAAAACTACTTGTTTTATGCTTTGTAATACATCTCTAAAAATAACTTTCATAATTTGGTAGATAAATAGTGTTTTGTGTTTAGAAATTAAAATTATTACATATTTAAGAAATTTTCCTGAAAGCTGTTGAGCAGAATTTTCTGAATAGAAATAGCATTATTTAAAAAAAATATATTACAGTAAAACTTTATCTCAGTATGACACCTTTCATATTCAGAAAAAAACACCTTGTACACAGTGCTTTTAAAATGGTGCATGAAAATTATATTTACTTTTTGACACACTAATCCTATTTCTAGCAATATAGCATAAAGATATCCCTCTAATATTACAAAGTGCAGACAGGCATGATTATTCCTTTGCAATATTGTATGGGATTACAGAATATGGAAAGCAATCTAAATGCCCCATTTATAGGAAATGGTTGAGTAAGCTTTGCTACATGCTTACAATGAGCACTATGCAGCTTGAAATGGAATGAGGAAGATTTCTGTGAAGTGACATCCACTGATTCCTAGGACATGCCGTTAAGTGAAAAAAGAAAATCATAAGAGACTCTATAGTCTACTATCCTTCATATTAAAATAAATTGAATGGAAAAACAAATGTTCATGGGATTGGTTATTATGAATAATGCTGCAATAAATTGGGAGAGGAGATATCTTTTCAAGATCCTCATTCAAATTATTTTGGATATAAATCCAGGTGTATGATTATTAAATTGTATGCTAATTCTATTTTTAATTTTTTGAGGAACTATAATACTTATTCATCCTGGCTGTACCATTTAACATTCTCACCAGTAAAGTAAAAAGGTTCCAACTTTTTCCATATCCTTGTCAATATTTGCTATCTATTAAAAATATAATAGCCCATCTAATTGGTGAGAGGTGATATATCATTCATTATAACTTTAATTTGCATTTCTCTGGTGATTCAGAAGGTCAAGAACTTTTTTATGCATATGTCATCATACATATGCTTTCTTTGGAGAAATGTTTATTCATGTTTTTTACCCATTTTTATATTTTTTTGTTTTGTAATTAATCTATGGAGTGCCTTATATTTTTTGTTTACTATTTCCTTTGGTTTGTATTTTCTCACATTTCATAGGTTTACTTTTCTCTCTGTTTTTTCTCTTGCTGTGCAGAAGCTTTTATGTGGTTTCACTTTTCTAATTTTGCTTTTGTTGCTCATAGTTTGATATCATATCCAAGAATTCACTTTACAGTTTCCAAAATATAGAAACAAACTAAATATCTATCAACAAATGAATAGATTAATCAATTATAATATGTACATACAGTGGAACATTATGTCAACTTAAAGAAAGAAGAAATTTCTGCCATGTGTGATAATATGGACAAACCTGGGGACATTATGCTGAGTGTAATAAGTCAGTCACAGATACACAAATACTTCATGGTTGCACTTGCATAAAGAATCTAAGGTAGTCATACTATTAGAAACAGCAGAATGGGTATTGCCTGGAGATAAGGGAAAGGAAGAAATGGAGATTTACTGTTCAATGAGTGTAAGTAAGCTTTTGGTGCTGCTAAAAGTTCTGGAGATTTGCTACATATTATTGTTTCTATAGACAACAAATATAGTGTGCACTTAAAATTTTGAAAAGTAAGTGTATCTAATATTGTGTTTTTATCACCAAAAAAATCATTTTTATTCATTAGTGAATAAAAATAAAGGAAAACATAAATGAGAAAAAAGAATTTTTACCCATGGAGAATTGTTAGAAAAATAGAAAGAAAGAGGGACAAATGGCAACATGGTAGCAAAGATGAGGTAGAAGCAACATCTTTCTCATTATATCTTTTTTGTAGAGTTCTACTTCAGAATCATAGTAAGGTTTTATACATAATTCACATACTTCAAATAAAAGCCATCCCAAACAACCACAATATAGGAAAATTCAAAATGGAATATGATCCCTCACAAATGAACCTAACCTTACAATAAATATCATGAACAGAATGAAGGAGCTGCGAAAGGAAAGAACTAAAACTACTTTAGTTTAGCATTTTGAGGACTCCATAGCAAAACTTAAACACAACCAAATTATACGTAGTGCAATTTCATTGGTAAAGATATCTATAGTTATAAAAAAATCATATGTACACACCAGACTTGAGTAAATAAGGAACAATACTGTATGTAACAATTAAGTTCACAGTATTAGGGAAATTACAGATTAAAAAAATGGGTAAAATTAACTCTGTGGTGTTGGACTGGTATTCAAGGTGTCACTATCAGTGCATGGCTCTGGATAGATAGAAAATAGAAGATAATGGAAAGCCTAAATATGAATATGAAAAAACATAGATACAGAATTATAGATGTTTGTATATGTGTGGGTTAATTTATGTGACAAATTTCCTAGTTTGAACACTGAGAGGAAATTGAAGTGAAATTTCTCATAACAAGTCACGTTTGAAGTCCATTCTTGGTTTATGAGTTCTGTTCTTAAAAAAAAAAAAGAAAATCTTACTCACCTTGCAAAAAAGGTTGATTACAAGATTGAGCAGAAAAATTATCACATGAATATGAAACATATTTTGGTGTCACATGAAAGGAAGTACTAGAGAGGGAGAGAAAGAGAGGGAAGAAGGAAAGTAATAAGGACAGAAGAAAGGAGGAGGTATGGAAGCAAATAAGGGGAAGAAATAGAAATTAATAAAAACACAAGAGCTCATTTGGGAGAGTCTTTATTGGCCAATTGTGGAAGAGTTTGACTCTGTAATGTAATTAAATACTAATGGTTTTAGATTATAATAGATAAAATAAAATAAATGTGCACATGCCTTTATTAACATAAATAAATGGACAGGGAGAAAGCTCTCACTTATACTAGTTTTGTAGTTAACAAATGTAGAACAAAAAAAGGATTAAAAATCATCATGAGAGCAAAATTTCAGTAATAATACTAAAGACAAGATCCAGTGATGGATAGTCCTATTAACAATAAATACTTTAAGGAAAAACATCAAATTCATAATGGTAAAGTATCTCCCTCAAGAATTTTGTTAAATAAACGGGGACTGTAAGTAATTTCAAAACAAATAAGCAAAACAAAACCACCTTATCACAGTGATCCAGGTCAATTTGCCACTAATAATATAAACAGAGGATCCTTGACTTATAATCATTTCAGTTAATTATTTTTCAACTACAATGGTGCAAAAATGTCAAGAATTCTATAGAAATTGAACTCTGAATTCTGAATTTTGAGTTTTTCTCATGGTGACAGTATGCAGTATGATTCTCATGATGTTGCACAGAAGCAGTGAGCTGCCAAGGGATCAGGAATTAACCAAAGGATACTTTATAGTGTGCTGCTAAGTTACGGTAGGTTAGGTGTAGTAAATGTATTTTCAACAATAACTTCAACTCTCTACGGGCTTATTGGGATGTAATCCCATCACAAATCAAGTAGCATCTCCAGCAATATCTTAAACCTCATAATATGGTGCAATGAGATGGTACCATATATGTTTCCTGGTATTCTCATTCAAAATGCGTAATCATTACCTCCAGTGTATCACAGAAAAAAACATCAAACAAACCCAAATCAGGGAAATCGATGAAAATAATACAAGGTTCAAAAGTATGAAAAAAGGAAAGACAATGGGAGACTGGGAAATATAAACTACAAGAAACACAGGAATATGTAGTTCTGATAGAATTCTATAATGAAAAAAGATGATAAATAAACTGATGAAATTCAAACGATGCTTTTGCTTTGTTATTAGCCTTAATATCTAATGTTTATTAACTCCAATGCTAATTGCTTAGTTCTAATAATTTTACTGTAGTTACTTAAAATGTTAGTGTCAGTGGATAGTTGATAAAAGATATATAAAAACTTTTGCACTATTACGTTATTCTTCCATAAGTTTAAAATTAATTCAAAATGTCAAGTTAAAAAATAAAATCTCTAGATTGAATTATGTGGCTAGACAATTGATAGATTAGTGGATATCTGTCAAGGTTAGAACAGAGAAAACACAAATCTAGAGAGGAAATTGCATTTCCCATGATGTTATTTGCTGTCTTCCAGTAGCCTAAAGTCATGTTTTTAATGAAGTCTCACTTAAATGGCACAGAATAGCCTGGGTAAACCTCCAAAACAGGGACAAGATCAGACATTATACCATTAATCGACGGTTACACATCCAGTGGGAATGCTAGATAATTTCACACAATGCATCTGGTGAGACTTGAATGCCCTAACTTTGTTTCTAGGTGGTTGAAAAGTAAAACAACCATAAAATGAAAATACAAATTATACAAAAAAAAAAAAAAAAAAGGAAAAAGATTTTTCACAGTAGACCTTATAGCTAACAGAAAAGTGATCCCACTTAGATGATTTTCAAAGTTCATGGAACAACCAGACACTTGTTTAAATAGGCTTGAAAGAACTACCAATGATCATTACAAAGACCACACCAAAAAGAAAAGCCAAAAAAAATTACAATTAAACTTGGAATTGAATAAAAGTTAGCAGGTACACACATAGAATATATCTTTAAAACTGTATTTAATTTGTTTTAAAGATATGAAAAAGTATTGAAAGTATTATGAAGGAAAAATAGATATAAAAAGTGATAAGAGAATTTTGAAAAAAATAACCAAATAGAACTACAGTTCTATATAGAACTGAAATGAAATGAAAATAAACACTTGAGATGTGAAATCCAAAAGATTAGAGGAGGTGATGATTAATAAACTGGAAAAAATTGCACAAGAATAAAGGTGATGTGATTTATGCATAACCAAAAAATAAAGAGTTTGCACAAAGCCACCAAAATTTTGCATAGTATATGAAAAATAATGATTAAAAGGTGAAGTGCAGTTGTGGCATGTGTTTGGAATGGAGGGCTATGAAACAAAAAGAAATCCTATTTATGTGAACTACCCCAATAACTCAAACAAGAAGTAAAGAAGGAATACATCACAGTAGTAACCACAGAGGTGGGATGGATGGAAAGAAGGCAAAAGTAATTTTGTAAAAGGCACATGAGAGCTTGGTGGTCAATTAGTGAAATTTTTGTAGTATCTTCTTCTCATTTTTTTCTGTTTTAATGAAACTAGAAAAACTGGTGGGCACTTTTAAAAATGAAAAATATTTAAAATCAAACTAGATTATCTTTTTTGAAAACTAGTAAGTTAATAAAATGTCAGAAACTTTAAAATAATTTATAGTAATTAAGAATATCTGGGTAGAAAAACAAGAGGGAAAAACAATCATGGTAGGGTAATTGTTGAAAAAGGCTACAAAATGTCAAAAAAGAGAAACTTGTTAGTTCTCATGTCTTATATAGTCAAGGTAACTAGATGTCAACCACCCACCCAGGTGATAAGGGTAAATATGAATAAGATAAAGTCCCCATCAGAAAACTAAGGAACTTATGACAAAAGTCTGGAAATAGAATGAATAAATAGCAAAGCATGATAATATTGTGGAACTCTAACAAAATACTAACAGGATGTTGCACTTTGTCATATGTCTCTTACTCATCTTTCTAGCATTCTGCTCTGATCAGGTCACTGATAGAGAGATGTCAATGTTTTAATATATGTGCTGTGAACACATTCACTCTGAAAATAAGCAACCTTTGAATTTGTCTTTGCTGAGAAAATTTGTTCAGAAATTCACTAAAAATGTTTTCGATGTGAAAAAAACAACCTTATGCACTTCGTTGACAACATTCATATACAGTATCATTTTGATATGTTCTGTTTTGGAAAAAGTTATTAAAATTTGTACTTTCCTTTTACATTGCTAAATAATATTGGAAAAAAGGCATTTTTATTTCATACACTTTTGTTAATCTCATTCAATAAAGAAAGGAATCACAGATTTTATAATTTATATCATATTGGTTCTATTTACTGAATAGAAGTACAGGACCAAATTTGTAGAAATTAAGTCATTTTTAAACATTTCTTTAGATAATCAAACTTTTAGGCTAGTCATAGTGACACACACATATAATCTCAGCAATTTGGGAGACTAAGGTAGGAGAATCACAAGTTTAAGATCAACCTCAGCAATTTAGGGAGGCCCTCAGCAACTTACTGAGATCCTGTATCAAAATAAAAATGGGGATGGGGATTTAGTTCAGTGGTAAAGCACCCTTGGGTTCAATTCCTAATTCTAAATGAAATAAATAAATTAGTATTTGAGATATATTTAATACAGTCAGATCCTATTTTGCATAACCACAAGGAATCATAAAAATGACCATCAGAGTTAAGCCATATATAGGAATCTTAATAATAAATAGTGAAAAATTATGACTTGGTTATGACCTTGAAATTTAAAATCTTAAAAATTCTTTTTTATGAACTTACGATAAGTATACTGGAACATGAAAAAAGAAACAGATAATTATTTATTCCTACTTACATTAAAATATAACAAGAACTGAAGTTTTATTTCTTTGTGAAAAAGGTCAAGGGTAGCATCAGCAGGGTTGGTTTCCTCTTCTCATTGTATGATGCAGGGTAAAAGAAGTCTGTTTCATTTGCCTTTCTGTTTATATCAGCTTCTGACACAGTCCCTTGTGTTTTCATGGTTATGAAATATCTCCCAGAGCTCCTTTAATGTGAAGGTTCTGCCTGTGTCTCTTCCTCTGGGATGTCCTCATCCTTTTTCTCTCTATACATTTCCTTATTGTGTCAACAGATGACTTGGACTAAGTTTTTCTGGCTTCATGTGTAGAGTCACCTGAATACACCTGAATACTGGCACTACTGACACTCCTCACCAAGCTATATCAATTACCTTTACTAACCACAATAGTATGAAACCAGAAATCTGTAATTGAGAATCCTGGAATATTAGCAAATGCATGGAAATTAAACAATATATACCTGAACAACTATTGGATCAGAGAACAAACTAAAAGGGCAATCAAATATTTTAAGACTAATAGAAATTGAAACACAACATATCAAAACTTATGAAATGCAACAAAAACATTTCCAAGAGGGAAGTTCATAATATTAAATGCCTATACCCAAAATAATAAAGATCAGAGCAGATATAGATGAAACAGAGAGCAGTAAAACAACAGAAAGATCAACAAAATTGAGAGTTGATTCTTTGAAGAGCCAAAATACATTGACAAAGCCTTAAGTCATAAGACACAAATAAGTAAAATCAGAAATTAGAGACATTACAACTGATCACATAGATATGCAAAGGATCACATAATCTACCAAGACTGAATCATACAGCTATTAGAAGTCTGAACAGATCAGTAATGAGCAGTGATTGAATGAGTAAAATCTACAATTTAAGAAAAGTCCAGAACCATGTGGTATCATGACTGAACCCTGCTATTCATTTAAAGAACAATTAACACCAATCTTTTTCAATTAGAAAAGGGATGGTACTTCCAATTTCATTTTGTAAAGAAAACATTAATCCTGACACCAGACCAGACATATAAATGTTCATAACAAACATATATACAATAAATTTCACAGAATATTAGAACACCATATTCTGTAGTACAAAAAAAAAAAAAAAAAAAAAAAAAAGAATCATTCACTATGATCAAGTGGGAATTTTGTCCAGGCTATATGCAAATCAATAAATGTGATTCACAGTATTATAGAATGAAGGACAAAAATCATATATATTGTCATATCAATAGATGCAGAAAAAGCATTTGTCAAAATTCTTCATCCTTTTGTGATTGGAAAAATATCTCAATAAATTAGGCATACAAGCAATGTTACTGAACACTCTGAGTACTAGAAATCCTAGCCAAAACAGTTAAAAGTAAAAGAAATAAAATCTTCCAAACTGAAAAAGACAAATGAAGATAACTCACATTTATGGATTGTCCGTACTACTCAAAATGATTGATTAAATCACTATTAAGATTTCAATGTCATTTTTCACATAGATAGGAAATAATCCTAAAATTTATAGGGAGTCTTCAAATATCCTGAATAGATAAGCAATCTTGACCAAAAAAACGAAGTTGGAGGACTCACACTACCAGACTTCAAAATATATTTCAAAGTTGCAGTAACTAAAACAGCATTGTAATTGCATAAAGACAGCTAGGAATTACATATAGAACCTGGAAATAAATTCATACATGCAGTATCAATTGATGGTTGAAAAAGTGCCAAGAGCACAAAATAGGGAAGGGACAATTTCTTTATTAAATAGTGTTGGTAAACTGGATATTCAAATCCACAAGAATGAAAAAGGGCCTTTATCACCACTTATAGAAAAATCAACTGTGAATGAATTCAAGACTTAAACATAACACCTGAAACCATAAAGCTACTAGAAGGAAACAATAAAAAGCTTCAAGATTTTGTTGGCAGTGATTTCTCATACAGACTCCAATGCATAGGCAATAAAAGCAAGAGCAGCCAAGTGAGACACATCCAAGTCAAAACTTTCTGCATAGCAAAAGAAAGAGTTAACACATTGAAGAGAAAACCCATATTTTGGGATAAAACACATTGGATAAGGGAATGATATCCCAAATATACAAGGAGCTCAATCACTAACAAGAAAACAAATAACCTTATGGGAAAAAATTGGAACACAAAAAATTGGAACACAAAAACTTTTTTTGAGAGAAGAAATAAAGATGGTCAACACATGTGAAAAAGTACTCAACATCTCCAATCATCAGAAAAAGGAAAACTAAAGTGAGATTTTACTTTAAACCTGTTAGATTGACTATTATCAAAAAAAGAATGATAACAAGTGTCAAACGTGTGGAGAAAAGAGGAAACTTGTACACTATTTCTGGTACTGCAAATCAATACAGTCCTTTTGGAGAACAGTATAGAGATTCCTCAAAACATTAACAACAGAATTACCACATGGTCCATCAATTCTGTTTTTGAATATACATTCAAGGTAATTGATATCTGCATATGAAAGAGATGTTGGCACTCTCATGTTTATTCAAGCATCATTCACAGTATCTAATGAGAAATGGCTGAAGTATTACCAATGGATAAATAGATTTTTAAAATGTGGTATGTACACACACACACACACACACACACACACATACACACAAACACACAAACACATAATGTAATGCTATTTAGCCTTTAAAAGCAGGAAATTCTGTCATTTGCCACAACATGTATGAACCTAGAGAACATGATGCTAAGTGAAAGACACTAGGCACAGAGAGATAAATATCACATAACTTCACTTATATGTGAACTCCAGGAAAGTCAAATTCATTAAAAGTAGAAAATAATATGATGATTACTAGAGGTTGGGATGAGGAGATGAATGTGGAATGAAGAAAATTTGGTCAAAGCGTTTAAAGTTTCAGTTAAGTGGGAGAAATGTGTTCTGATGACCTATTGCACTGCGTGTTAACTATAGTTAATAATGAATTGTATATTTGAAAATGGCTTAAAGAGTGAATCTTAAATAGTATTATCATAAAGAAATTATATTTGTCATAGTTCATTTTCTCTTGCCTTAAAACCTAAGATAGGATCATTTATACAGAAGAGAGAATTATTCAGCTCAGTTTGAAGGTTCAAAAGTATAAGATCAGGTGACCCCAACAGTTGAGCCTCTTGTAAAAGTCTCATGGTCAATGGCATCAAAATGATGGCAACATGTTTGGAAGAAAGCATATGGTGAGACAAGAATCCAGAGACTTTAGGGGCCAGACTTGCTCTTTTTATAACATTACACTCTGTGTGTGTGTGTGTGTGTGTGTGTGTGTGTGTTTGTTGTTTTTGTTGTTACTATAACCTATTACCTTCTACAGGCAAGGCAAATATTTTATCACTGAGCTACAACCCAACCCCAACAACTGACTCCTGACTCTTGGAGAAACTAATCCAGGTCCCGGGAGACTTGCGCCAATCTCTTCAGCATCTTTTGTTAGGTCCCATGTCTTAAAGATTCCACCACCTTCAACATCAACACACTGAGAATCCATCTTTCAGCAACTGAACTCTTGAGGAACAAACCATATCCAAACCACAGCAGTATGTAAAATGATAGATATGTTAATTAGTCTGATTTGATCACTTTCTATCATACAATAAATATACAATATAATTTATTGTTTTTCAATTAAAATAGCAAAAATCTTAAATGAGTTAAGACTAAAATTATAATTGCTTGCTAATTATTAATTAACCAAAAAATGTAAATGACATTGGTGACAGCTTCTAGTTCTCTAAGTCAGAGAGCATTGACAGTAAAATATTAACTTCTTTGAATTTGATATTCTATACTAAATAAATTTCATTGCTTATACTAGAAAATCCAGTTTAAGTCATTGGCCATATAGGTTTTTGTTGCTGTTATTTCAAAACTTAAAAGAACTGGTATGTATTCCTAATTAAATTTTCTCATTTCTCCTCTGAACAATCAGCTTGGCACTAAGAACACTGGTATAGCAGTTGATAAATCTTCACATAATATGTATCTTTAGTGTTAAGAAATCTTTTTAATTGTCTCTTAAAAATAATACAGAGAAATGTTCAATAGAAACAGTTGTTTCAGTTTAAATAAAGTAGAATCATGCACATAAAAGTTAAGGAATGGAACTTGGCTTAAACTCAACAGGACATGATCACATACTATTTATTCAGAAAAAAGGAAGAAAAGAATGTAAAGATTTTTTTTTCCTTTCCCACTATATCACAAAAGATGTGCCATAATCAGGGACTGCTGTTATACACACTCAGTGATCTGCATTAAGCTAACCCCTTTGCTCTACATTCTAATTTATGAAATTTTCAGGGGGCTTTAACTAGAATACCTGTGTGTTAGGCAGTCATGTTTCAGGTGCTACCTCTTCAGAAGTGCTACCTCTTTCTAAATTCTCTTTAGGAGTATTTTACAGGTGTCACAACTTCCCTATTTCTTTCATTTATGGAGAAATCACAGCCTTTATGGTCAGTGAGAGTGAGCCAGTGTTGCCACAGTAAGATGAAAGCAGGTAGTTCTGGCAGGTGAATGAGGCAGAGTGGTTCTAACGATTTTTATAAATGGAGACACAAAGAAGACTGAGAAGCAGGAGAGATAGACAAGCACTTTTTGCATTTTCTTACGTTCTATTTTCCTTAGCCTCACTCCAGCATCACTTTACCCCACATTCAGCATCATTTAGAGTGCCAAGTTCTAGGGTTTCCAAAACCTTTCGAAAGCAGCCACTTTGGGTGTTTTGTGTTCCTTTTTCAGATGTCAAAATTCCTGATTCAAGAGTATTCTCTGAAATTCCAAATTGCCTGAAGATGACCTAATCACTGAATTTCAATCTAATTAATACTATACTTAAAATATGTTGAAAGAATGGAAACTGTTTGTATTTTTGATGTTGAGTAATGGCTAAATATGCAACATCCAAAATAAAAAGTAAAAAACAAAGACAAAAGTTAAAATGGAGAAAAATTCAAAAATAGCAATATTGATGTATGTAAAGATACATAAGTAAATATTAAAAGCATCTGATAAAAGGGCAGAAATAAAATTCTTAAGAGAATTTATAAAAGGAAAAGGGAGAAAATGGACTTATTTTTAACAAACCTCAATTAATTAATGGTTTAAAGTGAAATGCACATTACACTTTGATAAAAACAAAAACTAAAATACCAAGTCAAATTAATTCTATACTATAAAAGTCTACTTACCCTAAAAAAGAGAAAACATAATTTTTTAAAAATTTATTTTTATTGTAAACAAATGGGATACATGTTGGTTCAGTTTGTACATGGAGTAACAGCATACCATTTGCATATCCATATATTTACATAGAGTAATGATGTTTGATTCATTCGTTATTTTTTCCTTCCCCCCCACCCCTCCCATCTCTCTTTTCCCTCTATACAGTCCCTCCTTCCTCCATTCTTGCCCCCCTCCCAGCCCCCAAAGTGTCATCATCCACTTATCAGAGAGATCATTCATCCTTTGGATTTTTGAGATTGACTTATCTCACTTAACATGATATTCTCCAATTTCATCCATTTGCCTGCAAATGCCATAATTTTATTATTCTTTATAGCTGAGTAATATTCCATTGCATATATATATACCACAGTTTCTTTATCCATTCATCAATTGAAGGACATCTAGGTTGGTTCCATAGTCTGGCTATTGTGAATTGAGCAGCTATGAACATTGATGTGGCTGTGTCTCTGTAGTATGCTGATTTTAAGTCCTTTGGGTATAGGCCAAGGAGTGGGATAGCTGGGTCAAATGGTAGGTCCATTCCAAGTTTTCTAAGGAATCTCCACACTGCTTTCCAGAGTGGCTGCACTAATTTGCAGTCCCACCAGCAATGTATGAGTGTACCTTTTTCCCCACATCCTCGCCAACACGTATTATTGCTTGTATTCTTGATAATTGCCATTGTAATTGGGGTGAGATGGAATCTTAGTGTAGTTTTGATTTGCATTTCTCTTATTATTAAGATGTTGAACATTTTTTCATATATCTGTTGATTGCTTGTACATCTTCTTCTGTGACGTGTCTGTTCATTTCCTTAGCTCATTTGCTGATTGGGTTATTTGTATTCTTGGTATAGAGTTTTTTGAGTTCTCTATATATTCTGGAAATTAGTGCTCTATCTGAAGTATGAGTGGCTAAGATTTTCTCCCACTCCGTAGGCTCTCTCTTCGCATTGCTGATAGTTTCCTTTGCTGAGAGAAAGCGTTTTAGTTTGAATCTATCCCAGTTATTGATTCTTGCTTTTATTTCTTGTGCTATGGGAGTCCTATTAAGGAAGTCTGATCCTAAGCCAACAAATTGAAGGTTTGGACCTACTTTTTCTTCTATAAGATGCAGGGTCTCTAGTCTGATTCCGAGGTCCTTGATCCATTTTGAGTTGAGTTTTGTGCAGGGTGAGAGATAGGGATTTAGTTTCATTCTGTTGCATATGGATTTCCAGTTTTCCCAGCACCATTTGTTGAAGAGGCTATCTTTTCTCCTTTGCATATTTTTGGCACCTTTGTCTAGTATTAGAAAATTGTATTTATTTGGGTTTGTTTCCATGTCCTCTATTTTGTACCATTGATCTACCTGTCTATTTTGGTGCCAATACCATGCTGTTTTTATTACTATTGCTTTGTAGTATAGTTGAAGTTCTGGTATTGCGATACTCCCTGTTTCATTCTTCTTGCTAAGGATTGCTTTAGCTATTCTGGGCTTCTTATTCTTCCAGATGAATTTCATGATTGCTTGCTCTATTTCTGTGAGGTACGTCATTGGGATTTTAATTGGAATTGCATTGAATCTGTATAGCACTTTTGGTAGTGTGGCCATTTTGATAATATTAATTCTGCCTATCCAAGAACATGGGAGATCTTTCCATCTTCTAAGGTCTTCCTTAATTTCTTTCTTTAATGTTTTGTAGTTTTCATTGTAGAGATCTTTTACCTCTTTGGTTAGATTGATGCCCAAGTATTTTATTTTTTTGAGGCTATTGCAAATGGAGTTGTTTTCCTCATTTCCCTTTCAGCTGTTTCGTCGCTTGTGTATAAAAATGCTGTAGATTTATGTGTGTTGATTTTATAGCCTGCTATTTTGCTGAATTCATTGATGAGGTATAGAAGTTTTCTGGAGGAGGTTTTTGGATCCTCTAAATATAGAATCATGTCATCCGCCAATAGTGACAGCTTAAGTTCCTCTTTTCCTATTCATATCCATTTAATTTCTTTAGTCTGCCTAATTGCTCTGGCAAGAGTTTCGAGGACAATGTTGAAAAGAAGTGGTGAAAGAGAGCATCCCTGTCTTGTTCCTGTTTTTAAAGGGAATGGTTTCAATTTTTCTCCATTAAGAATGATGTTGGTCGTGGGCTTAGCATAAATAGCCTTTACAATGTTCAGGTGTGTTCCTACTATCCCTATTTTTTCTAGTGTTTAGAGCATGAAGGGGTGTTGTATTTTGTCAAACGCTTTTTCTGCATCAATTGAAATAACCATATGATTCTTATCCTTAAGTCTCTTGACATAATGGATTATGTTTATTGATTTACGAATGTTGAACCATCCTTGCATTCCAGGAATGATCCCCACTTGATCGTGGTGCACAATTTTCTTAATATGTTTTTGGATACGGGTTGCCAATATTTTGTTAAGGATCTTTTCATCTATATTCATCAAGGATATTGGTCTAAAGTTTTCTTTCCTTGATGTGTCTTTTCCTGGTTTGGGAATGAGGGTGATATTAGCTTCATAGAATGAGTTTGGTAGGGTACCCTCCTTTTCTATTTCCTGGAATACTTTGAGAAGTATTGGAATGAGTTCTTCTTTGAAGGTCTTGTAGAACTCTGCTGAGAATCCGTCTGGTCCTGGGCTTTTCTTGGATGGTAGATTTTTAATGGCTTCTTCTATTTCATTGCTTGATATTGATCTGTTTAAATCGTGTATGTCCTCCTGGTTCAGTTTGAGAGGAGCATATGTCTCTAGAAATTTTTCAATGTCTTCGGTAGTTTCTATTTTGTTGGAATATAGATTTTCAAAGTAGCTTCTCATTATGTTCTGTATCTCAGTGGTGTCTGTTGTGATATTTCCTTTTGCATCATGTATTTTAGTAATTTGAGTCTTCTCTCTCCTTCTCTTTATTAGTGTGGCTAAGGGTTTATCTATTTTGTTTACTTTCTCAAAGAACCAACTTTTTGTTTTGTCAATTTTTGAATAGTTTCTTTTGTTTCAATTTCATTGATTTCAGCTCTGATATTAATTATTTCCTGTCTTCTACTACTTTTGCTGTTATTCTGTTCTTCTTTTTCTAGGGCTTTGAGCTGTAATGTTAGGTCATTTAATTGTTGACTTTTCATTCTTTTCTGGAATGTGCTCCATTCAATGAATTTTCCTCTTACTACCGCGTTCATAGTGTCCCAGAGATTTTGATATGTTGTATCATCGTTCTCATTGACCTCTAAGAATTTTTTAATTTCCTCCCTGATGTTTTTTGTTATCCATGTTTCATTCAATAGCATATTATTTAGTCTCCAAGTGTTGGAGTAATTTCCTTTTTTTATTCTGTCATTGATTTCTATTCTCAGTCCATTATGATCTGATAGAACACAAGGCAGTATCTCTATTTTTTTGCATTTCCTAAGGGCTGCTTTGTGGCATAACACATGGTCTATTTTTGAGAAGGTTCCATGTGCTGCTGAGAAGAAAGTGTATCCGCTCATTGATGGATGGAATATTCTATATATGTCTATTAAGTCTAGGTTATTGATTGTGTTATTGAGTTCTATGGTTTCTTTGGTTGGATTTTGTTTGGAAGATCTATCTAGTGGTGACAGCGGTGCATTAAAGTCACCCAGAATTATTGTGTTGTGGTCTATGTGATTCTTGAAATTGAGAAGGATTTGTTTGATGTACAGGGATGCACCATTGTTTGGAGCATAAATATTTACTATCGTTATGTCTTCCTGATTTATGGTTTCCTTAAGCAGTATGAAATGTCCTTCTTTATCCCTTCTGACTAACTTTGGCTTGAAATCCACTTTATCTGATATAAGGATGGAAACCCCCGCTTTTTTACTGAGTCCATGTGCATGGTAGGTTTTTTCCCATCCTTTCACCTTTAGTCTGTGGATGTCTTTTTTGTATGAGATGAGTCTCTTGCAGGCAGCATATTTTTGGGTCTTTCTTTTTAATCCATTCTGCCAGTCTATGTCTTTTGATTGAGAAGTTTAGGCCATTAACGTTCAGGGTTATTATTGAGATATGATTTGTAGTCCCCGTCATTTGGCTTATTTTTGGTTTTTAAGTTGGCTTGGTCTCTCCTTTGAGTGGTTTTTCTCTAAGGTAGTTCCTCCCTTTGCTGACCTACATTGTTGTTTTTCATTTCCTCCTCATGGAATATTTTGTTGAGAACATTCTGTAGCACAGGCTTTCTATTTATAAATTCTTTTAATTTTTATTTGTCATGGAAGGATTTTATTTCATCTTCAAATCTGAAGGTTAGTTTTGCTGGGTATAGGATTCTTGGTTGGCAACCATGTTCTTTCAGAGCTTGAAATATGTTGTTCCAGGTCCTTCTAGCTTTTAGAGTCTGGGTTGAGAAGTCGGCTGCTATCCATATTGGTCTCCCCCTATATGTAATCTGATGCTTTTCTCTCCCGGCCTTCAAAATCCTATCTTTATTTTGAATGTTAGGCATTTTCATTATAATGTGCCTTGGTGTGGACCTGTTGTGATTCTGTGCATTTGATGTTCTTTAAGCCTCTTGTATTTGATTTTCCATTTCATCCTTCAGGTTTGGGAAATTTTCTGATATTATTTCATTGAATTGGTTGTTCATTCCTTTAGTTTGTATCTCTGTGCCTTCCTCAATCCCAATAATTCTTAAATTTGGTCTTTTCATGCTGTCCCATAGTTCTTGGAGATTCTGTTCATGATTTCTTATCATCTTCTCTGTTTGGGCAACTTTATTTTCAAGATTAAATATTTTGTCTTCATTGTCTGAGGTTCTGTCTTCCAAGTGGTCTATTCTCTTGGTGATGCTTTCCATTGAGTTTTTTATTTGGTTTATTGTCTCCTTCATTTCAAGGATTTTTGTTTGTTTTTTTTTTTTTTTAGATTCTCTATCTCTTTGTTGAAATGATCTTTTGCTTCCTGCAGGTGCTCTTTCAGCTTATTGGTATTATCATTCATTGCCTGCATTTGCTCTCTTACCTCATCTTTTGCTTCGCAAATCATCTTAATCATGTATAATCTGAAGTTCTTTTCTAACATTTCTTCTAACATACTGCCATTGGATTCTATTACTATAGAATTAGATTTGTTTGGATCATTTTCTTCCCTTGTTTTTTTTTCATGTTGTTCATGTATCTTCCCCTCTAGCAGAGCAGATTTGGGGGATTGCAGATTTCCTCCTATAGGTTTATAGTGGCCCTATAGGTTTCCAAAACCCTTTCTTTAAGGGGAGATCAATATTAGCAGTGCCCAAATCAGACACTATGCAATCCTAGACCAAGTAGCCCCTATGGGGACAATAACAAAATTGTCATAATAAACAAAATGAGTTCAAATATTATCTTTGGTAAAACAAACAGTTTTGTAATAAGGTCTGTGAGAAAACATAATATTAAATTCAAACTCAAATTTACTTCCACAAAAATCAAGAAGGAAATACTAATAGGAACTCAATAACATTTTCAACACTATTTTGGGGAATTTAGCCAATATTATATGACAAGAAAATTTATATTGTGTATAGGTGGTACATTAAAATAATGTGCTCAGAATTATGGTCAACCAAACAGCATTCATAATAAAATTTTAAATTCAATGTCCTGGTTGGAGCTATTAACTCAAGTAAAGTTTACTTCAACTGGGTGACATATATTTTTGTAACTGCATATGCTGATCTAAATTGTCACGTACTGTCCTTAAAGAAAAATGCTATGTCATGATTCAACATTGACATGAAAAGCTATTTTGTGCACAAAAGATCTTGGAAATAGTAGTGGAGAAAGTGCATTTGATATAGATAAACAAATATCTGTTGGTTTAGAAATGTCTACAATTTCATCTTTTCTTTTAAGGAAAAAGCACAATGGTCTATAAGACTTGAGAAAATAAGAAACACAGAAGTATATAAAATTGTGTAATATTTGGTTCTTTGTAACCAAATGAGTAAAATTATTTCCTATTATAAGCCATGTTGTACAACTGAGATGGAGAAATTGCCCACTCCTTAGATAATACAATCTAAAAGCAATGAGATACAGATTTGACCAATTTATGATTTGTATAGCACTCTTATCATGGAAAGAAGTATAACGTTGTTTTTAAAACGTCCTGATCATTTTGATCAGAGAATACTCACTCATGGTCAATAGGAGAAAAAATACAATTTTGATTTAGTCACAAAAAGAAATGCTGTGGTTGTATTATGGATCTGGAATGAATCATATAAAGCTCATGATGGAAGCATGATCAAATGTGCATGGAATGGGGCTGTGGCTGTAGTTCAGTGATAGATTGCCTAGCACATGTGAGGTACTGGGTTCTATTCTCAGCACCACATGAAAGTAAATAAATAAAATAAAGGTATTGTATCCATCTACAACTAAAAATAATAAAAAATAAAGTGCAGGGAGGTCCAGGTCCAGAGATGGGAATTTTAGGCAATCATTGGGGTTCTCACCTTGCCTGTGAGAATGGATTGATAGCTAAATAGACTAGTGGGAGGTAACTGTAGGTAGGTGGCACTTGGCTGGAAGAAATAGGTCACTGGAGGAATGACTTGGGGGATTATATAACTTGTCTGTGGCTCATTTTCTTTCTCTGTGCTTCATATTTCTCATGAGCTGAGCACTTTCCTCCACCATGCCTTTCCACTGCGATTTTCTGCTTCATCTCAGGCCCAGAGATAAGGGAAGTCCTGGGACTTCTGAAACCATGAGTTCAAAATAAGCCTTGTTTTTGTACACATTTTGTTTCACAGTGATGAAAAGCTATTAGAATTGATAAAACACCAGTGCACTTGAACATGCCTAAAAATTATATAGTCAATTTTAAAGTTGCTAACAGAGTCAACAAACAGAGACAATGTGAACTCTTTTTTCTTATTTGTGTTCTTTTAATTTCCTTATCTTGCCTGATTGCTCTGGCTAGAATTTCAAGGATTATGATGAATAGAAGTGGTGAAAGGGGGCATCTTTGTCTTGTTTCTGTTCTTAGAGGAAATGCTTTCAGTATAATATTGGTCTTGGGTTTGTCATATATAGCCTGTGTCATATATGAATATATCACAGAGAATCTCACAATCATGTATATCCACAAGATTCTAATTAAAAAAAAAAACTGTAAGTAAATAGCAAGATTTGTAGAGTAGAGGGAAGGGATCTGGGGGAACAAAGAGTGGAGGGAAAGAAGAAGTACTGGGGACTGAATTACAACAAATTATATTCCATGCTTTTATATTTTTGTCAAAATATATAACCAGAAAGAACCAATAAAAAAAAAAAAAAAGTAACACTTGCTTGTTTAAAAAAAAAGTCAATTTGGTCAGTTTTAGTTGCAAAAGTCATTGCTTCATTGTGACTCTATTACCTTATTTGGTTTTCAATTGCAGCATAAAAAGGACATATCCAAAGATTACAGCATGAAGACAAAAAGTATAAGGACTGAAAAAAAAGGATAGGTAGATAAATATAATTAGGAGTAGGCAGATATAATGTTATTAGAACCATATCTATTCAATGGGTGAATTTGTACCCAAAGTACTTCCTAGGTGAAAATGTTTCCAATGTCGATTTTTGTCTAAAATTTAATGATTAAAAATTATCTTGAGACAGACTCACCAAGTAGAGAGTGAAAGAGTATTAAAAATTCCTATTGGGAAACCTGTGTCACCCTTTCAAAGCTAGAAAAAATGTTATATATATATACATATATATATATATATATATAAGATGGCATACAGATATCTTTCATAAACCTCAATGTAGAATTTTTTCACCACATAATAATAAATCTAATTCAGCAATACTCAAACATCTGAGAAAGCAGGGTAAGATGAAATTGCATGGTATATCAGTACTTCAAACCTTCTTAAAATATTTTATCATGTTATGGGCCAGACTATATGGGCAATGACCAAACAGACTCCATTTTACCCTGAGATTCCTTGTCATGTAAGAAATGTTTCTCCCATAAGAAAACTCTGCCTCTGCTATTCTGATCCTGCTTAGCACACCTTGCTTAGAAATGCAAATGTTTCTGTTCTTCTTATACAATGTAACAATGTTTTCCTTTTGGTTCATGTTTTTTTTGAACCATGAACCCTGTCAGACATTCTTTATTCTTTTTAAGTTATTTTTTTTTATTTTTATAGACTGCATTTTGATTCATTGTACACAAATGGGGTACATCTTTTCATTTCTATGGTTGTGCATGATGTAGATTCATACCATTCATGTAATCATACAAGTACATAGGGTAATGATGTCTATCTCATTCCACCATTTTTAATAATTCCCCTCATGTCCCTCTATGTAATCTAAAGCCCCTCCATTCTTCTCTTATCCCCACTTCCAATCCCCATTACATATCATCATCCATTTATCAGGGAAAACATTCCGCCTTTGGTTTTTTGGGATTGGCTTTACGTAGCATGATATTCTCCAGTTCCATTCATTTATCTGCAAATGCCAAAATATTTTTCTTCTTTATGACTGAATAATATTCCATTGTGCATATATACCCTAGTTTCTTTATCCATTCATCCGTTGAAGGGCATCTAGGTTGGTTCCACAATCTAGCTATTGTGAATTGAGCTGCTATAAACATTGATGTGACTGCATTACTGCAGTATGCTAATTTTTAGTACTTGGTACTTTGAGGAGTGGGATAACCATTCTTTAACTTGTACTCAACTAGGGTCATTTTGACCCACTCCTTTTTCTGCTTATGATTTTAGATGTCATAAAGTTTATTGTAGTTCTGAATCATAGCAATAACCACTTATGATTAAGGCACTTGCATGCTTTACTTATGGAATAAAAGGTATACTCTAATCCATCAAGTGTTGCTCCCTGTCAGGCAACAAGGTCTGATGTATCTCCTCAGGGCCCACCTGAGGAGAATACGGAGTCGAGCAGGATGATAAGTGTTGGAGGCAAAGGAAACACACAAGAGCCGGAGGTCTCTCAGCACAGGAGGCACAGCAGGAATCTCGTTTATTGAGGAAATCACACAGCTTTTATGTAGGGTGGGGGCTAGGCGGGAACCAATTAGCTTAAAGGTCAGCAAGGCATGGGGCTTCACGCAGGTGAGAGTCTCATAGGACTATACTGCAAGCACCAGCTGATCACGTTCGCAAAACTGGTGTTAACCAATCCCTGATGGTGGTCCGATTTATCGTCATTAACTATTAAAACTGCCTTTGAGGCCTTGATCTTACTCACTCGCCAGGGAGTAAGGAGTCAGACTGAGTTAGTTAACGTGTCATTAGTCCCAACAATCAAGGGGATCACAGGGTGTAGACTTGCAACCGGCCGCTTCATCCCAGAAGCTGGTGAATACAGACTGACAGCTGGAGAATAAAGATAGTTCCATCTCCTGCTTTAAGACTGATTCAGTGATTTATTGCATTCTCACCATAACAATCACATTAACAAAATTAAGGGGGAAAAAAAACCTAATACTTTCAGTAAATGGACAGAAATCTTGTGAAAAATTCCACATTCATTTTTTTATTATTTATTTATTTTAATTAAAAATCAAATTTACATAGCGCAATCTTGTTTGATTCATTCTGTTATTTTTCCCTTCCCCACCCCACCCACCCCTCTTTTCCCTCTATACAGTCCTTCCTTCCTCCATTCTTACCACCCTCCTTATCCCTAACCCTAAACCTAACCCTAACCCTAACGCTAACCCCTCCTACCGCCCCTTATATGTCCTCATCCACTTATAAGCAAGATCATTCGTCCTTTAGTTTTTTGAGATTGGCTTATCTCACTCAGCATGATATCCTCCAATTTCATCCATTTGCCTGCAAATGCCATAATTTTATCATTCTTCATGGTGGAGTAATATTCCATTGTATATATATATGCCACACTTTCTTTATCCATTCATCAACTGAAGGGCATCTAGGTTGGTTCCACAATCTGGCTATAGTGAATTGAGCAGCTATGAACATTGATGTGGCTGTATCTCTGTAGTATGCTGATTTTAAGTCCTTTGGGTATAGGCCAAGGAGTGGGATAGCTGGGTCCATTCCAGGCTTTCTGAGGAATCTCCATACTGCTTTCCAGAGTGGCTGCACTAATTTGCAACCCCACCAGCAAAGTATGAGTGTACCTTTTTCCCCACATCCTCGCCAACACCTATTGTTGCTTGTGTTCTTGATAATTGCCATTCTAATTGGGATGAGATGAAATCTTAGGGTAGTTTTGATTTCCATTTCTCTTATTACTAGAGATGTTGAACATTTTTTCATGTATCTGTTGACTGCTTGCAGATCTTCTTCTGTGAAGTGTCTGTTCATTTCCTAAGCCCATTTGTTGATTGGATTATTTGTATTCATGGTGTAGAGTTTTTTGAGTTCTTTGTAGATTCTGGAAATTCGTGCTCTATCTGAAGTATGAGTGGCAAAGATATTCTCCCGTCTGTGGGCTCTCTGTTCACATTACTGATAGTTTCCTTTGCTGAGAGAAAGCATTTTAGTTTGAATCTATCCCAGTGGTTGATTCTAGCTTTTATTTCTTGTGCTATGGGAG
This sequence comes from Sciurus vulgaris, assembly GCF_902686455.1. Taxonomy (NCBI): domain Eukaryota; kingdom Metazoa; phylum Chordata; class Mammalia; order Rodentia; family Sciuridae; genus Sciurus; species Sciurus vulgaris. The sequence continues at coordinate 40,541,670 of NC_136469.1, read as the reverse complement.
TCCTGTTAAGGAAGTCTGGTCCTAGACCAACAAGATGAAGGTTTGCACCTAATTTTTCTTCTATAAGATGCAGGGTCTCGGGTCTAATTCTGAGGTCCTTGATCCATTTTGAGTTGAGTTTTGTGCAGGGTGAGAGATAGGGATTTAGTTTCATTCTGTTGCATATGGATTTCCAGTTTTCCCAGCACCATTTGTTGAAGAGGCTATCTTTTCTCCATTGCATATTTTTGGCACCTTTGTCTAGTATGAGAAAATTGTATTTATTTGGGTTCATGTCCATGTCCTCTGTTCTGTACCATTGATCTACCTGTCTATTTTGGTACCAATATCATGCCTTTTTTGTTACTATTGCTTTGTAATAGAGTTGAAGATCTGGTATTGCAATACCCCCTGCTTCGCTCTTTCTACTGAGGATTGCGTTAGCTATTCTGGGTTTCTTATTCTTCCAGATGAATTTCATAATTGCTTGCTCTAATTCTGTAAGGTACATCATTTGTATTTTAATTGGAATTGCATTGAATCTGTATAGCACTTTTGGTAGTATGGCCATTTTCACAATATTAATTCTGCCTATCCGAGAGCATGGGAGATCTTTCCATCTTCTAACGTTATCTTTAATTTCTTTTTTTAGTATTCTGTAGTTCTCATTGTAGAGGTCTTTTACCTCTTTTGTGAGATTGATTCCGAAGTATTTTATTTTTTTCGATGCTATGGTGAATGGGGTAGTTTTCCTAATTTCTCTTTCTGAAGATTCATCACTTATGTATAAAAATGCATTGGATTTATGAGCATTGATCTCGTAACCTGCTACTTTACTGAATTCACTTATGAGTTCTAAGAGTTTTCTGGTGGAATTTCCAGGTTTCTCTCAATATGTAATCATGTCATCAGTGAACAGGGATAGTTTGAGTTCCTCTTTTTCAATTCGTATCCCTTTAATTTCTTTGGTTTGTCTAATTGCTCTGGCTAGAGTCTCAAGAATGATATTGAATAGACGTGGTGAAAGAGGGCATCCCTGCCCTGTTCCAGTTTTTAGGGGGAATGCTTTCAGTTTTTCACCATTTAGAATGATATTGGCCATGGGCTTAGAGTTGATGGCCTTCCCAATGTTAAGGAATGTTCCCACTATCCCTATTTTCTCTAGTGTATTGAGCATGAAGGGATGCTGTATTTTATCGAATGCTTTTTCTGCATCTATTGAAATAATCATGTGATTCTTAACTTTTAGTCTGTTGATATGGTGAATGACATTTATTGATTTCCAGATGTTGAACCAACCTTGCATCCCTGGGATAAAACCCACTTGATTGTGGTGCACTATCTTTTGAATATATTTTTGTATGCAATTTGGTAAAATTTTGTTGAGAATTTTTGCATCAATATTTATTAAGGATATTCGTCTGAAATTTTCTTTCCTTGATGTGTCTCTGTCAGGTTTAGGTATCAGGGTGATATTGGCTTCAGAGAATGAGTTTGGGAGGGTTCCCTCCTCTTCTATTTTAGGGAATACTTTGATAAGCATTGGAATGAACTCTTCTTTAAAGGTTTTGAAGAACTCGGCGGAGAACCCATCTGGTCCCGGACTTTTCTTTGTTGGTAGGCTTTTGATGACCTCTTCTATTTCATTGCTTCAAAATGATTTGTTTAATTGTGTATGTCCTCCTGGTTCAGTTTAGGTAACTCATATGTCTCTAGACACTTGTTGAGGTCTTCAAGGTTTTCTGTTTTGTTGGAGTATAGATTTTCAAAATAGTTTCTAATTATGTTTTGTATTTCACTCGTGTCTGTTGTGATATTTCCTTGTTCATTCTGAATTTTAGTAATTTAAGTTTTTTCCCTCTCTCTCTTTGTTAGTGTGGCTAAGGGTTTATCAATTTTGTTTATTTTTTCAAAGAATCAACTATTTATTTTGTTAATTTTTCCGATTGTTTCTTTGGTTTTAATTTCGTTGATTTTGGCTCTGATTTTAACTATTTCCTGTCTTCTACTACTTTTGGTGTTGGTCTGCTCTTCTTTTCCTAGGGTTTTGAGCTGTAGTGTTAAGTCGTTTATTTCTTGATTTCTACTTCTTTTGTTGAATGCGCCCCATGAAATAAATCTTCCTCTAAGTACTGCTTTCACAGTGTCCCAGAGATTTTGATATGATTTGTTTTTGTTCTTGTTTACTTCTAAAAATTTTTTTATTTCCCTCCTGATGTCTTCTGTTATCCATTCATCATATAATTGTGTATTATTTAATCTCCAGGTATTGGAGAAGTTTCTGTTTTTTATTCTGTCATTTATTTCTATTTTCAATCCATTATGACCTGATAGAGTACAAGGTAGTATCTCTATCTTCTTGTATTTGCTAACAGTAGCTTTGTGGCATAAGACATGGTCTATTTTAGAGAAGGATCCATGTGCTGCTGAGAAGAAAGTGTATTCATTCTTTGTTGGATGGTATATTCTATATAAGTTGGTTAAGTCTAAATTGTTGATTCTGTTATTGAGATCTATGGTTTCTTTATTCTAATTTTTGTTTGGACGATCTATCCAGCGGTGAGAGAGGTGTGTTAAAATTGCCTAGTATCATTGTGTTGTGGTCTATTGATTTCTGGAATTGAGAAGGATTTGTTTAATGTACATGGATGAGCCAATGTTCGGGGCATAGATATTTATGATTGTTATGTCTTGCTGATTTATGCTTCCCTTAAGCAGTATGTAAGGTCCTTCTTTATCCCTTCTGACTAGTTTTGGCTAGAAGTCCACATTATCTGAAATGGGGATGGATACTCCAGATTTTTGCTGTGTCCGTGTGCATGGTATGTTTTTTCCCATCCTTTCACCTTTAGTCTGTGGTATCTCTTTCTATGAGATGAGTATCTTGCAGGCAGCATATTGTTGGATTTTTCTTTTTAATCCATTCTGCCAGTGTATGTCTTTTGATTGATGAGTTCAGGCCATTAACATTCAGGGTTATTATTTTGATATGATTTGTATTCCCAGTCATTTGACTCATTTGTGTTTTTTGACATGATTTGGTTTCCCCTTTATTTGGCTATTCCTTTAGGCTAGCTCCTCCCATTGCTGATTTACATCGTTGTTTTTCATCTCTTCCTCATGGAATATTTTGCTGAGAATGTTCTGCAATGCTGGCTTTCTTTTTGTAAATTCCTTTAGCTTTTGTTTATCATGGAAGGATCTTATTTCATTGTCAAATCTGAAAGTAAGTTTTGCTGGGTATAAGATTCTTGGTTGGCATCCATTTTCTTTCAGGACTTGGTAAATGTTGTTCCAGGCTTTTAGGGTCTGGATTGAAAAATCTGCTGATATTCTTATTGGTTTCCCCCTGAATTAATTTGATTCTTTTCTCTCGCGGCCTTTAAAATTCTGTCTTTATTTTGTATGTTAGGTATTTTCATTATAATGTGCCTTGGTGTGGGTCTGTTGTAATTTTGTATATTTGGAGTCCTATAAGCCTCTTTTACTTGGTTTTCCATTTCATTCTTCAGATTTGGGAAATTTTCTGATATTATTTCATTGAATAGATTGTTCATTCCTTTGGTTTGTTTCTCTGTGCCTTCCTCAATCCCAATAATTCTTAAATTTGGCCTTTTTATGATATCCCATAATTCTTGTAGATTCTGTTCATGAATCTTACCATCTTTTCTGTTTGGTCAACTTTGTTTTCAAGATTAAATATTTTGTCTTCAATATGTGAGGTTCTGTCTTCCAGGTGTTCTATCCTATTGGTTATGCTTTCTATGGAGTTTTTAACTTGGTTTTTTGTTTCCTTCATTTCAGGGATTTCTGTTTGGTTTTTCTTCAATATCTCTAACTCTTTATTGAAATGATCTCTTGCTTCCCGTATTTGCTCCTTTAACTGTTGATTGGTGGGATCATTTAATGCCTGCATTTGCTCTTTCATCTCCTCCTTTGCTTCCCTGATTGTTTTAATTATGTACATTCTGAACTCCCTTTCTGACATTTCTTCTGCTATGCTGTCATTGGGTTTTATTGATATAGTATCTAGGTTTGTTTGGGACATTTTCTTCCCTTATTTTCTCATATTGGTCAGATGTCAGTGGGACTTTGTGATATTGTAGAATTCTTCTATTGGCTTATAGTGTCCATATAGATTTCCAGTGCATCACCTTCCTGCCTTCAGTAGCCTGAAGTCTTGGAGTAACTTGATAATGCAGTGCTTCCAAGGAAAGCTACCCCTAGCCCGCTACTGGTTCCAGGACTTCGAGCTGGCTCTGTGTGGAAATGCTCTCACTGGGGGGCCTGCTCTGAGAAGCTAGCCTGGAAAGCCACTTCCTTCCGGTGGGGGCCGTGCTGTGGTCTACTTGGGGAAGTCCCTGGCTGCCCTCTCCTGGTCCCTGAAGCAACCTGCAGGCAGGAACTCTCCACCCTGGTTCAGGGACTTGAAGCTTGGTTCTGTGCAGGAAAGCTCTCATTGGGGGGTCTGCTCCGAGATGCTGGAGGATCTGGCCCTGTGGGAGGAGCCCACCGCTGGAGTGTGCAGGGCCGCCTGGGGAGGACTGTAGCTGCTCTGCCCTACTTTAATAAGCCACCCGAATCCCGGCCTGCCGCCCAGGCAGTGCTTCACCGGGTAGGGGAGACTCACCGAATGGTTGTATTTTAACCGTGTCTCTCAATGCCTCCCCTTCTTGAATTGGTTCTGGAGTGACTGGAGATGTAGTCACCCTCTAGTCTGCCATCTTGGATTGCCCCGTGGAAAAAACCTGTGGCCGGGGTGGGGGGACAGGTCCGCTGGAGAGGTCTCTGGCTGCCTTGCCCTGGTCTCAGAGGCTGCTTGAGGGTTGGAGGTCACGCTGGCTTGGAGACTTGTGGCTGGCTCTGTGTGGAAAGGCTCTCAGTGGGCGGTGTGCTCCGAGAAGCTAGCCTGGAAAGGCGCTTCCCGCTGGAGGGGTCTGGGCTGCGGGCTGCTTGGGGAAGTCCCTGGCTGCCCTGTCCTGGTCCATGAAGCAACCTGTGGGCAGGAACTCGCCGCCCTGGTTCAGGGACTTGAAGCTTGGTTCTGTTCAGGAAGGCTGTCTCTGGGGGTCCTGCTCTGAGATGCTAGAGAATCTGGCCCTGACAGCGGAGCCCCACATTCATTTTTTATTTTACAAAATTTTTAACAAAGTTGGAATAGAAGATAGCAACCTTAATTTTCAAAAGGACATCTACAAATATCCTACAATAAACATGTCTAATGATACAATGTCCCACACTTTCCACATACAGCAAGAAAAAGAAATAATTCTGTGAGGCTTATCCTTCCATCTTCTATCCAATGATTTATCAAAATTAACTCAAAAAATGAAAATAGATAGAATACATAAAAAAGCATAGGGAAATTGTAGATGAGTATACAGAAAATCCTAAATTTGTGTACCACTTTGTTCCAACATCATAGGGACTTGCTCACCTTCTTAGAATATTAAGATATAAAAATATCAGTTACATTTCTATATATTATCAACAAATATTTGAAAAACAAAGAATTTAAGTTCTATTTTAGTTGTATAGCTAAAACATATTTTCATTTAGCCTACATGTAATACATTATATACATGATTTTATACTGAGAACTACAATATGTTGTAAGAAATTTAAAGTACATCGGTAATTGGAAAAATAAACAAAGTGTGTATCATTTCACATTGCTTGAATAACTATTTAAAATTGAAACTCTCTTTTTTATGGAAGTGGGAGTATAAAGTGCATAACTGGCTCTATTTGTAAGTTACACACACAAACACTCCTGGTGTCTGACCCGCCTCTCCAAAGTGTCTGTTAACGGTTGGATTGTGTCATTCCAAAGCAGACACATTAAGGTGCTAAACCCCAGTACCTATGAATTTGGAGATATGGTTGTTGAAGTAATTTAGTCAAGTTTAGATGTGATCACACTGGAAGAGGGTGGGCATTGAATCCTGTGTAAAGAATGTCCTTATAATAAAATGGCTTTTGAATATCAAGTCAGAAGAGACACCATGCAATCACAAAGCAGAGATTGGAGTTGTACTTCTGCAAACCCAGCGATATCAACAATTGACAGTAAAGAATCAAAAACTAGGAAGAGGCAAACAGGGATTAGAACTAGCCTAGCTCAGTTGACAGAACCCTGATTTCAAATGTGCACCCTCTAGAATTTGTGGCACAATAACTTATTGCTTTAAGCTGCCTGGTTATTGTGCTTTGCTACAATTGCCCTAGGAAACTAATATGGTGTTTAACAAATAAAAAATAGAAGTATATGTCCACAAAACGACTTGAACAAGAATGTTGTTCACTTTTTTTCATGATAACCAACCTAGAGGAAACAATAAAGAAAAATCATGAACAGAAGAATGGAAAACAAGTCATGATATATGCTACAATAGCACACTGTTGGTCAATGAGAAATAATGAATTACAGACACACTAATCAAGATAGGATAATCCCAAAAACATTATGGTAAAGAAAAGAAACCAGAGGAAGAAAATGAAATGAATTATGATCCTATTGACATGTACTTGAATGTCAGACCCCAGAGAACTTTCTTGATTGATAAAAGTGTTTTGTGTCTTGAATTGGCTATATCCTTCAACCCACTTCCCAGTATTCTAAATGGTGAAAAACTAAAAGCATTCCTCCTAAAAACTGGAACAAAGTAGGAATGCCCTATTTCACCACTTCTTTTCATTCAACTCTGTCCTTGAAGCTCTAGCCAGCGCAAGTAGACCAAAGAAATTAAAGGGATACGAATAGGAAAAGAAGAACTCAAACTATCCTTATTTGCTGATGACATGATTATATATTTAGAGGAACCTGGAAATTCCACCAGAAAACTTTTAGAACTCATAAGTGAATTCAGTAAACTAGCAGGATATAAGATGAATGCTCATAAATCTAATGCATTTTTATACATAAGTGATGAATCTTCAGAAAGAGAAGTTAGGAAAATTACCCCATTCACAATAGCCTCAAAAAAAAATAAAATATTTGAGAATCAATCTAACAAGAGGTGAAAGATCTCTACAATGAGAACTACAGAACACTAAAAAAGAAATTAAAGGAAACCTTAGAAGATGGAAAGATACCCCATGTTCTTGGACAGGCAGAATTAATATTGTCAAAATGGCCATACTACCAAAAGTGTTATACAGATTCGATGCAATTCAATTAAAATCCAAATGATGTACTTACAGAAATAGAGCAAGCAATTATGAAATTCATCTGGAAGAATAAGAAACCCAGAATAGCTAAAGCAATCCTTAGCAGGAAGAGTGAAACAGGGGGTATTGCAATACCAGATCTTCAACTCTACTACAAAGCAATAGTAATAAAAATGGCTTGGTATTGGCACCAAAATAGACAGGTAGATCAATGGTACAGAACAGAGGACATGGACATGAACCCAAATAAACACAATTTTCTCATACTAGACAAAGGTGCCAAAAATATGCAAAGGAGAAAAGATAGCCTTTCAACAAATGGTGTTGGGAAAACTGGAAATCCATATGCAACAGAATGAAACTAAACCTCTATCTCTCACCCTGCACAAAACTCAACTCAAAGTGAATCTAGGACCGTGGAATCAGACCAGAGACCCTGCATCTTATAGAAGAAAAAGTAGTTCCAAATGTTCACCTTGTTGGCTTAGGATCAGACTTCCTTAACAGGACTCCCATAGCCCAAGAAATAAAAGCAAGAATCAATAACTGGGATAGATTCAAACTAAAAAGCTTTCTCTCAGCAAAGGAAACCATCAGCAATGTGAAGAGAACACCTACAGAGTGGGAGAAAATCTTTGCCACTCATACTTCAGATAGAGCACTAATTTCCAGAATCTATAAAGAACTCAAAAACTCTACACCAAGAATACAAATAACCCAATCAACAAATGGGCTAAGGAAATGAACAGACACTTCACAGAAGAAGAGGTACAAGCAATCAACAGATATATGAAAAAATGTTCAACATCTCTAGTAATAAGAGGAATGCAAATCAAAACTACACTAAGATTCCATCTCACCCCAATTAGAATGGTGATTATCAAGAATGCAAGCAACAATAGGGGTTGGCGAGGATCTGAGGAAAAAGGTGCACTCATACATTGCTTCTGGGGTTGCAAATTAGTGCAGCCACTCTGGAAAGCAGTATGGAGATTGCTTAGAAAACTTGGAATGGAACCACCATTTGACCCAGCTCTCCCACTCCTTGGCCTATACCCAAAGGACTTAAAATCAGCATACTACAGAGATGCAGCCACATCAATGTTCATAGCTGCTTGATTCACAATAGCCAGATTGTGGAACCAACCTAGATGCCCTTCAGTTGATGAATGGATAAAGAAACTGTGGGGGATATATATGTATGTATACACCATGGAATATAACTCAGCCATAACAAATAATAAAATTATGGCATTTGCAGGCAAATGGATGAAATTGAAGAATATTATGCTAAGTGAGATAAACCAATCTCAAAAAACCAAAGGACAAATGATCTCCCTGATAAGTGAATGATGACACATGGTGGGGGTGGGAGGGAGGTAAGAATGGAGGAAGAAGGGACTGTATAGAGGTAAAAGAGGGGTGGGGGGTGGGGGAGGAAAAACTAACAATGAATCAAACACTATTATCCTATGTAAATGGTATGCCTTTACTTCATGTACAAACAGAGAAACAGTATGTATCTCATTTGTGTACAGTAAAAATAAATTAAAAAAAAAAAAAGAAGTCATATTGAAATAACAATTCCTGCCAGGAATGGTGAAGCACACCTGCAATTCCAGTGACTTGGAGGTTGACAGGAGGATTGTGAGTTTGAAGCCAATCTCAGCAAGAGTGAAATGCTAAAGCAACTCAGTGAGATCCTGTCTCTAATTAAAATACAAAATAGGGCTGGGGATGTGGCTCAGTGGTTGAGTGCCCCTGAGTTAAATCCCTAGTACCTCCCCTCCAAAAACTACTACTACTAATAATTCACATTGTTCTTTATCCCTGCTGTTTTACTCACAGTGTTCACCAGAACTTACCGTTTTTATACATGATGTATCTCTTGGTTTGTTTTCACATGCTATTTGGCAGTCAGCCTTTAAAACCTTATAGGTTTTAGTTTTTTTAGAAACCATGAGGAATCAAGTGAAAATGGAGAGTTACTTTTTGTTTTGTCTTTAACACAAAGTACAAACTTCTTCAAAGTAGTATAAAAACTCATTTAGAAAGAAAAAGTACATATACCACCTAACATTAAAATTAAATATAATTGTGATTCATTAAATGGAGGCCTGAAAAAAGTTTATTTGATATTCCACATAAAAAGAAACAAATTTGTTTTGTTTTATTTTGTACCAAGTATTAAATCCAGGGGTGCTTAACCACTGAGTCACATTCCCAACCCCCTTTTGTATTTTATTTAATTAGGGCCTCACTAAGGTACTGAGACTGACAACTCATGATCTTCCTGCCTCAGCCTCCCAAGATGCTGGGATTAAAGGCATGTGCCATTGCACTAGGCCTGACATACCAAGTATAATCTGTTAATCTGATGGTTTTCTTTAGAAAAACATTTAGAAAAACATTTAGAAAGACATTTGTTGGTAGTTTTATAAAAAAAAAATCATGGATTTTAAAACAATAAAGGCTAATAAGTCTTTAAGAGTGCTTGCTAATATAATTTAATACCTTTTAAAATTACTGCCTTGAACTTGCCTAATATCTAATTTTAACAAATTATTGTTTACAAAAGGAAGCTAATACTGTTTATTTCATTTTCTTAGTATAATAACACTGATAGAAAAGTTGACTAAAATATGATTTAATATCTATAACTATAACAAAAAGATACAGAAAAAATGATTTCTTATTTAAAACACATATTAATAGTGTTAATGGTGCACTGCAACCAAATTAATTTTTTTTAAAGCCACAACTATGACCATTAAGAACAGAGTGAATAATGATTAGTTTTAAAAGTTACACCCATCTAAGGGGAATATTTTATCTTTTAGTGATTCAAATTTTGATTGCAACAACTTCTGGAAGGATATAGTTTAATGCTCTCATTTCCAGATTATAAGGGAAGTATGTATATGTGTGTGTATGTGTTGCACATACATGCCCAGTCAAAATTAAATAATGATCCCATTTAAATATCTCCTTCCATTGTGCACACTCCCTTCATTACAAACTGTCCTCTTCTGCTTCTGTGTGTTCATACATGCATACGTACACAAACATACAACTTCCTACACATACACTTAGAGAATTAAAAATTACATTTCCCACTATCTTTATAAGTCAAAAGATACTGTTTCAAAATTTGTATTTTATTGTGTTTAAATAGGTTAAACACAACACCACACACATTTACCTGGGACTTTATCTCTATCAGTCATGAGGTTCCCCTTTCAGTTTGGTAAAACATAAGCAATTTAATTCATGAACAATGGGTTTACATCTCAGCCCCACACTGTTTTGTGGTCTTGGAAAGATTAAATCATTCCCATGACCTCAGCTTCTGCATCTGTATAATTGCCATATGTGAGTACATACACATACACATTTAAGTACTGAATAAACTTGATTTTTTTAGGCTCAAATGTAACACCTCTATTTTTTAATAAAAAAGTTGCTGGTTTTTTTTTGTTTGTTTGTTTTATCTGACTGAGGGGAAACAATATCTTCTTGGCTTAGCACAATGCTTAAAAAAGAGAATGCCTTTGTTAAATGTCAAATAAATGGTTTATAAATTCTTCTGGATGTATTTGTTCAGAAGATGACACGATTTAGGTTCTGAATATTAGATACCAAGGACAATCACACCAGCCACCTCAGGAAATTTTGGAATTAACATTGATCTAATGTCTGAATGCAAGGTTTGATCTCCTTACTCATTATAGATCCTTAGTGTCAAGCTGGTAGGTATGGGACCATTTACATCACAATGTATACCTACCCTGACACACTTTCTAAGTAAACTTAAGTTAAAATAAGAGTATTTTAACATTGGCCACAGATAGACGCACAGTCACAGGTCTCGTTCTCCAAAGTTCAGAAATGTAAATAATCACCTTGCTAGATACATCACTAGGATTTGTATAAATTTCAATAATTCACCAAGATATCTCTAAGGTGAATAAAATAATTATAGGACAGACATCAAAACAAGTTGAAATATTAATAATTTTGACATTTAAGTGAAAAAAGCTGATAATAGCATATATCATAATAGTCAGTAATAAAATGGACTTATTTATAGCAAAAATATCACTAATCACTTTTTATATTTTACTGACTCATTTAAGGTATTAATTTCTTTTCAAACAATCAATATACATTTTATAAGATCCTTAATATCCTGAATTATGATTCAATAGCCTGCACATGTTTTGTTTCATGAATGCTGTTTTATGTTTAAAAATTGAGAATGAAAAAATAAGTGAAATATTAAATGTAACTATGTGTATACATAAATAAATTTGGTAGCTACTAATTTTGATGATAACCTCAATAATAGATTTTTACATTGCTGCTTCTTTTTTTTTAAATGGATACAAATGATAAATTAATAGAGAAAAAACTCACCAGCAATATAAAATTCTTAGTAAATACATTTCTCTTTATCTACTAATGGTAAAAATGTCTTAGTACTAAAATTGGAAATGTTCTCAGAAATTTAGTATGTAAATTATTCATAACACCCCAAATAACCCACGCATATCCACACAAATTTTTGCCTAAACAGTGATGGGTCTCCTCAAAGTCATCTCCTCTGTGAAGTACCACTATATTTATTTTCTAAACATAAACTATTGAAAACTAGTATTACCTCTCTTTCTAAATCAGTTTTTAAAAATATGAATGTGTATTTTCACTCACCATAATCTAAAAAGTTAGTAATAAATCAAATATATTACCAAATTCCAAGAGGGAATTTTTGATGCCCCTTATCAGAACAGACCCAGTGAAGAGGCTCTGGTTAGTCCATTTGTGAATATTGGGTTATTTCTTTTCAGATTCTGGACTTTTTAAAGAATGGAATTAAATGCCAAAATTACTTAGAAAACAATGTTTATGGTCAAGCATCATGATGTATCCAAAATTTCTTTAGAAATGTGGTAGAGATATTAAAGACAGACCATAGTCACCACACTCCACTTTGAAAATAATAGGATTGTTTTTCAAAATAAAACAAAATAGAAGCAGTCAAATTGACATGATTTTCACAAGGTCAATAATGATATTTTTCTATTTTCTATTGTTATACATGTGTAAAATTTCTGATTGGGAAGGGGAGTTGATCTATCTGAGCGACCAGAATGAAACAGAGACCAATACACATGACACAGAGTTCATCTTTAAGAAAGTATGTTCATGTTCTGCACATTCTAAGCATCCAAATGTTACTTTTGAGTTCCAAGTCATTGAAATTACTTTTTATGGTTACTTCAGTAATTAAATTTAAATGGTTTAATTTTGGATTAAATTTGGATGATTTCTTGACTATGTTCATGGAAGTTTAGGTAGCCATACCTCCAGCATGTGGGATAGTAAATTCTATTCTACCAAGATCTTGAATACTTTCATTTCTACTCCTAATACCAAACCTGGAATTCTACAATTACATGAAATTAAAAGTATTAGGATGAAAACTTACTTTTATAATTTGGTGAGAAAATGCATTATTATGTACATGTTTATTAGAATTGTATGTAATTATTTATTAGAATTGTTAAATATCAGGTTCAGGCCTGATATTGTAATGTCAATAATTCTTAGCCTGGAAAGACATAACAGAATTCTCATAGAGAATTCTGATTAATAAATTTTCAAGTGTGGACATTATTTTTATACTCATTCAGGTTTTTATGCTAAATTAAACCATTACTTAATGAAGATGGGATTTCAAGAATACAGTTTGAGCCAAGGGATTTTAGGGTTTTAAAAATATTATTAGAAGGATAAGATTGATACTTAAATATCATTAATTTGAAACTTTGATAATACAGAGAGGAATAGGTTAAAGCTGCTTTGCCAGTAAAAGATGGCTCAAAATAAATAAAATGTATTTCAAAATAGGTGGATACAGTGATCAACTGGCTTTACTGCACACTGTTAAAATCCTTGCAGTATTTTAAAATATTAATTTTAATTAATATTTTAATTAATATAGAAAACAGCTATAACAGCTGTGTGTGTATGTATATGTATATGTGTATATATATATATATACACATATATATATATATTTGTTAGTGATGGCATTTGATGTGTCTTTCATCAAATGATTATATACATACTAAATTATATCTCAATTAGGACATAAAAAAATGATTCCCTGGCCTACTGATAAAGGTAAAGATATGTCAAGAATACATCTGGTATACATTTTTACATATGTATATGTAAAATTCATGCATATAAATATAAATTTCTCTATATAAACTGTGGCAATATGACAGGGAATTATAATAGATTATGATTTCTTTAAAAAGTAAAAATTATTTTTGAGCAACATCTAATTACTACATATAAAATATATATTATTTGCAATTTTGAATGGAAATTTGTAAGAGAACATGCATCATAAAAATAAGTGATAAATACCATTAAATTAAAAGCTTTATTGAATCATTAAACCACAAAAACAGAGATTACTGAAGATAATCTTAATAAAATGGTAATCTCTTTACTTCGAAGATAAGGAATTGCAATGTAATTGGAAATTAATACTCCACTGGGATGTACATTGTAAGGCAAAACTTTATAAAAGAGAAACCAGATACTAGACATAAATTTTATCCTGCTAGACCAAACATCTAAGGAAATAAACATGAACAAAATTAACATTATTACCACCAAATTTAATTTGATAAATTTAAATATAGAACTCTTACTGATTTGATTTTAAACTGTGGAGAATGACATCTAAATATAGGCCATATTCATTTCACATTGATAATATTATTCAAATTGAGATCAAAATTATTTTCAATGGAGACTATTTCAATAATTTTATTTATGAAATAATGAATTGATTATAGATTAAGTAGCAGAATATCCTTCTAATATATGCCAGAAAGATTCCTGTAGGCAACAGTTCACTTTTTACTTCCTAATCAAGATGTAATTTAATGTGTCTGTAATCTTTTGATGAAGCATACATCAAGTGCCACCCCTAATTACAAAGTAAGTCTTCAAAAACCCAAAATGCTTAATTCGTAAGGAAAACATGATGATATGAGAATTTAAATAAAAAATCAGTTTTACTTCATGCACATAGTACTTAAAAATAATGTTGTCTCTGTGTTTTCTAAAGTTGTAACAAAAAAATTCTATTTAATTATAATGGTCTTATATGCACATCCATCTGAGAATTCTCATTTTATTGATTCAATTTTATATTCATTATTGTTAAATGAGAGAAGTAAATAATGAAGATTTTCATAAAGAATTTTCCAAACAATTTTAAAAGACATATTAATTAACTATTATTGTGTCAAAGGGAATAAAACTACTATATTATATTGATTGCCAGTTTTCTATGTTGAAAGCAGATATTTTGTATAAGTTCAATGACATTGATAGGATGAAAGGGCCAACAGCATTATGTAATTGCTTAATGTACACCATGTATCTGTATTTCCTCTCATTTTTCCTCACAAAAACTGAAAGGCAACAATCCACAATTTACTGATGTGAAAACTGTAATGAGTAGTCAGTATGTAAAATAATTCAGTTTTTTTATAAAAAGGATCAGTGGAAATTTTGGAAGAAATAATGGAAGGTCCATGGCAATGCATGGAATGACCATAATTTTCCCATCCAGCCAAAAGAATGGTGGATGACCATGTGTTGCCTGAGAGTGATAATTAATCATACTTTTTTCATTCTCAAATATCTTCCAGTTTGCATGACAAATTTTATGGTCACTGGAGTAATGGGGCAAGCTTTTTAATGGATAATGACATGATGTACATAAACTAGAAAAATTCACCTGAAGGAGATATGTAGAAAGGAACGAAAATAAGAAAGATCTAAATCAGAGAGATCAAAGGTCTGCTTCGGTTTCCAAAAAAAAAAAAAAATACACTGAAAATCTGAACTAGGACTGGAGCAGTGGAAGAGAAAGGAGACTATAGATGACAAACTATTCAGAGCAATGGATAAATAGGATGTGGATACTAAACATTTCTTAAAACAGATTGAGAAGTTAATGGTGATTTTAAGGTTTGGATCCTGAGTGACTAATGATATCATGTTGCCACTATGTGTAGGAGGCACTGTGATTGTGTTCTGAAACATTTTTTAAGTAAACCATTTTAATTATTATAAGTTCTGTAACAGCACTTCCCTAGAAATTATACCCTTTCAAGTATTAAGATGAAAATTTGCTGAATTTCTAGCTATGTAGACCACTTTTGTATACTGTTCATTTTAAAAACTGTGTTAACAAGGAAATCCAGATTATCCAATATTTTTAACAATTGATAATTCTTTCCTCTGTTTATGTTCTCCTGTATAACACTTCTTCCAGAATTAGCAGTATTTTACAGTGTTAAAATGATGGATTACCATGGTGTTTGTCTCATCTTCTCACAGGGTCAGCATTATTCATAATGGAAGTTAAAATTCTGAGGTTACTATGATCAAGTCTATTCAACATAATGAAATGCTGATGTACTTTGCACTTCATGGGAAAATCAGAAAAACAATACAAGTAAACATTAGTGAAAGATTAAAATTTTCATAAAATAAATTTAACATATGTTTGAGAATAAATCATTGTATTTCTTGAAATAACATGTTTAAAAATTTTATCTAGAAAGTTGATACTTAAAGAAAATTATGCATAATGAGAGGGTAATGGTAGGGTCAATGAAAAAGTGGGATGTAAAGTAAAGGGGGCTTTCTTAGTGCATTCAAGGGATTCATGCTGTTCTTTTATTTGGAGTTTCCTAATGGATATATAACATTTGGGTTTTTATATGTCCATTACTAGCTCTACTTATATTTGCCAATTGTGAGTAGGGATTCAAATTTTAACTTACAAATGGGATAATCTGTGATAGCAAAGATAAAGTTACTGGGTATTTTCATGAGTTATCTGAGCAGCAGGCAAAGGTAAACAGAGGGGCTGATTTAAAAGAATATCTATATCTCTGGGAAAAAAATATCTACAGTGTGCCCCAGTGAGGTATGAACAAGAAAAATCCTATCAATAGTTATCATGAAATCTTATGTATAAGAAAAAAAAAGACAAACTACAAACTATGGAGAAAATCAAGATAACAGATGGTATCATTATATTAGAATAGCTTGGCTACAAATAGAATTGCTCATGGGTTTATGAAGATAGTACCCAAAGAAATTTATAAACCCAATGTTTAGGAGCTGGTATTTATAAACCTAGTCCAAGACTTAGGTAAAAATAATTACACTACCACCATTATTACAACTGCTGTTACTAGCATTACAATGTACCAGTTCAACTGCGCAAACTGCATCACAATGACATTAAACAATAGTAATAAATTTTCCATTTTATGGATGAATGAACTGAGACCTAAAGGATGACTTCACACCTTGCTGGAGTCAAGTTTGCATTACCAAGGAAGAAATGATGAAAGAGCATTCAGAATTCCTGAAGGTCATGTGTGAATCAGAATGGACAGAAATCCACAGTACTACAGACTAGGGGAAATATAACTTTAAAGGTACAAAGACAAAGGAGGAGAGAATGAATTAAGATAAGAAAGTTGAAAAGCTGAAACATTATATATTCAATTGAGAGAAACTCAAGGAAAAAATAAATTCCAATGGAGGGAATAAATTTAGACCAAGTGAAGAAAAGGAAGCAAAATCAGCAAAGCACGACTTTTTTATTTCCCAGTCATTCAAATAAGGAGTTGCCCTCATTTAGTAATTGAGACTGACTGGATTTAAAATCTTAAAAGGAAACCATAATAGATGAAAGAAGTGTTTACTCATTTAGACCATTATCAATAATTATAGAGATTGCCAAAAACTCAAGCAATATTATATGGATCTCCCTGGAGAACATCTGTGATCACCCAAGAACTTTCCTTCATGGCTTCTGTTTCCTTAGGTCCTCCCACATGGACTCGTGTATTTCACATCTATCTGCCTCTATTTGGGAACCAGCCCTCACCAGAGCACAGAATATAACAATGATATAGACCTCTTCCACTGATGACAGTGAAAATCAAGCTCTGTGTTGTTTATGTTTACTAATAAGCATGTGTATTATCTGGAAATAGTCTCTGAAATATCTCTTTTATAGCATAGGTACCTATAAACATTACTCATTTCCTCTGGAAAGAAACAAATCGACCAAAAACAAAAGGACATTGGTCTAGGATATAAACCTAAACTTTTGCCTTAGAGAGACATCTCCTGGCAGCCACCTTTCTTTTCTCTGTATTAGAGTTTGAATACTGAAAATACCTCATATAAGTAGATTCTTATGTTTACACCTTTCTGTGATTGGTTTATTTCACTGAGTGTAATGACCTTCTGGTTCATCCATGCCATAACTGTTGGGACTACTGACACGTTAACTAACTCAGGCTGACTCCTTACTCCCTGGCAAGTGAGCAGGATCAAGGCCTCAAAGGTGGTTTCAAAGGTTAATGACGATAAATCGGACCACCCTCAGGGATTGGTTAACAACTGTTCCGCAAACATGATCAGCTCTTGCTTGCCATATAGTCCTATGCGACTCTCACCTGCGTGAACACCCCCCCTTGCTGACCTTTAAGCTGATTGGTTCCCACCTAGCCTCTACCCCACATAAAAGCTGTGTGACTTCCCCAATAAATGAGTTCCTGCTGTGACTGGTCTCCCTGACGCTCTGATTGTCCTCTGCTTGGAGGGCTGGGTGTGGGCGGTCAGTCGGCCCTACCTTTCCTGGTCTGGCCTTGTTGGGGAGTGCTCCCTTCCCTTGTCGTTGGTCAAGAAGAGCAAGGGGGTTAAAGACCCCAACAATAACATTTGACATAATTTTTTCCTTAAGGTTGAATAATATACCATTTGTGAACATACCATAGTTACTTTATTTTCTCATCTCTACATCAACATTTAGTTTCTATCCACCACTTACCTATTGTTAATAATATTGCAATAAACATGATAAGTGTGCAAATATTTTCTTGAGATCCTGCTTCCAATACTTTTGAGAAGCAAGAAAATGTAACTGATGGGTCATAGAATGATTTTATTTTTAATTTTTTGAGGAACCTCCATACTGTTTTCCATTTTATGTTCCCACCAACACATCCAAGCCAGCATTTGAGCTATTTTTTTCTTTTTTATATACTCTACACTCAGTGTCTTTTATAGTACCTGGCCAAAAGGAAATGCTCAGTGACTATTTCTGCAATGACTATACTAATAAATAAATCAATAATAAAAATTTCCTTTGTATTTCATATCAACATTTTTCTCTGAAATCTGCAATTGGTTTATTTCAGCTACATTTACATGAAAATAATAATCTAATTCAGACATGTAGTTCATGTAAAAATGCAAATGTAATTTGAAAGCAAATCCTGTTTTTGTGAAATATTATTTTTCATATTTGGAGAATGGACTTGAAACGTGGTTAAAGTTGATTTATTATCCAGTAATCCATCTTTGTCAATGTGTTTTATGAAAGTGTGAAGTTAAATGCAAAGGACTTCTGTAGGAAAAAGTATGAACTTCTGGAATAGATGAGGTGGAGAACATTGAGAATCTTCAGCTCTGGTTTAATTAGGATTGATTAAATGTTAAAATGATAATGAAACAAGAGAATTGGGACCAAAGAATTGAAGACATATGTAGTTAATAAGGCAGGTTATCTGTGAACTGAAACCAAGGGAACAGACCTGTGAAGTCATTTGAGATTATTATGGGATATATTGTATAGCTGAGTGAACCTTGTCACTTGTGCACAGTCAATATATAAGAGTATACCAGATAGGGCCTGATTTGATGTATTTATAAATTACCAAACAAAACATTGTATTATGTGTATGCTGATTTGTTACTCTGAGTCTAAGACATCTGATCACTTTAATGTTTTTCATAAATTTTCTTTACTAGTTTGTCTTGATATTTTATGCTTAAATAGTAAAAATAGCAAGTAGAACATATTAATCTTCAAGACTCATTTTAAAATGTGTTATTTCTCTTTGTTTATAACTTTTAATTTCTTTCTTATATTTCTCTGGCTAACACAACATTTTTATTTATTCAGTATAAAATGTCCTCTTAGAACTATTTTCAGTAATTTAAGCAACATTCTGCAAAATAAGTGATGCTATAAAACTCTTTGGGCTAACATTTTTTGAAATAATTTAGTAACAATGTATTTTTATTCATAATTGCTATGCACCATTGAGGATAATTTAAATCTAATTGATTTTATGTATGACACCTATATTGTATTTGTTCTAAATTTCTTCTTCTACAGTAATTACATTACTTTAATCTCTGTTTTTATGTAAAATAACTGGATCTTATACATAATATTTAAATCCTATAGTACAGAAAGATTTATTCTATTTACCACAAATTTTCTCCTGTTTCTAAGTTACAAATGTCTTATATATGACAGTGAATGAGATTAGTTATTAAAAAGACATAGTATTTTAATATTTTGTTTATTGATTTACTTTTATCTTTTGTTGTGCTGGGTAGCAAACCAAGGCCTTTGCACATGATAAGGACACACTATACTGCCTGAGGCTCACCCCTAGCCCTTTACCACATTTTATTTGTAGCAGCTAAGTTTGTTAAATTGTTTACTGTTTTTAAGAAGGACCTTTTAACAAACACCTTAAATCAAATTCAAAATTGCTACATTTTGTATTATTGGCAAACCACTCCACCCAAACATTACTATTTAGTTATTTGTCCTGAGTCCATAAGTTGTCATTTTGAAATAGCCATGTATTGTACATCAGTTTGAAAACTCAGGCAGACATTTTCTCACCATTTTTTGATTTTATAAATTGAAAAACATTTGTTCCACTAACAACGTATTGTTAAAAGGGAACTGAATTTATGTCTATGTAAGAATAACAAGTATTGTTTCTTCAGTGTTTTCAACTTAAACTAGTAAGCTTTCCATTTGGTTTTAAAGTTCTATGCCTCTAAGTTTCACATATAAATACCTAGATTATCCTTGTTTACCTCTCTCTCTCTCTCTCTCTCTCTCTCTCTCTCTTTCTTTTCCTCTCCCTATCATTTACCAAGGATAAACATAGAATAAGACCCAACAGAACTCTTTATAGAGTAAGATGGAATAAATAAGACCTTGCCAGGAAGTTGTAACTTATTGATCACAAGGTATATTCTTCTCTTAGGTAGTAGAGTATCTATCAACATTACTTCTGAACCCTGGTGTATCTATTTTCCAAAACATTCATAAAATATAAAATTAATCATTTATACAAAATTAAATAAAAAGTTCCAATAATTTTAATGCATTGCTTAATAAAATAAACAATTAAAATGATTAACAAATATATCAAACTTCAAATATATTTAGCAAATGATGATACCAATACTTTCACTGACAAGGGGAATGAATATTTTAGATAATATTCAATTCAGAGGAATAAATATTCAGACATTCAAACACTTTTTGCAGTTATTGATTGGACTTCTATTTGCCATTTCCTGTGTGGGAAATACAAATATAGCAATGAGAAAAAGAAGTCAAATTTTCATTTGGTGATTAAAAACAAACACGTAAAGAAGTAAATATAATATTTCTAGATTATGTTTACTGTGAGCCAGACCTTCATATTATGTTATGGATATCAAACCTATAAATGCAGTTGTTTTCTCTGAGATGATCACTGTGTAGTGATTAGACAGAGGAATTTTTAAAAATTTCCAATAAACTAATAATAAGCATCTTGGTAGAATTCAGATATGTTTCAAAGGAAGGAAGTTTCATAATCAGTTGTCAAACTAGTTTAAGTTCCATGAAAGAAATGGAGTTTGATAATTTGATTGTTAGTCTGGTTTCTTTCTGACAAGTACTTTGTTATAAATGTTCATCTAAGTACTCTTTTATCCCAGAGATACTGATATTTTAAACTTTTATTATCACTTAGTTCAAAGGACTTGTTATTTACTTTTCTTGTTCTTTCTTCCTTGACCTCAGATATTTGTAAGTGTGCCATTTAATTTTGAACTAGTTGACATATGGAGTGGTGTTCTTGTATATCCTAAGGTGACTGATTTCTAATGTATAAATCATGTCTAGGTGTGTCAATGAGAATGTCTCTAGGAATGATCCATATGTAGGACAGTCAACTGAAGGGAAAATCCACTCCAAATGTGGGTAATTTCCAGTTTGAGGGCCTGGAAGATCAAAAAAGGTAGAAAAACAAAGAAGTAGAAGCTGATCCAAGTTCTATTCTTCTTGATCAGGTGCTTCAGTTGATGCTGCTACTACCTGGGTTTTCTTCACTCTTCCAAAGTGATCTTTGACGCTCCAGGCAGTTTCCAGGCCTTTGGTGCTAGACTAGAGCTGCAACATTGGTCCCACTTGTTCTAAGACTACAGATTCTTGGATTGAGTAGGTTGGTTTCTCCAACTCTCCAGCCTACAGATGGCCATGATGGAACTATCATGTAATCCAGTCTAACAGATCCCTTTTAATAATTGTGTGTGTATGTGTATGTCCTCCTGGTTCTAGTGCTCCAGAGAACTCTGAATAACATGACAAGTTAGGTCTTATGAACTCAAGGAACTTATAGTTAGGTGGGAGAAACTATGACATTGATGAGTGAATGGATGGATGAATAGATAATATTTTAAGATTGATATATCAATGTCTAAAGAAAAACGAAGTAGAATGTTTAAGAATTGAAGATGCGGTGTATTAATAGGGATGAAAAGTCACTTCAGAGAGCTAACTGTCAAAGCATCATCCATAGGAAGTCTAGGGAAACAGTATTTGTGAATAAGGGGGATTAAGTATCAAAGTGCTAAAATGGATATGAGCTTCACATATTGGAAAAACAACAAAACCCCAATGATTAAATCAGAGAAAATAAGAGAAAGAATGAATCTAATATTAAAGATTTGATTACCTTGTAATGGACATGTGAACAATGGTAAATAGTTATTTTAAAAAAAAGTACCAAATGGAATATAAAATTTTAGGCTAAGAAAGGATATAATCTAATTTTTTTAAAATAAGTCTAGATTATGTGTGTGAAATATCCCTTAATGGAGAGAAAAGAGATAACCACAGAGAAAGTAAAATAATGGATAAAGACATACATGATGGATTAGAAACAGAGTTGTAATAAGGTTGAACTAAGTTAACCGGGAGAATATAAAATTACAAAGTTCAGCAAAATTTATACTATGTATTTTTAATCATGTGTGAAGTTAATGAATAACCAGGGCAAACCTAGGCTTTTTCGCTTAGTAGACAATAGGATCTCCTTAATGTTTTGCTTGTTTGTTTGTTTTGTGAGTTCTGGTGTAGTAGTTTTATTTCTCCTCCTATTTTCTTCTCTTCCATATTTGGTCCTCCTCCTTTTTTTTCTTCCTTTAGAAAAAGGAAGAAACTCCTTTTCTTTCTTCTCCTCCTCTCCCTCCTTCTCTTCCTTCTATTGCTCTTTCTCTCTTGCTAATGCTGCTGTTACTTCTGCCTCTCTTTTTCCTCCTCCACTTCACCATCAGAATATTTTCCATTCCCATCACCCTTGTCCTTCCATCAGATCTGCCTATCTCTCTCCCTACTCTTTAGCCTCTCCTTTTCCTGTTATTTTCCCTTCTTCTATTCCTGACTACACAATACCCTAGGGGACAGGAGGAATAGGGAGAGGCTGATCAGTGGGTACCGAGTTACATTTAGCAAGGAGAAAGAAACCCTGGTGAGCTTCCTGAACCATAGGGTGACAATGGATAACAATAATATAATGTACATTTCAAAAAGCTGGAAGAAAGTTTCACCATAAAGAAATAAGTGTTTGAAGAGATATAATTGATTACCCTTATTTAAACTTTACTAAATGTGCAAGTGTATCAAAACATTATGTGATCCCATTAATATGTAAAATTTTTGCTTATATGTATCAGTTAAAAATAAATGTAATAAAAATACTGCTGACATTCTTACATTATTTTGCATATGTTCAGGAGTATAATATTTCTATCTACTTGCTGTATATTATGACAACTGTAGAATTTGAACAACTTATCTAATATTAAGATTAATAACTTTTGTACTTTAATACCTGGCAATCATTAAGTCTGGCTCCTCTATCTCTCACATTAGTTCAGGACTATTCTTTGGGACTCTATTTGCTATTATATATGTGACTAGTCCCAAGTTGATAACATATCTAACATATAATTATATTTTAAGAACAATTTAATAGCCAAAAGACCAGTAGAGTTGAGGAAAGTAATGGGGAGGGAAGATGAGAAGGAAAGAAGAAGTACGAGGGACAAATTAGAACAAATTATATTCCATACTTTTAAAATTATGTAAGAATTAATGTTATCTATGACTAAAAAGAGCCAATAAAAAACAATTTATTTTTTATCAATTAAATTAGAAGTTTCCATATCTATCTTGATGTGCTTCTCCAGTTAGTCAATTTGTTCTTTAAAACAGATTTTATATTCCAGAGTACAAAACTCTAAAGATAAATAATAATTGAATTTTTACACATTTATTCTACAATTGGAACATTCTCTTAAAAATGTAACTTAGAAAAAGGTATAAATCTTGGAAATGAATTTCATCCTACTTCTTCATATCAACTTAACTATAAAATTAAGAACAAAATATTTTTAAATAAAACTTAAACCACGTAGAGATATTTTCATTCAATATTAAGAATTTTATATATACTTATAATTATTACCATTTGTTATTTTAAATCAGCTTTGAAATAATTCTTGCATATTGATAGCCTCTCAGATTTTATCTCTTTCTTTGCTTGGGTCATAGGTCGCTTTAATAATATTTCTTCTATCCTAATGGGAAGTCATACACAGAATTGCAGAACAAGTAAAAAGGTTTGCATTTCAATTTTTCCTCAAGAAAAAAGATTTGCATTTCAATTTTTCCTCAAGAATTTTTCCAGTTTTTTCTGTAGCCATAGTAACTTCACATTTCAAAACAATATTACATAAAGGAGTCAGTAGAATAATTCTTGGTCTTTCAAAGGAAATTTTCATGAAAATTTTTATTATTATCTCTCTGAAATTAAGTTCCATGAAATTCATGTAATTATTTTAAATCTCCAGTGAAAAAATGATGTTATTTTCTCTGAATTGTTCTTAGTTTACACATACATATGATAATCAATTTCTTTGTCATCTCCCTTATTAACTTTGTGTTGACAATTATTTGTTTTTATCTAATTTCCATATCTCTTATCTCATCCTGTCTCCTTTCAGCTCATTCTCAACATACATGTCACTCCCCTATAAAATGGCATCGTTTAGAAACTCTCAAATTTCTAATTTTGTATAATTCATCATATTCCACTCAACTTTCATAAACTGTTGATTCTATACTCTAAAGCAGATGAGGGTTAATATTTGTTGAGATTAAATTCCTGAGAAACAGCATGTCAGAAATGCAGAGACACAGGAGTCATAGAAGGATGGAAGGAAAAAAAGAGGGAGGGAGGGATGGAAAAGGAAAGGAAAAGAAAAGTAATATAAAGAAATAGAAAAAGGAACAGACTGAAAATGTCAGACAATTTGGTTATTGCAATAGGATGTGTGCCACAGGTACCAAAAGAAGAATGTCTTTCAAGTCAGGAGGGTTCAACAGCATTAAATGGCTCACTTGTGCATGCATATTCATTCTCTCTCTCTCTCTCTCCCTCCCTCTCTCTCTCTCTCTCTCTCTCTTTTAGACAACAGAAGAGTTTGTCCTCTCACTTCTGGAGAAGATGCACAAGGGATCCTGAGAATACTGCAGCTTCCCAAGCTGAATGACTTGGGTCAGTTTTTCTGCAGCCTCTCAGCCAACACCCTCAGCATGAGTACACTGACTGCCATCCTTGCCAGCTGGTTCATTCACAGGCCAAAGACCCATCGACCACCAGGCAACCACCTGACGCAATCAGAAGGGTAAGACAGTGGCAGGGCCTGATGTCTGTGATTGGAGGGAGACCTCAGTTGCTTACCCACTATTATGATGATGCCAGGACCATGTACCAGGTGTTCCACTGTAGGCTTAGTATCTCTGGGCATGGGCCCTGCCTCAGCTTTGGGAAGCCCAAGCAGCCTTATCAGTGGCTATTGTACCAGGAGGTGGCCAATAGAGCTAAAATTCTGGGGTCTGGACTTTTCCAGCACAACTGTAAAGCAAGTACAGATCAGTTTATTGGAGTTTTTGCACACAATCAACCAGAATGAATCATTGAAGAATTGGCTTGCTACACGTATTCCATGGTGGTGGTGCCACTTTATGACACCTTGGGTCCTGGGACTATTCTCTGCATCACCAATACACTAGATATCAGCACCATGATTATGGATAAACCTCAAAAAGCTATGCTTCTACTAGAGCATGCAGAGAGCAAGGAGACTCTAGGGCTCAAGATGATTGTCTTCATGGAGCCATTTATGGATGCCCTGAAAGAAAGAGGGCAGAAGCTCAGGGTGGTCATCAACTCTATTTATGCTGTGGAGGACTGTGGTTGAGTGAATCACCATGCTCCTGTGCCCCCACAGCCTGATGACATCTCCATTGTGTGTTTCACAAGTGACACAACAGGGAACCCTGATGATGCAGTGCTCTTCCACAGGAACGTAATGGCTGATTTCTCAGGCTTTCTGAAAATGACAGAAAAGTGACTTTTCTGAGACAGGATGATGTGCTCATCTCTTTCCTGCTTCTGGCTCACATGTTTGAGAGAGTAATTCAGTCCATTGGCTACTGCCACAGAAGGTGCCTTGGCTTCTTCCAGGGAGACATCTACCTTCTCTCTGATGACATGCAGGCTCAATGCCCCACCATCTTCCCTGTTGTCCCACAACTGCTGAACCCAATGAATGACAAGATCTTTAGGCAGGCAGAAACTTCATTAAAGCATTGACAGCTGGAGTTTGCAGCAAAGTGCAAGGATACTGAGGTCTGGAGTATAATCATCAGGAATAATAGTATCTGGGAAAAACTCTTCTTTAATAAGATTCAAACCAGTCTACATGGACAGGTGTGGATGATTGTTACTGGAGCAGCCTCTGCATCACCAACAGTCCTGGAATTTCTCCGGGTAACTCTTGGGTGCCAGGTTTATGAAAGTTATGGACAAACTGAGTGTCCTGATGGATGTACCTTTACCACACCCAGTGGACTGGACCTCGGGGCACATGGGGGCACCTTTAACCTGCAATCATATCAAACTTGACGTGGGGAAGCTAAACTATTGGAACTACAAAGGAGAGGGAGAGATCTGTGTGAGAGGACCAAATGTTTCAAAGCTGCTTCAAAGATTAGGACACAACAAAGGAGGCTCTGGATAGTGACAGCTGACTTCGCACTGGAGGCATTGAGAAAGCCCAGGATAAGAGAGGTGTCCTGATATTTATTGAGAGACAATCATTTTGGCCCTGATTAGAGTTTTGGACTAATATTTGGAGCAGACATGTTAAGTGGAACTGTTTATGGAGAGGTGAAGGGAAGAGGAGAAAATAAAGATAGTAATTGGAAACATGATTCTTTTCTTTAAACATTATAGACATTATGGTTTTCTAGACTATATTACTTTATGAATAAAACAAGAATATCATTTATGCCCCGTTTTAATTTATTTTCTGCTGCCTGGAATGCCCTTCTCTCTTTTGCCAAGTTATCCCTTCTTTGTTTGAATACAATTGGTTATCTCCTTATTCCTTGCTATGGTTTGGATAAGTGTCCCACAAAGACCTGTGTGCTGAAGGCTTAGTCCCCAACTTGTGGCACTGCTAGCATATGGTGGAACCTTTGGGAGGTTGAACCTAATGAGAACTCTATGAAATAAATTAGCCTATCTTAGGAAGTCAATGATACTTAGAGAAATTAGCAAACATGTACCTAAGTTGCTTGTGGAGGATTAATGACTTGTAGTATTTCAAAATCAGTTTCATAGCTTGACATGTAGCAATTAACTTAAAGTATTTATGCTGTGGTAACAGAACAAACACCTAACCTCAAATCTCGGTAACCTAAAATAAATTTCAAATTGCAGTGACCTTAAACAACTAAAATGTAGTTCTTGCTTATGTTCCATGGCCATAGTAGGTCTGCAAAGGCCTCTTGGTTCATGGTTGTTCCTTTGGTGCCCAGCCTGATTGTGCAACCACATTCTCAAATACTACCATTTTTTTTTTTCAATTTTTATTTTTTATTTTTGGCAGAGAAGGAGGAGCCTACAAGATCTCCCAACAACTAAAGTTAACTTAAGTCTTGAGAGCACCCAGAAACCACTCCGGGCTGGGGAACTCACACAAGACATTTTATTAAGCGGACAAGCAGTGTCTGCCTGCGCGGGGGGTGGGGGGGGGGGGTGGGGGGGTGGGGGGGGTGGGGTTTCGCGGGCTAATAACAATGGACCAATGATTGGAGAGGAGATTGACGGGCTAACGGCCTAACAATCTGAGCTAATGACTTGCTAGGAAGTTCGCAGACTAACAATCTGGGGTGAAAAGTGGGGTGGGGGAGGAAGAATAAAGGCGGCAGCAAAATAGCAGATCTGATGCCAATATGTCTACCTACAATTCTTTCCACGGAAGTGGACACAGGACTCCACCCATTGGAGACCGCAGAGTGAGATTCAAACACCTTCACAGGAGGAGAGCTGGGATTATTTGCTGAGCAGTAGTAACAAATGCCAAAGAGGTGCATCATGCGAGAGATTTCAATATATTGGAATTGTTTTCAAGTTTCTTCATTGGCATTGTGTGCTTTTTCCAGTTCAAGTAATTTCTGTGTAATATCAACAGACAAAAGTAGATATGAAGAGTGAAACTTCAGAAAAAGTAGCAGAAACATATTCATTTGGTCCCTTATCACATTTTCTCCTAGATTGTCCTCTTGCCATTCTTGTTCAAAAAGTGGGACTAGCTGCTTTTAGCCATATGCTTTGGAAGGATTTTCTTTACAGGGTAATCTAAAAGGAACAAAGAAAAATCGGTAGTATTTGCTCATTTCACCAAACTGTTTTCACTAATTGCTTTTATAAATATTTGCTTTGTACATGAAATTTTACTAGTTTTCACCTGATATTTTTATTATAAATTTTTATTTTTACCTTATTTTATATTAAAATTTGTTATAGAATTATTGATTTATATTATTTGATATAATATACATATATATAGATGCTTATATGTATAATCTAATGTATTACACAGAAAAAACAAAAGCTAACAAAATCCAGGTCCTTTCTTTATCATTTTGTTCTTTTTTTGTAGCAATTAAATATTATACTTTGGGCAAAATTATGTCTGGCCAAATATACAGATTACTACCACATTACACCATATTTCCATGTACATTATCTTTCTTAACTCAAGACATAGAGTTATATTCTTAATATCCTTGTACATTCTGCTCTAAAAAATTATAATGTAAAATGTTACTATGTTCTGTTTTTGAAATCTGAAAGAACAATTATTTTATTCCTCACAAAAATTGAAAAGTTCAAGTAAGATATTGATGGTAACTAGTTTGAAACTGACATACAAGATTCTAAAACACAATTAACATAAATTTTAAAAGTGTTGAAATGATCAATATTATATTACAAACATTTTGTAAGATCAACTTCCATTCTACATTTAATGTACTTGCTTAATACTTTAAATCCAATGACAAACATGAAAGATTTCCATTATGAATCTCTTCATCATATGCATTTTAATCACCATTTCTTGGAAACACGTAACTGTAGAGTTGTGTGAAGTCAAATTTTTATGTGTAATACTAACATTGGCCAATAGATGTCCTAAGAGCTCTAAACACAAGAACTCTAAGAATGAAAATTGCGAATTTGAACATCAGCAATTTCACATGCTCTGTTTTCATAGTTCAGTTACACTTGTGAAATGGCACCATATTTTTAGATTTCAAAGACTCTTAAGATTAGCAAACTCCAAATTACTTCCCTAAATATTATTAAGGTACCAGAAGAAAGAAAAGGAAACTTTTACAGAATTGGTTTTAAAAAACTAAATGAGGCAGCAATACATCTGATCCATTTAAATAATTACTTCTGATTTCATTAATGCAGTCAACACTATTAATTGTTACACAGAAGTATAACTCTAGGATTAATTTAATCACAGAAGTAGATCAGGTGAAGTTGTGAAATATATCTTGAATTATATGATACACTTGTTTTTCTGATTTCACTATAATTTTGGTCATTTTGTATAACATTGCTAGCAGCAGAGTGTACATGGAAGCCTAATAATATATGTCATTTTAATTACAGTTCTCAACTTCTGGCTTATTTTAAGATTAAAATTTATTCATAAAGAATAAAGGTTACTCAAGCATGTTTGTTATGTAACTCTAGCAAAATATAACTTTATTTTTCTCTCTCCACCTTTATAGTTTCTGAAAATTTACTCTCAAGTCGTTTTCTCTGTTAAACCAATGACTATGTTTTCTAGGCTTATGTCCAAGTCTAGCATCCTTCAATGAGGCTATCTAAAGTTGCAAAGATATATAACCATATAATAGTAATTTCAATCACTAATTATACTTGCTATGAAAATATTTTCTTAACTCATCATTTCAATTTATATTTCATTTTATAAGCAGCTTATTTTGAAACTATACAAGCCTGTTCTTGGACAAATTGGTAGAAGCCAGCTGTTATTGAAACTTATTCCCATTGTTTACAAATTAGTATGGAAAAAGAAGAAAATGTTATTTACCAAGACAAAACAGAAACACAAAATATAACTCTAGGGGGAAACTCAGAGCAGTATCACTTGGAAACTAGGAGAGTATGTCTGTGAAAGAGATGATTAAATGAGGAAGATGAAAAGTTTTAACTCTAGAAAAGGTAATTTAAGCTTGAGTCTGCTAAATCTGCTCATGTTCATTTCCCATGATATGGTTATCTAATAAGCAGGTTTATTTTTCCCTCCAATTTAGAAGATAGAACACTTTGTTATAAAGAAAAGTTTAGACTAACAGGTCTTTGCACACACACCATCCATGGTGCAAACTTTTGATTACAATCTGTAGTGGTCCATCTCTGTGTTTAATTCTGAATTTGCTTTAGTTCCTTGTTATTGTCCATAATGAGCAAGTCTATTCCTTATTCCTTAAAGCTCAATCTAGATATTTTTATTCAATGTGATGGGTTTTATCTTTCCAATTGAGCAGTATTTCTTGAAACATGTTTAATCCTTTTTCTATTTAATATCACCTCAGTGCAGATTGACATCAATGAATTTCTTGAACATCTATATTCATACTATACATTTGTCCACATGCTTGTAGAGTTTGAAAAGCCTATTTACATAGTAGAAATTAAAGTTCATATGTGCATTAACCAAGAACTTGAATGATAGAATAGAGTTATATTTAACATTTAGCATGGTATTTCTGTGGAGGACCTCAAATCCTTTATGAAACGAACCATTTCATGATGAATTCATGATTACAAATCAAAAGCCTTTTTTTTAGTGTATGATCCTATGTGTTAAGGTAAATATTAATGAGAAAATAACTTTATTACCCATGTTTAAAATTTAGCAACTACTTATGTAACACCAAGGCAAAGGTCTGGACTATGACAGAAAATAGATACAAAATCTTTTTTAAAAAATAGTCTCAAATTGCAACATATGTTGAGAGTTTTAAAAAATCAGACTAATATAATCTCAGAAAGGTATGTAATTATTGCAAATATTGCTTAGATAACATATGTCTGACTATAATGAAAGTGTTCTCTAACCTTTAGCATTATATATTAGTACTGGATTTTTTTCCTCTTAAATCTTATATTTAATGTCTATATTTTAAAGAAAATGTATTTGAAAGTCCTCTTTAGCACATCCTATCTACACACACATTTGTACAAAAATATGTTTAAGGTCACAATTCTGGGTTAGTTAAAAAATTCAGACATGAGTTGTATCCACATTCTATTAAAATATTATAGCATATTTACATATCCTACAAAACAACAGACATAGCTAGTAAATTGTTAAAATAGGACATTAAGATAAAATAAAACAGACAAAATACATGAATGAGTCTGAGGTAACAAGAGATAAAAGGAAGAAGGGAAAGGAGTAAGAAGGAAAGAAGAAGAGGAAGTAAGAAATGGAAAATGTGTATTTTCAAATGTCAATATATAAGGAATGTATATTTGACATTAGGAATTTCTACAAAAAGGCTAAAAGGCAAGACCATAAATTAAATTTCAGTTATTTTCTTGATAAAATTAATAATTAAATGCTGCATCTATTCTTTAAACACACACACACACACACACACACGCACACACACATATAAGGAGAGAGCACCATCATGTAGAAGTTACACTGCAAGCAAATAGAAATTTCTAAGAGTCATATATGCTTATGTTACAATCATAGTGCATCCCTTACAAAGTTTATGCCTCATGCATGTGGTATTATGCCCATTGGAAATTTACTGAAAAAGATTTTATGTGTGCGTATGTATATTTATGTTCATATGTGTGTTTGTGTGTGTGTGTAAAATTTTGAAAGCTGCAGTATTCTTAGCATATGACTTAGTCTAAACCTCTACTCTAAGAAACCACCAAACTCTACAGTGGCTTCTAGCATCCACCTCCCTAGCATGACCCCCAGATCCCACTTAAATGCGTGCTAGAGGAAGTCCAAAGCTGCCAGGAAAATGTGCTATTCTTTGTAGACAACACCTGATATAGGCTCGACCCCTCTTTCTTGGAGCATTCTAAGCATAAAAGGGCTTACACTTGTTCATCCTGCATGTACAACATGAGGACTATGGTTAATCATAGTGTATGGTATTTAGGATTCTTGCTAAAGGTGTAGATTATAATTGTTCTTGCCAGAGAGGGAAAATGGGTAATTATGTGAGATGATGGATATGTCAATTTCTTTCACTGTGGTACCTTTTTATTATATATATCATTATGTACCTTAAATATATACAATAAAATTTATTAAAAAGAGAAAAATAAATTTTAAAAAAAGTAGTGCATCTTTGGTTTTAAAAATAATCATGTTCTTTGTAGCAAACCTTGTAATTGACTCAAAAAGAAAAATCAAATATACACTTATTATCTTTACATTGTTATTCTAATGTACTACAAATACATTAAATAATTATAATTTGAAAAGAAGTTTATAAAGTCTGGAAGCACTGTAGTAGTCCAGAAAATATACACACTCATGAAACCACAATACAATGAGCTTCATAATTTCTAAATGTTACAGTCTAACATGTTTATGTAAATTATCCAAATTAAAACCCTTATGTATGTTGGTCTTCTCACTTTTAAGATATTTTCTGGGTATACTAACTCAATGTTTTAGTAATCTTTGCAATGATAATTTGTAACTAAAATACCATTGTCTGTCTTTTTTGCATTCCTTAAATTTCATTGTTTATAACTACTTTAAATATCTGAATGGTAATTAAATGCTTGACTTCCTGGGAGAATATTGTAGTATTGCTTATTTAATAAATGACTCCTTTAAAGAGGCCCATTCTGCCTACTTTTAAGTTCAGACTTTGTAAGTGAAATTTACTTTGTGCCTCTCTTAGCCTCCTATTTGATCCTAGTCACTCCTCCCCTCTTCCAACCTAATTACCTTAAGATAACTTTTTCACAGTTAGAGTAACCAGTAACCAGATGCCAATTTATTTTACCAGAGAGGAAAGTTCTTAAGATTTGGAATTTTAATAGAATGTTCAATTGTAATATAGAAATTTCAGAAGTTTTAAAAATTCTAATATGGGTTCACAGAATGACAGACACGTAGAGAACTATAGAGTTATGATCTGCATATTCTACAAATGATTAATATGATGAACAGCTAAAAAAAGAAAACTTTGCCTTAACAGTAACATTTACGACAGAACAAAACCCAGATTCCCCTAAGATGGTACAATGTGAGTTCTCAATGCTTTATCTGCATTTATGCATACTTCCCCAAATAATTTTATTTCTTTAATTTTTTTGTTTATTTCCCTCTCTCTTTCATTTTTCTTTTAAAGACAATCTGAAAATGATCTCATTTCTCTTTCGTATTTGGAAGGTGGTTTTGTTTCCCAGTTACAAACCCCCCAGGCTTTTGAATAATAATATGAGTGCTTTGATTGAATTCATTGCTCCAAACAGCCTGATCACTGGAGTAAATGGAAAGATTAATGTCCACTATACAAATAACAGAGGTTTTGGTAGATTTTTTTAAAGAAAGTATAATGTACTCTATATAGCTCTATAGTAAACTTTCAAGTCTTCTCTGACATTTTGGAATAATGAAAATGAAGCAGATCAAAGTATACATGTGCTCTTTCAAAAACAATGCATATATATGTATATAATATTCATGTTTATATATATATAAATCACGTGTGCCATAGCCTGCCTACAGACAGGTTACTGAGTTTGCTCCATTGTAATTATAATTGTACAATGCCTACCTGCCCCCATATATCATCTTTCATGCAGTACTATGGTGTCTGAAATCATTATTACAATTATTTTTTGAACTGAATCACTCAGTATATCTGAATCACTCAGTACATGTGGTGTGTGTAAGTGTGTGTGTGTGTGTGTGTGTGTTTATATGTGTGATGAACTGGGTAAAAATGCATGGTACTTGTCATTTATATATTAATATAAAATCAGTAGCTGTCAGAGGAAAATAAAACATTACAAATTATTCAAAAATGTAAGAATTATGATCTAAGATTACTGGAGTGACATTCCTAGGAATTTGTGTATTTGAGAAAGAAACTGGTAAATTCTGGAAAAAAAACTGCAAAGAATAGGTTATGTAGGTGCAAAGCAGAAAAAAATGAAAGCTTCCTTAGAAGTGAAAATACCACATTTTTTCTCAATTTTATTTCATATAATAATTTTAAGAATTTGGGTTTATATATCTATAAAGTAAGTTGATTAAAGTCCCTGAAAACACTCATGAGCAGAAACAGTATGGCATATTAGACTTCTGAAATATCATGACACCTATCAGTATGCGCGCCTTCTAATGGAAAACAATGTGTTACATGCTGTGAATTTTTTTGAATGGACAACTTTATTATTAAAAATGCATTATCTAATTTAAGACAAATCAAACTTACATTTATATGTCCATTGCTTTGTACAAGTAAGTCATGTTAGCTGTAGTTGAGTTGTGTGGATGGTATGTGAATAATGACCCTTCTGGATGATTGATTGTTTCAGTTCACTAAAAGTGTTTGTTTACAAGTTTAAGCAGTCTGTGGAATCTGGCATGGCAGGCCCCCTTTCTCTTGCTGTCAGAGCTCTTAGAGCTTCACTGGGACAAGAAACATCACATATACTGAGAGAATTGCTAAAGGCTATGAAATGCTTCCAGCATATCTCATTTTTCATTGAACAATTGATATATTAGACATAATAAATACTGCATAACCTTCAGAATTTTGGCAGTGGAAGTTGAAGCTGAGAACTTTTTTTCTCGTTATTAAAATGATTTCTTTTAACCCTGGAATCTCCAACTCTATACTTCTTGGCATTATATATAAATTATGAAAATAAATAAGGAACGTTCTGCAGGTTTTATAGGAACGTATATGAACTCTCATTTATACTAGGTAATATTCATGTTAATTTCTTTTTTTAAATTCTGCTTTCAAATGATGACAAGCATTGCAAGCATTCACGTCTTCTCCCTGTGTTCGGAGACGTTTTTCTCCACACAAGTTTCTGCAGCAGCTCTCTCCAGCAGCTCCGTGAACCAAGAAGAGAGCAGGGACGCAAATAAAGATCCTTTCCAGTAACCCATGGTAGCAAGAAAGAGCAAAGTTTGACCAGGAAGATCAAAAAGGATCAGGGATTTTGAGAGGAACAGATGAAAAGAATTCATTCCAATTTTCAGTTCCTCCCACTCGCCTTCCCCCCTCCTTCCCCCCTCCTCCTCTCAGCGCTCCATTGCCCCCTCTCTCCGCCCTGTCTTTCTGCTAGAGCTGTGCCAGCAGCGATCTTTGGAGTGCACAGGAACGGCGGTCCCAGAGAAGGCAAAGACTCAAGCAACGCGGAAAGCATTTAGTTTTTGCTGAACTGGTTGTGAATGAATCTTGAAGTCCAATGATGCCCATGCTGATTTTAGGCTTGGATTTTGTGGCCTTGATTGCCGCAGCTGACCCCAGCAGAAGCCCAGTCAAAGGGGCGGCCCCTCACCTCTCAGCGAGTTGATATGCAAAATAGTTACGTCAGAAGGTGGGGGCGGGGCACCCCCGGGTTGAGTGGCAGCAGCTCTTGCCTAGGAGGAGGCGCGAGAATCAGCCTGGTTCAGTGACTGAGACAAACTGGAGGTGAGCGGAGCTGGTGCTGTCCACTGTTCTGTGGGTGCTGAACCTGGGACGCGACGCGAGCGGACCGGTTGCTCCAGCACCTGGAGGCAACGCCCTCTTGCACCCTCTGTGCCCTGTGGGTCCTGCTTCACCAGCAGGACCCATATCAACTTGACAAAGGAGTATATCGGACGTGGGAGAGAGTCCTCCGTTTTGCAACCTGGGCGCCCATTCAGGCGTGACTTTGGAGATTTCTATACTTTTAGACAAAACTACTTTGATTTTTTTCCAAGCTAAGACGATCTTTTTAGTATTTTTTTTTAAACTGTGATTCACATATCCACATCCTTTAGGAATCTTTCTGAGGGACTTTTTATTACTTAAAATAAGGTAAGAAAAGAATATTGCTATAAATGTTTACAAGTGGGTTAGAAATGCAGATTGCCATAATAAATTTAAAATAATAAGTTATGCTTATTTTTATAATTTACATTAGCACTTTGGAAATAATTGCAAAATATATTTCAATAATACTGTTTTCATTAGTATTACAAGAGCATTCATTGATGATTTTGTACTGAATTCTAGAGGGGAAGTTGAGAGCTTTGCTTTCTGTGAAGTTAATGTCATCATGTTACATCTTCCTTTATCAATACAAATATTTCAGAGCAACACTCCCAGTGTGGCTCAAGGGAAAGAAAACATTCAATGCAAGTCTCCCAAAATGTTAGCAAATGACATTAAATCAACTAACAAGTTGTTCAATTTGAATGTACTGATATCTGGTTAATAAGTATTACTTCCCATATCTAAAGCTGGGACTGCAAAGTACACAGCTCTCTCAAGATTTCTTTTTTGGAGGTGAGGAGGTAGAGATAGGAACATTTATACTAATGTTGGGTTCATTTAGATGTGTTGTTATGCATTAGATCCAAATAAAACTTGTGAAACTCAGTCTGTGAGAATTCAACACCCCAAGGTCATGTGTATTTCCAAGTTGGGGGCTGTTTGTTCTGCTATTGACTAGTAAATGGCATCCCCTCCCCTCCCCCTCAGGTTAGAGGTGGATGTAAATGGGAAGCTCTGATTTAATAATACAGTATTAGCTGGTATTATAGTCGCTACTGCTGTTGGTAATTGAATGGAACAGGGAAGCGTGGGCTGGGAAAATGTCTCGCTATATCAGCAATGTTTAACCTCTTGGATGCTTAACAGAGAGCTTTTCTCTACTTAAGAGATTTTCTTTTGAAGCTATGTTGCTTTTGTCAATTGGCAGTGTGTTCTGAATGTGTATGGAGAAAGAATTCAGTGTGGATAACCACTGAACAGTATTTCTCATAGTAATTATTAAATGATAGAAGTTATCTGATGCTCGTTGTATTTGTTATTATTATTAATTACTTAATTTAACAGGCATAATAAACAGAATTTTGATCTTTCATTTAGGTCATTCCATGGCATTAGATTAAGATTAAGTGATGAGTAGAAAAACATGGGGATTGTGTGACTTTACATTCCATGGATAGAATTTAGGTTGCAACTAGATGTCTGTATTAATAGAAATGGGTAAAATATCAACCTTTTCCATGTTTAAGTATCTCTAAACTAAGATATGTTTTTCAGCAACTAGAGAATACAGTAAGTTTAAACATTTGTATACTTTAAATATCATAAAAATTTAATTCTAGTTACATAGAATTACAGAATGGACTCTAGTTTTAGTGTTTTTGATTTAAAATAATACTCTCTATGGGTAGAGATTTTTAAATTTTATTTATAACACAGTCCTACATGTCAGATTGCTACAAGAAATGGATACTGTTGTAAACGCTAGTGGTCAAATGTAATTTCCTAAGTAGTTCCCATATTTTACCCTAAACAAATACTCTTTTTAAGGTTTATGTCAGTCATGTGATCTATGTTTAAGTATTGATACAATTATTAAATGCTCATCAAGTAGAGAAGCAAAAAAAATAAAATAAAAGGGGGGGCTTATAACACTCATTCACAGAGTTTATATCAAACAATCTCCTTTATAAATGGAATCATTCTGTACTACTATTCATTTTTAACTTTTCTTTAAAAGTATCAAAATAAGTATTCAGAGCATAGGATTTTGAACAGAACTACTGGTTTTTAATTTAAATTTTATTTCTCTTGAAATATTAATGTATATCTTAATTTTATAACTTGTTTGTAAAGTAGTAACATATATCCACATTATATTGTTTTAAATGTACATTGACTTCTGTTTGTACAAAGTTTTTCAAGACATGTGCATAAACTGTTACCTTGAACTGTCAGTATCTGGGATTTTTCAGATGGAATATAGTGCTGCTACAATGAAACATTAAAACACTTTAATGTTTTAATTTAAACATTAGCATTGAAAACAAAATGTTATTGACAACAATAATGCTATGGGTTGATTCAGTGATACTGAAGAATTATAACATTAAGCACATTTTTTTCTGATTTTCCTACACATTTAGCCTTTGTATCTTAGTTCTGAAGTAGGTAAAATTGGGTTCCCATAGTAAACTAAATTTAGTATGTAAGAACACTAAAAAGGATAAAGTCCCCACCATAAACTAATAAAATTATCAACTTTGAAGACATTTTTTGAAGATAGTAAAATGTAGTAATTCCTTAATTATTTAACAAAATTGTTTGTATTTTGAATACATAACTTCTTAATGTAAAATAAAAAGTAATATTCACTAACAATACTTGTACAATATTAGTTTATTTTATTCCAGTGATTCTATAAATGTAGCACTGTTTGCTTCAAAATGATGAACTTTGACAAAGTGTGGATAGAAAATTATTGAAATAGTTTAATTATATGTTACATGACATGCTCAAGTTGTTTTTTGTAGTTGTTTCTTAGTTTCTTAAAGTACATCAATCAAATCAAAAATTTTAAATCAAAAATGAAATTGCTAGCTAGATTTATATTTTACTTACACCAAAGATGAATTCTTATATATGTTTTGTGAATTTAAGATAAAGATAAATCAATCTGGGTTTTCTGTCATCATACTTTATCTTTTTTTGCTTACTAACATGGGC
The DNA here is from genome assembly GCF_902686455.1 of Sciurus vulgaris. Lineage (NCBI taxonomy): Eukaryota > Metazoa > Chordata > Mammalia > Rodentia > Sciuridae > Sciurus > Sciurus vulgaris. Next base: position 40,503,095 of record NC_136469.1, on the reverse strand, counting down.
AGTGGAAAAATACAGGAAGTTATATACATAAAAAGTACTCTAAAATGATACATATGAGATTAGTGACTAATAGTTTATTGAGAATTTTCTTTTAATAATGGCCATTTATTGTTTAAATTTCATTTATCAAGGAGACCCAAAGGCCTACCAGTCTTTCATTTCTTTCCTCAATTGCTGTACTAACTCTAGTATTTTTTGTTATTCAATATATTATAAAGCTTAAAAGACTATTGAACTAACAGGATAGGAAAATACTTTCTGTTGTTAGCATCATTGTTAACAGTCAGGTAACCAATTATCCTTTACCAAACAGACTTAATCACCTTCTGCTTCAATGCTTCCAATGCCCTTTGGGTGTAGTCTACTTAAGGTGAACTGTAGAATCCCTTGTGGAAATACCTAAGTTTCCCAATTAAGTGGGTAACCACACTACCAAGCAATTGGTCCCTTTGTGCTTTAAATCTCCTTAGTATTGAGGAATTAATATTATTATAATGGATACATAGTGTTTTGATAAACTCAGTGTTCCAATGAGGCTTAATATGGATTTTCTGAAAAAGGAAGAATTAGATATTAAAAATGCTTAATGAGAGAGAATGTGGGTCTCTATGTGTATGGACATTTTTGGTAGATTTTACAGCATTGGGAATGATCTAGAACATGTAAGTTCAAGAAAGGCTATATAATTTATATAACAAGCCATAATACAGAATAATTTTTAGTGGTAACCATGTCTTTTATTTTTTAAATTTAGATTAGTATGCTTGATTAGATACCAGTTTGTTTGTTTTTTGCATAAAAATGCCATTGAGAAGCTCTCATACTCAGTGGCAAGGGAAGGGACTGTGGAAATGAAAATTCACTAGGAAAAAGAAAATAAAATATATGTGTGCATAATAAAGAGTTTACAGTACCATGTAAATACTGAGGAAAATATGAGTTCCAATAAAGGATTTGAAGATTTTTGCCTGTAAAAGAAAGACCTGTAAAAGAGATGGTGTAGATATGTAGGAAACCTACATATCTTCTGATATTAAGTCATACACTTCTCAGGAACAGAGCCTGGATATCCCTACAAATAAAATGTTTTTATTCCTTCTCTATCAGTGTTTTGATACATAGATGTTGTAAAACATGGGAAGAAAAGTAACTTAACACTGAACTTCCTTGCTTTAAAACCAAGTAATTAATATTACTTTAATGTGGTTTTTGGTATCAAATTATGTAAATCTCTAAAGCAAAGTGGTCGCTTAGTGAGTTCATTTGCATGTCAATACACAGAATATTATTCTCACTCATAACTGGTTCACAGCACTGTTAGCAATTCTAAATCACAATGCAAAAGATTTGGAAATACTTTTTTATTCAGTTTTATTTAAATCTATTTATCATCGTTGACAGTTAAAAAGCTATTCACCATAATTGATAGCTAAGAGAAACTATGTTTAGCAATATATTTCCTTTGTAAAGTGGCAGTAAGGTACCAATTAAAATATATACACCAAAATGATGGTCCCCAAAGATAATGATGAAATGGAAATATTTTACCTTTCATAATTGGACAACTTCCACAAAACCACTGAGCCTCAAATCCACCATGCCCCACCTCTCTCTCTCTCTCTCTCTCTCTCTCTCTCTACATATATATATATATATATATATATATATATGTATGTATAGATACAACTAGGATTAGATGGACCAGAAAATGAAAACAAGCTCACCAGTATCCATATCTATATCTCTATCTATACATACACACACACACAAACATACACACACACATATATATGTAAATTAGAGCTATGGTCTCCCTAAGTTGCTTAGGACTTCACTCAGTTTCTGATGCTGGCTTTCAACTCACATTCCTCTTGCCTCAGCCTCAGAAGCAGCTGGGATTAGGCTTGCTCCATGTACCTCGATGGATACTGTTTAATGACAATAAATATCTTATTTTTTCTAAATTCCTTAAACCCTAAAAGTAAAGGTCCTTAAGTACTTGAAGAGACAAGTACCTATGTGTCCTCTATAATTATGTGCCTATTTTTCTTAAATCCTCAGAAATTGCCATGATCCTGATATATAGTCAGACTGAGCTGCCTTGTTTAGGAATAAGGAGGAGGGCCCTTCATATTTCTAAAGACAAGTGTCATTGAGTTGTTACCAGTGAAACATACTGCATCATACCAGAATACCTACTCATATTTGAATATTTGCTCTTTTAGTCTGGATTTGTTTGTTCATCTGTGAAGAGAAAGAAGACAGAAATAGAAAATATTCCAAGTATTAATAGGTATACATAACACATTTTATTTACATTAGTTCATTTTATTCATGTTAAGTCATTTAACATTTACATAACTGTTTAAAAGTGGTATTCGTTGTAGATTTAAGAAAGTAGAGCTCACATCAAACATTTCTACCTCTCCATGTATGTTCACACAACTAGGATTAGAGAAAATCAAAACAAGCTCACCAGTCTCTACACATTTAGTGTCTCTAAATAGGTACACATTTAGTGTCTCTAAATAGTACACATTTACACATTTAGTGTCTCTAAATAGGTACTCTAAATAGGTACACCTAAATAAATACACATTTGGGTCAGATATTCAATTGGGTGTGTCTTATTCAAAACGTATTTTTTCACCCTTACGTTTCTCTCTTTGTCAATGTCTCCTATTATTTTTTCTAGACTTTTCCGCAATCATTAAGTTATATTGAAGTTACTTATTGCATATATTGTTTAGTATGCATGCTTTCAGAAATATGATGCCAAAGGTCTAAAGATTTTCTCCTGGATATACTGTTATAAGGATGTTGCATTGTTTGATCTCATAGGCCATTCAAAATATTAGTAGCAGCCAATGTTTTCCTTTGTACCTCAAACAGAATAAGCAACAATAGAATAGAGAGGTTAGTTCCTAAGAGTTCAAGTTTTATTTTTTCCCTAATTGAACACCACTTTCAAGTACAAATACATGGTTAACTTCAGGCTACTTCAAGCAATCAGCACTTGTGTTACCAACTGCTACTCAAATTGAAAACTTCAGATTAGATGGCTGCTAAAGAATTGAATAGTCTGTGAGATTAAATAAAAGAAGCAAAATAAAATCACTAGCCTTGAAGTACAATACCAAAAAGAGGTGGTCTAAGGTGGGTGTTTCCATCCCTTTAGGAAACATAAAGAACTTTGTTCTATTATTTCTAGTTCTATTTGAGGTAAAAGGAAATATTGACCACTGGTTGCTGGTCTTTATTTTCATCTAGCATTTAGACTGACTGAGAAGAGGTGACCACAGTTGGTGGTAATTATAACATAGCTCCCAAGTGAACTTCAGAGTTGCGTCAGATTCCCGAGTGAATTCCCATTATATAAGTTTTTTGTTGTCTTGCAAAATGAATCCCAAAGGAGATAGAAAAGTTTGATTTTCTGGAGAAAGTTTAAAGTGGAAAGATGATAGAGACTTTTATTTAACATATTACTTCATTGACAATACCCACTGCATCACTTTTAAAATGGATTTTGATACAAAAGTTGATACTTCTGAAACTTTTGCACTATTCTGTCTTCTGTATTCATTTTCCTTATTCTCTGTAGAGCCCTGTAGGAAGTCCTTTCAGGCCAGCAGCCACAATTATGATCTTTTCACAGATACTTTCCAAATCTGTAGCTCTGAACCAGACTGGAACTCCATTAATGTACTTGCAAAGATATTCTGGACATTTAACTCTGATTTCATGATAACAAGTTCTATGAATTCATCATCTCATCTCTAACATGTTCCCCCATCCTAATTTTTCTGTCAAAGACACATTCCTTTTCCATTTATCTGGGTCTGATATAGATATCTTAAACTTACATCATATTTTTTCTATACTACATGTAGCAAGTCTCTAAGTTTTGACATCCATCCCTTTGTAATATAGTTTTATACAGTTTTCCATTCTGTGTTCTTTCATTTTATCATTTTTACCTTGGCCAAGTCTGTCCAAACTTAAATGGAATCATTCTGACATTCTTCATTGTCCTCAATTATTATTGTCTCTTCCTACTGGAAAGCTAATTAATAGTAATAATAGCAGCTAAAATTTTTGATTATTCCAAATATACTATGTATTGTGTCAATTATCTATAAACATGATTTCATTCTATATACATAATATCCTAGATGTAGATATTGAAAAACAAAGGCTTGAAGAGTTATGTTGCCTACACAGCTGGGACTCAGATCAAATTTTGTGTGAAACCAGCTGCATGATCAGATCATAATCATTACTCCTTGTTGATAGAGATTTCATACTTCTTCTGTATTTCTCCTGATTAAAGTAAACTTTCAAATACTTCTGTGTTCCAGATCATCAGTATATCTATAATTTTTATTACATAAAGTTGAAATACTCTGCCTGCTTTTAATTTCTTTCTGATTGGTTTTATATGCTGACAGTAGTCAGTTTGATTTTTAATTGACTTATATGTTCACAACACCTATGTAAAATAAAGGTAAATCAACACTACAAAAGAATTTCCTACTACCATTTATATCTAATTTCCTGTCTGAACTGTTTGTACTTTCAATAATTCCCAACTTAGAACATACTCCATTATATTCAGTCATGTTTTCTTACAGTTATAAGAGCAGATTGTGCTCATATGTGCTTTTCAGAATCTCTGCAATTGTTGTGGAAGTAAATGTCATGTCAGTGTCACACTGAATATCACCAAGACATTCCTTTTTGAACAAACATATGTATTTGTTTTCCATTGTTAAAATAAAAATTACTGAAAGCTTAATGGCTTAAATATGCACTATCTCATGGTTCCTATGAGTCATGAGTTAGGGTACCTGTAAGGTGGGTTCTCAGTCTGTATCTTACAATCTAAGTTTCAACCAGGGCTGGGTTCTTGTATGGAGCTCAAGTTTCTTCTCCAAGTTCTCCTGTTGTTAGCAGGATTTATTTCTTATATACAAGAAACTTATGGAGGCTTGTTTCTTCAAGGCTAGCAGAAAACCTCCCTTTCTTCAGTTTCTGATTTCTAGAACCACTTTTAAAGGCAGGATCAACTAGCATGATGTTCCTTCTAATACACGCATTCCACTCATTTGAGACTTCACATCTTTAAAATTCCTTTCTCTTGGATTCACAGAGATATCACATTACCTTTGTAGAATACTGTAGTTCAAAATCAAGTTATAGGTCCTCCCTACTCACAAGGCGAGGTAACCATAAGAGTGGATCATTGAGATTCCTGTTAGAATTACCCCTACAGTATCTAGAGAGAGTTCTATTTGAACCGTATAGTCTTTTTTCATTGCTATAATATCTTGAACATTTTTCAGCCCAGGATTTATGATCTGAACTGTGCAATGGAGAGTCTGGACTTACTTTTGTATTTTAAAACATGTCTTACACCATTCTTCCTAGTTAATCCCTTTATAGGAAAAAAGTGTATGTGCTCTTTTCATGTGTAAAAAATTGTGCCATTTAAAATTATTGCATATACATATATATAAATATATAATATATATAATGTTCATTTTAGTTTATTCTTTTTGTTTTTAAAATGTAGTATATTGTACATATAAGATCACACTGTGTTTGTACAGTGCTCTGTACAAGGATAATTATAATAGATTTATGCTGTTGGATTTTGTTAATGTTTTTAGATTTAAGACTTTGGTAGTATACTATTTTCCTATTCTTGACTTTGGTATCTAATTGAAAAACACACAAAGAGTATTTTATTATTAACTTATTTCATGAAATATAGAATCCTCTCATGTATATCAGGGATCTTTAATAACATGCTTTAGAGATGATATAGAACATTAAATACAAGATGAAATGATATCTTACTTTTGCTATTTAAAGTACAAGAAATTTATTTTATATTTACTTTGAAAGAAAAACTTTACATTTCAAAAGAATATCATCATCAAAAGATTATGATAATTTTTTCTTGTTTATTTAGTCTAAAAATGGGTAAATAATTGTACTATTATATTTATGAACAGTGAGTAGACATGAAAATGTCACTATACTTGGATCTTTTGTAGTTTATATATAATTAAGTTCATCTTGACACAAACTAAAGAAGATACTAATCTTCTTAGCTTCTTTAATTTTCATACAAATAATTTTCTTAAAATAACATCATGGTAATTGTAATATTGTAAGAAAAATACATTTAATAAGCATATTATGTACACATGTTCTTTCAGGTGCTGGGGTTGAACACTAATGAGAGAGGCAGAGAACTGGTCTACTCTCTCTGTGGAAAGAGACATTAAGCAAATAAAAAAGACCAAGTGTAATGCCTGACACTGTTCATTATTTATTTATTTATTTATTTATTTATTTATTTATTTATTTTTGGTTACTGGGGATTGAACCCAGGGGTGCTTAGCCACTGAGCCACATCACCAGCCCTTTTTAATTTTTTTTTATTTTGAGGGTCTCCCTAAGTAGCTTAGGGCCTCACTAAATTGCTGAAGCTGATTTCGAACTTGCAATCCTCCTGCCTCAGCCTCCTGAACCACTGGGATTACAGACATGCACCATCACACCTGGCTGACACTGTTAATTCTTAATATAAAAACTAAAACAGGTAAAGATTGCTGAGGAATAAGAGTGCTACCTACAATAGGTATTATCTTAGGTATGATTTTGTGGCATTCTAAGTTAATATTACTTAGAATGTTACTTGGGGTTTTTGTTTGGTTTGTTTTGCTTTGATTTTATATTGCTGGGAATCAAACTCAGGGCCTCCAGCATGGTAAACATCACTCTACCACTGAATTACATTCTTTACTTAATGTTATTCTAAAATGTTATTCTAAAAAGTGTCAATACTTTGTTCGAAATTGTAACACTAAGAAAAAACGATATTAGTACACCCCAGGGATTTCAGAGAACTTATCATTCATTAAGCAATCAGTAAGTTTAGGTTGGAATAATGTTGAATACTAACTATTCACTCATGAGAAAAAATTATGATTGTTATATCTGGATTTGATCTGATACCTTAACATCCTCCAGAATGAACTTTCATTTGTAAAACAGTACTCATTGTTAAGTATCAAATTGTTGGCAAAACCCATAAGGCTCATATCCTCAAAAAATGATTCTTTTCTGAAATTTATAATTTTCTCAATGAAACCTAGCTTTCATCTTTGGCACTACAGTATATTTAAATATTTAAAACAGGCTCATTAGACCATTTTCTCTTCACTCTTTTTTTTCCTGGTGGTGCTGGGGATTGAACCAAGGGCTTTGTGCTTGTGAGGCAAGCACTCTACCAGCTGAGGTATCTCCCAGCTCTCTCCTTTTACTCTTTAAAAACACTATGCAGAGCACTTTGCAACTAAATCTAGGTCTTAAAGTCAATTTCTGAGAATAAGTTTGTACTGTTTGTGGGTGGTGCAGTTTATTCAGAACTTTTATTCATAGAAAGTTTAAGTGCTCTAAAATCTGTGTTCCTTCAAGGTAGTGATGGAGTGAGCTGGTATTTATTTCAAATGATCCACTATCCCAGACATTATCTCATTATTGAGGGAAGAGAAATGCTCAGAATGCTTTTTGGGTTTGTGCACATTCTTGAGAAGCCCCAATGTTTACCAGTTATTATGTAATTGTGTTCTTTTTCCAAAAAGTATTACATCATGAGACCAAGTAAGGTAAAAGCAAAAGAAAATAATGGCAATAAAAATGCATCTACAACTTTCCAAAATAAAAGTAAAAATTAAATGCATATTATCTCAATCCTTTGGCAGAGTATCAAAAGTTAGTGCATTTACAAAAAAGTCAGGCTTTAAAGAATTTTCACAAATTGTATTAAAGCTTTGCATAAATTGTTTCTTTTGGTGAGATTTCTTATAGTACAGTAATTAATTGAGATAAAAATTAAAAGAGAAAAAAGGGAAGAATTTCTACAAAATACTTTGCATTTTAGGTCTATATCTTTTCATGATAACAATTCATGATAACAATTTCAAATAAATAATTTTTGCAGCTATTTATTTGCTTCTGGCAAATGCCCTGTTTCTTTATGGTTCCTGAGGCCCAAAGAAATTGAAAGAATTATATGGAGTGTGTTTGCCTGTCTGCACACGAATAGTATAACTTCACTGATAATATTTAGAGGAAGACGGTGTGCCCAGCTGTGAAAACTGCTCTAGATGCTAGTACTTCACTGGACATCTCGTTAATTATATGTGTTTTGCTGAACATCTCAGTTAACAACTGCCTAAACATCAGTAGAGGGAGCTCAAGAAGGCATAAAGGATATTTTGAGACTGGTTTTTAAATGCCACTGTCTTTTTGCTCAAAAATAGTCTTCAGGTATAGGGAAAATGTGTGTTTTTTACATGCAAAATAATCCTTATGGAGTTGTGAAATTCATAATTATGTATATACTTGCAGAAGTTATACCATCTTTCTTTAAATATCTGTGTCCTACTTGTTATGGACTGCAAATGGGCTTGATTTATAAATTTTTAAACAGTAAAAATCCTACTTTGTAATATTGAGGCTTTTACTCTCCCAGGTTTTAGATTTTAGCACTGGGTTCTTGATACAGAAAATAGAATGTGAAAAGAAGGAGAAGTTGTCTCCTAAAATACAGGAGACTTCTATAAAACTTCAGGAGACAAATCTATGATAATTATGACAGACCATATCCTAAAACTTTGCTGCTTAGCTTAACTGCAGTGGACTTAAACATTGATTTTATTTTATACCAATGACTTATAAATTTCTCAAAGTGGCACAATACTAAGTACATCAATCCTCAGAAACTGTTAAACAGATCTGATGTTTTCAGTTAGCAACATCATATCAAGAGTTATATCTAAACTTTAGATAGCTTATAAATTTGAATATAGCAGCTATCTCAGATTATTTTCAATTGGGACTATGCTACATGGTTTTTACAATCTTGCTCAAAATGTAAGACTCGCTAATTTAGAATGCCTTTTCAATTAAAATTTTTATTTATTTCTGTTTATCAGAAAGTATTAAATTATGCTGTAAGAGTTCAGTTGAAAACAAACAATGCTGTAGAATGAGCTTTTAATAGTATTCTTAAGGAAAAGGGAAAATTTTATTTCTAATGTGTTAACATAGTTTCATTGTGATAGTATAATTCATTCCCAATTTAGTATTCAATAACTCTATTTTTGTATAACAATTTTTTAATTAATTGACTTTTTCCATGATATTTAAATTTAGCAAAAACACATTTATTGATATTAGATTACAAACTAGTAAAATTTTAGTATTGCTGTTACTATTAATAATATTAATTGCTATTATGAGGCTTTAATTTGAATGTCTTGATATCTATGATTTTTTAAATGCATCTTTGAAATTTATTTACACTTCTATTTTTGTTATAACATTTCCCCAGAAGTTGAATTACTTGGTAAACATCAAAAGACTACTTTTAAAAGACAGAAATAGGGATGGGGAGATAGCTCGGTTGGTAGAGGGCTTGCCTTGCAAGCACAAGGACCTGGGTTCAATCCCTAGCACCAAAAGAAAAAGACAGAAATAACAAGAGTTGCATAATATTTTATAATGATTACTTCAATTCATTCAAACTAGTAATTGTTGAGACATTTGACCATATATGTTATGACTATTAATTTAACAATGCAAATGCACTTTCTAGATTTTATTTATATTTGCTAGTTAGTAGATATGATGTTTTAACATTTTTCATAGAAGTAATTTTTCTGTTGTAACATTTCATTATATGACTTTTGACCATTAATCCAAGGGAAACTTAACCTGATTGTACAGAATCTATGGAAATAGATTCTATAAAATATTCTATAAAATAATTTTTTATTATATTGAGCAATTATTGTGCCTTAGTACATTTCTGTACAACATGCACTGTTTCACTAAAACTGTAGTAGAACTTTAAAGTAGAAGACAGTGGGCACAAGGTTTCCAGGAGGTTAAAGGCGACAATATCACAGACAAGAAACACATGGGTCTCTTGGAATCTGAAGATTCCATTGGAATATGTGTTTACATATTAAGAACTTTTAGTGGCATATAGTCCATGAATGTTTATTTTTTTAAATATTTAAAGTTTTTATTAAAACTTAATAAATTAATACATTAGGTCTAGTAAATTTTTCTAAAAAGTACTTGGGTTTTTCAAAATTTCCTTAGAGTAATTTTACCTCTTATGTGTCCGAGTCTAAGCACAATATATTACTATGATATGATCCTGATAATCCAATATTCTTTAGTAACAAGGTTCTAAATTGTTAGTAAAAAGCAAAAGCACCATGACATAAAACTTTCCGTAATTTAGAAGGAAAATAAAATTGATTTTATTAATTCAGTAAAATACCTTTGCTTCTCATTCAAGTCTTTTAAAAATACCCTTTCCATATATATTTTTTTAAATTGACACTTAATAATAGTACACATTCATTGAATATAGTGTGATAATTTGATACATGTATGCAATACATAATGATCAAATAAGTATAATTTGAATTTTCTTCTTAAACATTTATTATTTCTCTGTGTTGGTGACCTTTAAATACCTCCCTTCTGGTTCTTTATAAAATATATAATAGATTGTCATGAACTGTAGTCACCCTACAGGTTTGTACCATTTGAATTTATCCCCAAATGGTATAATATTAGAACTACTCTTTCTGACATACTCTAAATGTTTTATCTCAATAACAGATGCCAAGCTGAGCATAATATTTAAGCTGATTTAATAGTTCTAGTAAATATTTACTTATAGCTAATACTGTAAATTAAATAATACAAAAAAGTAGCATTTTTACCAAGAATCAAAATATTAAAATCATTTATATATATATATATATATATTATGTGTATTTACATGAAAATTGACTAGAAAGACAATGTAAATAAATTCAAACATATAAGCCAAATGAATGTACATTGACTTTTAATTAGGAAGAAATATGTTGGTATGTAATTCAGTAATAAGATAACTAAGATGAAGCTATTTACTTTCACTTGGAATTAAAATCAACTATATGTGGGTCTCATTTTAATTACTACATACTTTGATATTTAGGCACAATCCTAAACACATAAATTCAGTCATTATATTTGGGGGGTATTTTGAATATTAGAACTGTATTTTCAAGCCACAGTGCAATGACCACATAGTGAATGATAAAGAGTCAAATGTTTCTGTTTCTGAATTTCCAGTATTTTTTCTCAAATAATACATGGTAGAGTAATATCTATTATTATTTGTTTGCTTGCTTGCTCTATGTATATTCCATTGAGACTACCTACAAAATGAGGTCCGTCTTTCAAAAGTTTACTTCATTGTTATCATTATAGTACTTAAAATTCATTTCACATTATATATGCTATATTCATTTGTAAGGCGGTTTGACACATCATTTCTTTTTTGTATGCAGGTTAATAACCTGACTCAGAAAACAAAAGTATAGTCATAAATCACATGGACTTCAAGAAATTCCATGTCTTATTTTGAGGTACATTATAAAATACTTTTACATGTTTAAGATGAATATCAGAATCTTAATTACAATAGTGACATTGTGAAATGTTTTAATCTATTTGTTCTTGTGTAATAATATTGAATACACCTCCAGTTTAAGGTATAGTAAAAATTTTTAAAATAAATATTCCACTTAAGTCCCTTGGTTAAAAAGTTCAGGAAATTCAACCTAATCTCAACACTGACCTTACAGAATCGTATACATTAATACATTCTAAGCTGCACAATATTGTAAGTCTTGAAGTGTGGTAGAAATTAATGATTATTAACCATTGATTGTTTTGATGGATCTTCTTGTTGTCTGAACATACAGAAAGATTTCACAGGTAGGTTCTCTTGAAGTTAGGTGTGGTTGTGTGACTTTGACAAAGGGAAACAGAACAGAAAGACAGGGTTACCTTTATCTGGAAATATTTAAGAGCTGATTCACGATTCTGCTTCCCAATTTGAGATGAGGCAGTTGAATTTGGATACTGTTTATCAGGGTTTTTTTAAATAGCTCCATTAAAAGAATTTATCCCAACCAAACTTCAGTGGATATCTAGTACCAGCAAGAAACACAATTGTAAAAAATAATAATGATCCTGAGATTTTGAAATTGCTGTGTAACAGACAGTCCTACCTACGCATACTGAATAGGAAATTCTGTAAACTTGCATTTTATAAATATTTTGAAAATAGAATTTTATTTCAGTAGAGTTTTGTTACCTACCAGTACTATCCTAAGAGTATTCTGTCCTGTTTTTAAATATGTATCTGATTCTTATTTCTTAGTAGTTGATAATTTTTTTCTTAGTAGTTGATAATTATTTTCCTTTCATTATTTGTTAAAAATAAGCTCTCACATTATTTATATACCTTTATAATTACCTTTCAAATAAATATGTATGTGAAAGAAAAGTGAAAAGCAAGCGAGCAACTCAGAGATCAGGCAAAGAGATTCACATTCAGGAAGTTTATTGGTCAGTTAGGGTCTGACAAAGGCCATCACTCAAAAATGTGAGAGAGGTCGGGAAATCCTACACTATTTGCGTAGGCTTGCATGAACTGTCCTTGTGAAGCTTTGCAGTGGGCTTTTCCTAGTGAAGCCACTTTGGGTGGGCTATTCCTGTGAATTGCCTATGTGAAGACAGTGGTTTAGCTATTCCTAGTAACTGCTTGTGTAAGGCCTTGCGGTGGGCATTTGGAAGGACATTAGTTAGGTTGTTTAATAAGCGGTGAGGGGATGGGAGCTATCTGCTAACTTTTGTTTCCTCTGCAAAGAAGTAAAACTTATAAAATGTAAGGATTTAATATGGTTGCAGAGATGTTCAGCTTTGGATCTAATAGTATGTCTGCATAGATTTACTTTATGTGTATGTGTATGTGTGCACTGATATGGAACGTGTAAAATCAGTATTTTATTGTATAGCACGGAAACTTTAAAAAAAATTATTGAGGATTCTCACTTTTTCATCTACTGCCATGAGGACAAATTTGGGTGACTGTGTAGAGTTTACAAAGAGTTTTTAATTTTAAATGATAAATTTTTATAAGAATTTTTGTAAGGAAATTCCAAATAAAAAATAGATTTTGAAAATAATAATTAAGCCTAGCAAGCAAGAGGTCCTGGATTCAATCTATAACACAGGAAAAAAATTAATTAAAAAACAATTAATTGCATGAAGTAGGTTCAAATAACATGTGTATCCCATATTTTACTGAATTATTTTTGCTTTACTATATTGATTCTTTGCTGTAATAATGCAGTCACTTTTTTCTTATTACAAGTTATACTTTTTCTTTTCATTTTATTTTTATTATATAGTGACAAATTAACTTTGTGTGTACTTATGAGGTACAGTGTGGTGTTATGACTTTTGAACACACTGAAAAGATTAAATTAAATTAATTAACATATTTATTGCCTTAAATAATTAAAATTTTACCCTCTTAGTGATATTGAAATGTACAAAACTGAATTGTTAGCTATATTTACCATGCTCTGCAATTGATCTTAGAAATATCAAACTTATCCCTTCTAATTGAGGCTTTGAACTAATCAATTTTTCAAAAAACCATGATATCCTTGATGTTTGCAATCCCATTGTTATGAAGTACAGTTTTTGTATTTGGTGTCATCTTCCAGAACCGACAACATTGTTTAAATTACGTTGAGGTTGATTCCTTACTAATCGTGCACTCTGTATTTGAGTGATTGTATACAACATAGCCTATTCTGACATGTTTGATTGTAATGAATGGAATATAGCTCAAATAGTAACTTAGAAATAAATTCCATTTAGAATAGCCTTGTGGGAGAAAAGTTCAAATTAAATCCTCTTAGTGCATTAAAATGCAAATATAAGAAGGCAATCCAATTGAGTTACATCGATAATAGAACATATAACACAAATGGAAATTCCTCCCAAATAATTAAGTTATAGCTATATAAATCACTGATGTGTGCATTTGAATTTTATTCCTTTCGTGCATGCTTGAGAGTTCATTAACTTTGGATCACTTTCGAATATGTTTTGTTTATCTCTCACAGACCATTCTCCAGGCAAGTCCTTTTCCCAGTTGAGGCCACATACTACTACTAAAGCTTTAAACTCTGCCAGTCAGTTTTATTTCAGACAAAATCTGAAATTGGACATCACCTTGGGAGGATCAATATCTTAACTTTTTCCAGTAAATAATTTTAACTGTAAAGTATGCAATATCATGAGAATGGTAATGTTCATACTTCAATATTGAGAGAAAACAAGAAGCTTTAAAGAAATTTCTGTTTAGAAACTATGCAAAAGAATGCTTCTAATGTGTGTGTGTGTGCTCACAGGTGTGTACATGTGAGTGTATGTGTTTTGTCAGGTATGATTTCATCTTTGTTGAGATTTGAGATTCAAAACCTTAGCATTTTAAGCTGTATATAATGATATATAAATCCAGACGCATATTTTTAAATGTAAAACCTATGCAATTTGAATGCTAAGCTACTTTCGCTGAGAAAAATAGAAAATAATGTGCTGTGGACATTTAAATTGGCAATGGTGACAATTAGAGAAGCAATTTGCATGGAGCATTAACAATTTTGTTGACCACTAAACCTGAAAGATCTTTAGTACAATTATTGACCTTGAAAAACAATCATGTGATGTCAGACTTAAATTATATAAAGAACTCTGGTGACAAAATAAATTCATAATTAAAATATTAACAAAATGAAATATATAAAATTAAATTAACATTAAGAAAGTCAGTAATTTTTAGAAATCATTTTTTATCACTGACATAAGAAACAAAATAACCCACCATAAGGAAATGACAAATGTTTAAGGAGATAATTTTATCCTGATTTGAACATTACACAAGTACACATGTATTGAAATATCAGATAGTATCTCATAATATGTAGAGCTTTCATGTATCAGTTAAAAAATTTTTAAGTAAATATAAATTGCAAATGGTTAATTATGAAAAAGTGGAGGTGTTGAGGTAATTTTCTAATATTATTTGTAATATCAGCAATTTTTAGCAATGCCTTATTTTAAGAAATTGCTAAACCATGATAGACATTACCTTTGAAACTTTAAGTGATTATGTCAGAAAATATTTCAAAAATACAAGTACTTTATTTTCTCATTCAAAAATCACAAGAGTAATATTGTAGCTGTCATTTGAGAGCCCAGTGTGTGTGTTAGGTATTACGAATACATGTTATGCTTTGGACAAGAGGTGTTCCCCAAAGCTCTTGTGTTGATGAAGGAATATTCAGAGGTGAAATGATCAGGTTATGAAAGCTGCGACCAAATCACTCTGTCCTTGTTTGAATGGATTAACTAGGTGGTAACTTTAGGAAGGTAGTTATAATTGAAGGAGGCGGGTCACTTAGGGCATGCCCTGGAAGGGTTCTCTTCACTGCAGCCCTTTCCTTGCTCTCTCTCTCTTTTTCTTTTCTCTCTCTCTCTCTGCTTCCTGACCACCATGGGTGGAGTAGTGTTCCTCTATCATGCCCTTTGAAATAATGTTGTGTGTCACTGAGTCTGAGAGTAATTGAGTCTGCTGACCATGGACCGAACTTCTGAAACCATGGACCCAAAATAAATGTTTTCTCCTCTAATTTGTTCTGCTTAGGTAATTTGATCACAATAATGAAAAGTGGGCTAACACAATACATAAAGTTATTTGATTCTTGAAACAGTTACTTATGAAGAAATGATAACAAATAAAAGCTCAAGTAAAGTTTAAATAATTTGACTAAAGTCAGATAGCAAATAGTCAAGATAACATTTGTGCAAGTATGCATACATACCTAAGAATAATGCTTATTCTTTGATCTTTTACTTCTAAAAAGGTTTTAGAATATATCAATTACCATATCACATCTTCTTGTAGTACTCAAGGGAATTGCTCCCAGAGTTCTCTCTGTTTTCTGCCTCATCAATTTGTTCAGCTCTGCTGGATCATTTTCATCAGCATAAAAGAATAGGGTAATTTTTCCCTCCTTAAACACAACAAGCAAGAAAACTCTCTTGATAATGATCATTCTCCAGCTATCATTCCATTTTCTCCCTTATTTCATAGAAAACTTTTTTGAAAAGCTGTCTCTGCACACTCTCTCATATTTCTCTTTATGCATTCTCTCTTGAAATTACCCTACCATTCCCCAAAATATTTTCCTTTTAAGGTCAGAAATGACCTGCACATTAGTAAATGTCTTGGTCAAGTTTTATTTTTCAATTTGCTTCAACTATTAAGTGATTTACTGTGGTTGATTATTTCCTCACCCTTCAAATATTTACTTCCTCACCCTTTAGGACACTGAAGTTTCATTTTCTTCCTGACGTGAAAGTCACTTCTCAAATTCATTCACAGCTTATTGTTTGGCCCATACTCCAAAGCAGGATTTCTAAATAGAGATTCCTAAATTTCATATTTTTTTTTTATTTTTCTGATTAGTTATACATGACAGTAGGATGCATTTTGACACATCATACATAAATGGAGTATAGCTTCTCATTCTTCTGGTTGTACATGATGTAGAATTACACCATTCATGTAATCAAATATGTACACAGGATAATAATGTCCCATTCATTCTACTCTCCTTCTTACTCCCATACCCTCTCCCCTCCCTTCACTCCCTTCTGTCTAATCCAAAGTACTTCTTCTCTTCCTTAGTCCCCCCACCTTATTGTGTTAGCAACTGCATATCAGAGAGTACTTTCTGCCTTTATTGAGATTTTGAATTCAGTAATTCTTCATTCTGGGGTTGTCTTATGCATTGTAGAATGTTCAGTAAAATATTTGTCCTCTACCCACTAGATACCAGTAATAACACCTTCATTTCCCATTGTAACAACAAAAAATGTCTTCAGATATTTCTTAATGTCCCATAGTAGACAAAATCACTTTGAGTGGAGAACCACTGCTCTAATTAGTGGAATATTGTCAAAGTAATACTGGAAATTCTTCTTTCTGCACGAGTATGCTTCCTTGATACTCACACTCAAATGCATGACTTTGAACGCCTGCCACGTACTCGGGCCTGGACTTTTCACTTCCAGACTTGTATATCCAATTACCTCTGCAGATCTACATTTAAATACTTATGAGGGCCCTTCACCTTCATGTATCACAAACAGAGCTATGTTCCTTCCCACCACTTCCAACATCAAAAACTTGCTTGTCTTGCAAATTATCTTTTTTTAAATAATTATGTCAACCCAGCATATTGGAATAATGCCAATCACCTCTTTTTCTGCTAGTCTTTCTATCAGAATAACAATTCTTTAAGGTTAATTGAAATATATATGAATGAAACTTTTTTTTTTATCATTTTATCGTCTCCACTGTTGTTTTTTCCTTTCTCTCCCTGGATTGTTACTCTTAATACTAATTGCTTTGCTTTTCTCCCTTTTCTCAATGTATCATCAATATGGCAGTCTGGGTAATCTTATAAAATTCGAAGTCAGGCAATGTCACTCCTGGACCAGATCCTCAAGTGGCTTCCTATTTTACTCAGAGTAAAAATCAGCTGTTAGTGGCTCAGGAGACTGAGGCAGAAGAATCACAAGTTCAGAGCCAACCTCAGCAAAAGCGATACACTAAGTAACTCATTGAGACCCTGCCTCTAAATAAATTACAAAATAGGACTGGGGATGTGACTCAGTGGTCAAGTGCCCCTGAATTCAATCCCCAGTGCCTCCACCCAGAAAAAGTCAATGTCATTAAAATGACCTGCAGTGACTTACCTTATCAGATGTACTAAACATTTTTCTAAAGCAATTGCATCAATTTACATAACCCATCAACCACTGACAGTGTTTGGTTTTCTGGTATCTTCATATTCTCACTTATATTTGATATATTATCAGACTTTTTAATGAAATCACCATCTGCTTCAAGTATAATGATATATTCCTTATGTTTCTTTAATTTACATAAAATAGTGAAAATGAATGCATTTTTAATTATCAACTGGACTTTTATATATTATTTTCTATAAAATTCTTATTCATGTTTGTTCATTTTCTTGTTAACCTTTTGATGCTATGTTCTGGATTCAGATCTTTTGCTAGTGAAACATAAAACAATCTTTCAGTTGTAATTTGTTCATCTATTAGTGGCATCCTTTCATTTAGTGTGTTATTTGATTTGTACACGAAATTTGTAATCTTTTCCTTTATAATGCAAAACTTCTTTGTATTTTATTTAAGAATTCCCTCCTTACAAAAAGTCATGAAGAAAATCTCCTGCATTACCATTTAAGATTTTTTTTCATTGTTTTTCACAATTGATGGGTATAGATTAAATTTTTACATTGTGTGGGGCAGGAATGAATATAGATTTTTTTTATGCTACCATTGAATTTTTCTACTGCAATTTGTCAAGGAAGTAATCCAAATTTTGCCATTTATTTGTAAAGTCTGGGCTGAAAAAGACTGATGTAGGGGCTGGGGAGATAGCTCAGTCAGTAGAGTGCTTGCCTTGCAAGCACAAGGCCCTGGGTTCAATCCCCAGCACCGCAAAAAAAAAAAAAAAAAAAAAAAAGACTGATGTATGCTGTATTTGTCTTGTCCATAGTGTGTATGTTTGTGTAGTGTGTGTGTGTGTATACACACATATATATGCCACAATTTATATATCTTGAAATATGATTAAGAATATCTCCTCACTTAGTCTTTTCATGAGTCTTTCAGACATTGGTGACCCTTTTGCTTCCATATGTAATTTAAAATCAACTCTACCAAGTGCTATAAAATCTATTGGGATTTCAGTTGGAATTGCATTGATTCTACAGAATAGTTTGAAGAATATTGACATAAGTATAATAGATTTCTCTCAGAAAACATAGTCAGTGTCTCCATATATTTAAATATTGCTTAATGTTTTCAATCAAATAATTTTTTCCATGAAGTGCTTCTATGTATTCTTATTGACAATTTTTCATTTAAAAAATGATGGAAACAAATCTTGTATCTAAAGATTTATAGTACTTCGTTATATGTTGATATTTTCTTCCTTTAGTTCAGGCTAATTTGTGTTAGTAACAAAAATACATTGGGAGCTTCCTACATAAACAATCATTTCAATAAAACCAAATAGTTTTCATCAATATTCTTATTATCATATATTATATTTTATTTTTCTTTTGTAAACTGTACCAACTAAGACTGAAATACAATTCTAAATATAAAGGAAAATAACAAACATTGTCTTGTGCTGCTGGTCTTATTAAAAATCATTTTAAGAAGAATGACATTTTGAAAGTTTTTAAAAATATTTTTAAAAGACATACTTTTTTAGGTTAAACAGTTCCTTTCTATTATTAGTGTGCTAAGAGTTTTTATCACGCATCATCCTTAGTTTTATTAAATGAATAGTACATGTGTATACTGTGATGAACTCCAATATCAGTGTCACTTTTAGTCAATAAATGTCAGTTATCATAAATACAAATAAAATTAATGAATTTCAATAACTAAAGTTTTAAAATATTGAAGCATTCTCTCCAACATACTATGCTTTTCCCATAAAACTTTAAAAAAATATATTTAAAAAAAACTGCTCCAAACTCATATCAGAGGTAGATTTTTGAAATTCATATTACTTAATACTTTGAAGAAAGGAAATGGCTTTTTCATTTTATATCTGGGTATATATATGTATACATATATATTTATATTCCATTTTCTTATAATTTCTGTTTTCATAATGCTGTTTCTTGCAATCAAAGAGTTAAGTAAAATTTTGAAAATTTTCTGCAGACCTTGTCTTTTGCTTCTCTTTCTCAGACCTCACTTTCCATGGCTCTATAGTATCCTGTTTGCCAGGATACTGTGGTCATGAACAAGTCCTCAGAACTAATCATTTGGGGCGGGGAGTACCTTACAAAGAGATTCTAATGTAGTAAGAACAAAAATTTAAGGTATGATTCCAGATGTCATGAAAAGTTAAGGTATAATGCATCCTGGTATCTGATCACTAGCCATTTTATTTATTTATGTTTTGCTGAAATTTCTTGCCCCCAAATCAGAATTATGTTCTAATAATGATTTTTGTGATCTTGGTATATTGAATCACTGAATATTTTGGAATTTTGCTTTTTAATTTATGTAATTTGAATTTAATTTTAGCTGAAAGATAAAAACATAAAAAAATCATGCATGTCAAGGGGGTGCAATGGAATGTTTTGAAACATATATTCATTGTGCAATGTTTAAGTCAGGTTAAACATATCGATCTCCTAAAATATTTATCATTTAATTATTGTTCAATAGCACACCAGATTGATTTATTACTCATTGACCAAACTTTTCCCCTTCCTACCTCCCGCACTATCCCCAGCCTCTGCTAGCCATCATTCTGTGTTCACATTCTGTCAGTCTTTCAAATTACACATATGAGTAAGATCATTCAGTAATCGCCTTTCTGTGCCTGGCTTATTTTACTTAATGTAATGATCTCCAGATTCATTCATGTTGTTGAAAATGGCATAAGTTCATTCCTTTTTATGGAAGGATAGTATTCTATGATGTTTATGCACCACAATCTTGGAGAATTAAATGTGCATTAAATATGCATTTTATTATGACTTGGAACATTATAAAAGTATTTTTGAAGAAAAAGATGAGAAAAGTTAAAGTGCATATTAAATAAGTTTTCTGCCTTGTTTAGTATACTGCATATATATTTAAGTTTTATTTTACTTTTTACTTAGTGCCTGTAACTGGGTTGCCTGCATTTATTTACAGCAGCCTATTTCAAACTTTAGTCACAGGTCTATTTATCATTAATGTATTCTTTAAAAAACAGAAATTGTTGTTAAATATATGTATGAAACCCTGCATACTATGACTTTCTCTTGGTGTTTCCAATACCTTATAGTGAGGTCTTTAAGAACTCTTCTCAGAAAACTTTCATTATCTCAGTTTTCCTGAATTTTATTTGACTAACTCTGTTTTTTCTTATATGAGTCCAATTAATGTCTAGTGCTCTGAAGATTGCAGTTTGGAAGATACAGTTTTAGAAAAGAAATGTGTAATTTTGCAATAATACTGGAAATTGAATGACTTCCCTTTGGTATATACATGGCTATATTTACAAGAAAATAGAATTTTATTGTAAAGAGTAGGCTTCTAACTTATTTGAACATTGAGCCAGCCTACTGCTATGGAGTCCTATTTAGGCTTATTGGTTAATACTCTAATGCTCTAAACCCCTTCCCTGTCTCAACTCATTTTGCAGGAACCTTATATCCACATTCCCCAATTGTAAATTGGACACTTTTAATATATAATTTGTATTTTTGGTGCATTTTTCTCAAAAATAAACATCATAGTCTTGTTAGTCCTCCAGAATAGATTCAGTTTCTCTCCTTTTCCACTAATTAGTGGAATCTCATCATTCCTCACAGTCAAGCTCAAGCATCTCAGAGATGTGGTACCTTGTTTCTTTTTCTCCTTCCCTTCCTTCACTTCCTTCCCTTCCCTCCCCCTCTTTCTTTCTTTCTTTCTTTCTTTCTTTCTTTCTTTCTTTCTTTCTTTCTTTCTTTCTTTCTTTCTTTCTTTCTTTCTTTTGACTTATGCTGCTTCTGAGATACTGTGTTTGTATCAAAGTGGAAAACAATAGTAGATGGTCACATTTATGAATTGGGGAAGAAAAGATCTGTGAAAAATTTTTATTTTGGAAAGATTAGCATATGTATGTCAATCAAAATCAAGAGTGCATGGACAGCCAGGTAGGATGCAAACGATGAGGATCTAGAATACAAAGTCATTAACAATAGAGCAATCGAATAGCAAAAAGAGAGGGAGAGAAAATTTAAACACCACTCTGATAGTAGTGAATCATGAATATGAATCCTTTTATAAGAAAAATGAATTATTATGTAAAAACAAAACTTTGTTCAGATAAATTATTGTTTTAAATATATACAAAATTGAGCTATTCTATTTATAGGTTATTGGTATGATAAGCATAAAGTGTTGAACAAAATTATTCAAGCAAATAATAACAATAATAAAACCTGAGTAAACCCACTTTGAGGGTTTCATTATTCTGATTGGTGCTGTAATGTTCTAATTAAGTACATAATTGCCAAAACTATACTTATACTATGCTGACAATACATATCCACCAAGCTAAGAGCTCATAGAAGTTATATAAAGTGGAAAGCAAAGCATTAATTTATGTAGCTTCTAAGTTGGCACATGCTAATGCTTTCAAAATGTAGAATAGCTTCAATTCCCACCAGTTTAGCAGCTGACATGATTATGTTCATGAATCCTCTAGGAAATTGAGGAAACAGTAATAACGAGCCTAGTTAACAAGAGAAGAAAAAGACTGCCTGGCTGGCTGTGTAAGTTTCCCGTGTTAACACTGATTATAAACATCAGTGGTGGTAAACACAGCCATTCCATGAGATTGAGCTCTGAACATTTTTACAGGAAAATGAGATCAGCAGCCATGATTCCATTTTATTAAAACAACTCTTCTGAGGACTCTGTAGGATAATACTTTTGTTCTCCCTTCCTTCTAGCATGTGCATGAACGAGACTATGGAATTACAATCTCCAGGAGCTAAATGGGAAGAATTAAGTTGCTATTTTTTTCCAATGTGTTAAAAAATACATTTAAAAATACACTTTGGAAACTACTGAGCAGTACATCTTAGTAAAGTTATTTTTTAAATTTTTTTATTTTCTTATAGATAATATTTCATAAACACATTACCACATTTTAAAATTTTCTCAGATGGTCTCCCGTGTCATTTAAGAGAAAATAGTGTATAATTGCTAGCCTGAAGCCCATCAACCAATTTCAGATTAATCTCCATCTTCTCAGATGTGAAACCTCAGGAGCAGTGAAATCACATATTTTAAAACCAATAACTTTGAGTTACTGAGCATATCTCTAGGGCCCTCTAACCAAAATTTTTCTTCCACACTATATTTCCAAGTCTCTATAATCTGAGTTTCCATTATGCTTGAAATTTTCAAGATTTATTTCTAAACACTTAAAAATTTTTTTGTACCAGGGATTGAACCCAGGAGGGTTTAACCTGAGTCATCCTGCCTTTTTTTTTTTTTTTTTTTTTTTTCTTTTTTTTTGGAGCCTCTGTAAGTTGATGAGGCTAGTTTTGAACTTGCAATCCTCCTGCCTCAGTCTCTCAAGCCTCTGGGATTACAGGTGTGTACCACCATGCCCAGAAGCAAGAGTTATCAGGATTTAACCATATGACTGGTACCAGGTGAAACACCAACCCAGTCTGAGAAGAAGCAAGATTTTAAAGTCTGTAAATATTACCAACATGTATTTAAAAGAAAATCTTGTGTATAATGTGCCCCCCCAACAACAACAACAACAACAACAACAAAAGAAAAGAAAATGGGGTGAGAAGAAGAGTAAGGGTTTCAGGAGGAATTGATTAAAAGCTGCCAGTAAAGAGTGGTTAAAAAGCTCATATCTTCCAATGTGCTGTTGAAAACGATGAGTGAAAACAATAGAGCCTAGTTTCCGAGTGTCCTTGTAACTCAATCTGTGACCATGAAACTGACCTGCTTCAGTCTCACTTTTTCCATTGTGTACTGTTGACCAGACTTTCATTCCTCCCTTATGTAGAACAACAAACATGGTGAAATGCTCAAATGCATATGAAAATACTAAGACTAAATTCAATACTATCAGCTTCTAAGTATTAGAATCTCATTACTACTTCTTTTTCTGTTACACTTTGAAATGGATTTGAACTATTTCTAATAATAAAATTCAGATTTTAAAAAAAACATAACCGTCATCAATTAAGATATGCGAGAGTTTTTACTGACCAATTATCTTGAGAATCTCCTTCCTCTTCTAGAAGATGGAGCAAGTTCCTCCTAGAGAGCAAATGGCAAACCCCTGAAAGAAATTCAAATTCCTGGAATTTTCTTCAGTTCATCTTCTCATTTATGTCTCAAGATTATTTCAAATCTCATCAATAGCAAATATGCCCTATTGCCAAACTCTAAGGAACAATTTACAGGGTAGCTATTTTTAATGCCACTAACAATTTCATCTCCATTGGAAAGACTAGAATTTTAAAATTCTAAGGTGTGCAAAAATTTTGCCTCTGGTGGAGCAGGGTACTGCCTACAATTTTTTTTTTTTTTACAATGTACATGAAGGTACTTTCATATTTAATAATCCTGCCCACCCCTGTTTAAGTAGAGGGGAGAAACAATATAAGGACACTGAAATTCCATTATTTCTTAGAATACATTCAGTCAGCAATGTAATTACCCACAAATATTCTGCCAGATCTTAGTATTCAAATTTTAATTCATGTGATCTGAGTTTAATCTGTTTTTTTTTTTTTTTTTTTTTTTTTTTTTCAGAGCATAGCAGAAACTATAGAGCAATGTTTCCAATGGGGCTTGCTTCCTCTGTGTTCGAATTACCTGTGATCCCTGTCTACAATGCTGATACTTAGATTTCATCTAAGACCTCTGGAATCAGAATCTCTTTTTTTTTTAGTATAGGAACTGTTAATAAGCAATCTCTACCCATAATTCTCTTACCCACCAAAATCTGAAAAAGTAAGCATTGTCTAAATTCTGCTGGTCCCAGAGTACACAGAAAGGAACAGTAAAGACTGAGAAAGTCAGAGGTGAGAGCTGACATAGAACAGTGACAGTGTTAGTGCAGTCACCCCTGGGCCCTTGCTTTGTGCCTTACTAAAGTTTCTGACTTTAATTTCGCTTGTGTCCTTTCAGTCCAGGGAATCTTCTCAGTAAGACATCCCTGCTGTTGTAGGTGCTATCTAATTCCAGGAATAATTTTATATCATTGTGGCATTTGATTACTATAATCTCTGAAATAGAGTTAAATCATTTAGCCACAACCTCCAGAGAACCAAAGTTTATCTTTGGAAACATGAATGCACTTTGGAATGATGCCACCAGATGGCCAATTTTAAAAAAGATCAATGAACTTGTTTCTAAATGGCCAAAGTTTTCCCACATTTTGAAACTCAACTGTTTTTTCTATATTAAGAATTTTTTATGTTGTTTTAACTACGATCCATATATTCTTACTGTGTAAGTGTAAATAAATTTTGTAGTGAACTACTTAATACAAACTATGCAGAGACCTTTAACAGCACCCCACAAATAACAGGGTATCCTATTCTCTCCAATGAGAAACTATATCTTAGAATCACTGAAGTGAATCAGATGATATCTGAGATTCAAATTCTATTCTAATTAAGGGGTGACTGTTTTGTAATGTGTTCCTGTTCAAGTACATCTCAAGTGTTCTAAGGGAATTATATTTTGGTTTACACAGCAAAATTATATAAACCCATTGGACCACTGCATTTTCTATGAGTATAATGAAAATGTGTGTTAATTCACATGATATTACTTACATAGTCTGTAAGACTTTGGAATAGAAAATGTACCTTTAAAATGATATGTATTTAAAGAAAATTTCCTTTTAATTACATTCATACATCTAATGAACAATGGGGTCTAACGTAACTGACCTGAGTATATTAGAGTATCTTAAAAACATAAATAATCATGGAATAGATGTTCAATGCATAACCATTGTCATAGTCAATATTTAATACAAGGTTTATATTATGGAAATACTGATAAGGTGGACATTTTGAAAGACATACAGCTATTAATCCTTTTTTTAGTGATCTGATAATTAATTAGAAATATTTATTTTTGGTCAGCATGGATAACAAGGATCCAAATCCTTTGTGAATGTGGTCATCTTGGGCAAATCACTGAGCATTCTAAGTCTCAGTTTGAAGTTTTTTGTGGGAGGAGGGAATAAGATTAAATTTAATTACTCATATAAATGACTTAATATGAAGCCTGAAATAAAGCCATCATTTATTTGTTGTTTACTAGTATATTATTTAACCCTCCAGGGCTTGATGTATTTTGAATTTTTTTTATCATTTTCTTTGAGCTAATGCAGCTTATAAAATACCAAAAGCAATAATTAAAGAAAAATCATGCTCGTATAGAGCTTTTCTTATTTAATGTAGACCGTTAGTCATTTGAAAAAACTAGGGTTGCAAGAATAATAAACTTTAGTTTTCAAGGGTCATAAATATTTGTTTCACACATTTTTCCAATCAGTTACATAGAAAGTGATTATAACATTTGGGCTCAATTGGGTTTTTAAAAAATTCCACTTTGCAAATCCAAGAATGTAGTTACATACTTTATAAGAGGTTAATTTATAGTTATAATGAAGCATTTATGTAGATAATGGTAAACTTATGAATTTGGGAATACCATTTTAAAAAATGGACTCACATAAGTAGTGAGAACAAAGAACAAAAGGAAGATTTTTCAACTTTCAGATACAGATGAGTTTTTCCTAAACTCTTTGTCAAGTGCTCAGGGACAGCACAATACAATCATTTTACAAGACCTTCAGTTTGTTGCTTAAAATGGCAGTGATTTCAGGAAATGAAAAATGCTCAGTATCTGTGCAGACTATCCCTCTAGCTTCTTTAGAATTTTCTTGCTTTATGCTTGTAATCTCACTATGTTGTCTTCCTAAAATATATTTATAGCACTAGCATATTTCCACTTTTAAAAAGCACACATTTTCAATCTTGTGAGAAGTTAACTATCAAAGGATTTGATGGCTTTGTCTGATTAAGCTCTTCCTCTCCTCTCTTCAGAGCATATAAATATCTGAATACTATATTTAAAATTTGGAAAAATTTGTTTCATTATTTAGATTTGAGCATAAATTCTTATCCAATTAAATGGATTATTATTTAACTGATATCAAATTATTATGTAAGACAAATATAAGAAACTATTGTCTTCTTTTGTTCCCCATTCTGTTTTCCACGTGTAGCTATGAGATACCTTGTCTTACTAAAACATCTTTATGACAATTTTGAAATACAATTACCTGGTACCACTGTTTGAGTTCTTGTTCTAGTTTAATACCCATTTTCAGCTATGAAGTGGTAGATACTTAACTCTAATATTTAGAGTTGAGAGCTTTGGAGGTGATTAAGATTAGAGAAGGTCATGAAGGTAAAGCTCTCATGAGTGAACCCGGGAAGTTTATAAGACAGGAGAGAGAGAGAGAGAGAGAGAGAGAGAGAGAGAGAGAGAGAGACCAAAAGATTGAAGTGTGTGCTTCCTTCTCTTGTTGTGCAACGTACTATGCTGCCTGGGGGCTCTGCCACCAAGGCAGCCACCATCAAATGCAGTCTCTCAATCTTGGGCCAAATCATAAATAAGATCCCAAATAAATCTCTTCTTCTCTATAACTCACCCAGTCTGTAAAATTGTGTTATTAACAATAGAAAATGGATTAATACACATAGCAATGTTTGAATCTCTTCTCTGGGGTAAAAGGTAAACAGTATTCTATTGATAATTTTGATTAGTATGTGTTTCTTGATTGAAGCAATTTTGTTAATGTGTGAATATAATAGTAATGTTAACTCCTTGATATTTCTAAAATATCCTACTCAAGTTGGCATTTTCTTTCTTTCTCTCAGATTTTCACAGTAAATTTCCAGATCTATGCTGTATCCCTTTCTCTTTCTCTCTCTCTCCACACACATTCATACATATACACACAAGTACACATACATGCATTTTGTGTTCAAATTTGTGTTTATCTATGTTCATAAATGCACAGAAAAAATTATCTTCTTCACTTTCATCATGAAAAATTAATGAAAATGCTATTAATTTATCTAGGTGCATTCAAAGAAATAAATTAAATTATTCTAAAATATATGTGCTCATTAAATGATTTTAGAATAGTATATCTGTGAGAATTATTTGCTTTTTGAGTTTTTGAATTTACTTTTTAGATTTACCCAGTAGATAATTACATTTAGTCCATCCTTACAAGAGCAGAGCAAAAGAAACAACTGGAAAACTGTTAGCGTGTTTCAGATACACCAGAAATTTAGAATTAAAGAAAATATGGTCATTACTTTACTTATCCTTTGAGGTTATTCCAAAGTATAATATATAAAACATCAATAGTTAAAGCATAAAAAGGGAAAATCAAGGGAGTACAAATTTGTAAGTAAACAAAAGGAGGAATATTTGACAAAAGTTAAAGGTTTATCAATATGCAGGTGAGGCAGCCTGGAGACTTAGCTCTTTGGGGATAATGGGAAAGAAACCTTTATAAAAGTTCTTCAAAGACAGAGCAAACTATGTTCAAATCCAGTGACTGAGATAATATTGATTTGAGGTAAAGAGAGAAAGGCTGGTCATTCTTGTGGCTTAGACAATATTTTGGATTGAGAGAGGGGGATATTTAAAACAAAAATTCTTGTGATCATGCAAGCTGACCACTAACTTGATGATTAAACTTATAATACTCTCAGCATAGTAAAATGACAGAACTCCAAAACCTGGGGTAGCATCCACCTCCTCTCAGGCACACATGCACATGCATACATACATCGAGCAATACCTCAAGTAAATACATACAGAATTGAAAATTATTATGATACAGGAGAAAGAGAATTAAAGAAAAAGTATGAAAATTAAAAAAAAACACATTTAGGATTATTATACAAATCAGACATCATTGCCCAACAATAATATAAAATTATTAAATGAAATCAGAATAAATTGAGTAAAATAAATTGAACTTTTAAATATAAAAGAAATTTGAAGGCAGGAAAAAGGTTTTAAGACCCCCCCAAAAAATTTTTTCCCCTAATGGCCCACATTAAAAAACTATAGGAAGTTTTATTTCAGCATAAATTAAACCATTAGAAATGTATTGTATGCAAGGAAAGATGGCAAGCACAGAAGTTAAGTAACTACTAATCTTGAGTATATTAATAACAGATTGTTTATCTTATTTCATATTTTTATTGATGAATTGCAGCTATACATTACAGTGTTGTAGCATATTCATATGTGCACACAATATAACAATATAACTTAGCCAATATAATTCCCCAATATTTCCACTTTCCCTCACTTCTACTCGCTCTGATCTCTCCTCTATTCTACTGATCTTCCTTCAATTTTTATGAGATTCCATGTTCCTTTCATTTTCTTTTTTCTTTTTATCTTCCACAAATTAGAAAAAACAATTAACCACTGACCATCTGAGTTTGAATTATTTCACTTTACATAATGTTCTCAAGTTTCATCCATTTTCCTAAAGTGGCAAAATCTCACTTTTTTATGGCTAAACAAAACTTCATTATATATACATATATATACACATATATGTGTGTGTGTGTGTGTGTGTGTATAACTCCATTCTGTATGTATATGACATTTTCTTTACCCATACATCCAATGGTGAACATCTAGACTGGTTCCATAAGTAGGCTATTATGAATTGTGCTGCTATAAACATGGGTATGCATGGATCACTTTTGTATGATTAGTATAAATTTTTAGAATAAATACTGAGAACTAGTATAGCTGGGTCATATGGTCGTTTCATTCCTAATCTTTTGAGGACTCGCCATGCTGATTTCCATAGTGGTTATACTAATTTGCAATCCCGCCAATGGTGTAAAGTGGTCCTTTTTCTCAACATCCTTTCCAGCATTTATTATTATTATTATTATTATTATTATTATTATTATTATTATTGCAGTGCTGGGGATTGAACCCAGGGCTTTGTGCATTTGAGGAAAACACCTACTGAGCTATATCCCCAGCCCAATTGTTTGTATTCTTGATGACTGCCATTCTAGTTGGAGTGCAATTGAAATCTCACTGTGGTTTGATTTGCATTTCCCTAATTGCTGACCATGTTGGACTTTTTTCTCATATTAGCTGACCATTTCTATTTCTTCTTTTGAGAAGTGTCAGTCTAATTTGTGGTTTATTTGTGTTTTCGGTATTAGGATTTTTGAGTTCTTTATATATTATAGATATTAATCCTTTTTCTGAAGAGTAGCTAGGAAAGATTTTGTCCCACTCAGTAGGTTTGCTCTTCACATCCCTGATTGTTTCCTTTGCTGTGCAGAAGCTTTTTAAATTGATCTCTTTTAATTCATTAACTCAGCCTTTTTTTCTTATTTTTATGATTAGGGGTTCTACTGAGAAAGCTGCTGCCTGGGCCTATATATTGATGTGTTGACCTTATGTTTTATTCTAGGAGTTGAATAGTTTCTGACCCAATTCCTAGGTCTTCTATTCAACATAGTACTGGAAACTCTAGCCAGAACAATTAGAAGAAAGAGATTAAAGGGATACAAATAGGAAAATAAGATTTCAAACAATCCCTATTTGCCAACAACATGATTCTATATTTAGAAGGCCCAAAAAACTCCACCGGAAAACTTCTAGATCTCACAAATAAATCCTGCAAAATAGCAGAATCTAAAATTAACACCCATATGTATCAATTGTGACCCTATGCATCACTGATGAATCAACTGAAAGAGAAATTCAGAAAACTATTTAATTCATAATAGCCTCAAAAAAATGGGAATAAATCTAAAGAGGCAAAAAAAAAAAAAAAAAAAAAAAACCTCTACAATGAAAACTTACATAACTCTAAAGAAAGAAATTGAAGAAGACCTTAGAAGATGGAAATATCTCCCATGGGCTTAGATATGAAGAATTAATATGGTCAAAATGACGGTACTACCAAATTGTTATAGAGATATAATGCGATTCCTATTAAAATCCTGATGATATTCTCCACAGAACTAGAAAAAGCAGTTATGAAATTCATCTGGAAAAGTAAGAGGCCCAGAATAGCAAAAGCAACCCTCAGTAAGAAAAGTGAAGCAGGAGGCATCACGATACCAGGCCTTAAATTTTGCAAAGCTATTGTAACAAAAACAGCATAGTAGTGTTACCAAAACATATGAAGACCAATGGTACAGAATAGAGGACAGGGAGGCAAACCCACATAAATATCATTATCTCATACTAGACAAAAACACCATAAATAATTGGAGAAAAGATAATCTCTTCAACAAATGGTGCTGGGAAAACTGGAAGTCTATATGTAACAAAATGAAATTAGACCCTTATCTCTCACCCTGCATAAAACTCAGCTCAAAGTGAATCAAAGACCTAGGCATTAGACCAGAGACCCTAAGCCTACTACAAGAAAACATAGGCCTAAATCTCCATAAGGTTGGCTTAGGAACTGACTTCCTCAACATGAATCCTAAAACACAGGAAGTAAAATCAAGAATCAATAAATGGGATGATATCAAACTAAAATGTTTCTTCACAGCAAAGGGAACATTCAAGAATATGAAGGGAGAACCTACAGAAAGGGAGAAAACATTGCCACCTATACCTCAAATAGAGCATTAATCTCCAAGATGTATAAAGAACTCAAAACACTTAACACTAAAAGAAGTGACCCAATCAATAAGTGGGCAAAGGAACTCAACAGACACTTCACAGAAGAAATACAATCAGTTAGCAAATATATGAAAAAATGTTCAACATCTCTAGCAGTTAGAGAATTATAGTTTAAAACTACACTGAGATTTCATCTCACTCAGTTGGAATGGCAATTATCAAGAGTACAAATAACAATGTTGGCAAGGGTGGAGGTAAAGGTACACTCATACATTGCTCGTGGGACTGTAAATTGGTGTAACCACTCTGGAAACATTATAGCAATTCCTCAGAAAACTTGGAAAGGAACTACCATTTGACCCAGTTATCCCACTCCTCAGTATATACCCAGTACTTAAAATCAGCATCCTATTGTGATGAGGCAACATCAACCTTTTTAGCAGCTCAGTTCACAATAGCTAAGCTATGGGACCAACCTATGTGCCCTCAACAGATGAATGGAAACAGAAAATGTGGTATATATACACAATGGAATATTACTTAGCCTTAAAGAAGAATGAAATTATGGCATTTACCAGTAAAAGGATGGAACTGGAGATTATCATGCTAAATGAAATAAGCCAATGCCAAAAAAATTAAAGACCAAATTTTTTTTCTGATATGTGGATACTGACTCACAATGGGAGGAGGCAAGGTTCACCAGATTGGACAGAGGGTAGTAGGAGGAAGAAAGGCTGATGGGAATGGAAAAGACAGTAGAATGAATTGGACATAACTTTCCTATTTTCATATAGGAATATAAGAACATGTGTGTAACTCCACATCATGTAGAATCACAAAAATGGGAAGTGATACTCCATATATGTATAATATGTCAAAATACATTCTATTGTCATGTATAACTAAAAAGAATAAATTTTTAAAAAGCTCAAAAAATATGTTGTTGAATATAATTTGCTCAATTTATTATAAATGTTTATATCTAGTTCCATCAGGGATATTGGTCTATAGTTTTCTTTCTTTCATATGTTATCTGGTTTTGGGTTTGAGTGTGATACTGAATTCATAGAATAAATTTGGAATTATCCTATTCCTTTCTATTTCATGTAATAATTCAAGGAGCATTGTCATTAGTTTTTTTAAAAGTCTGGTAGAATTCAACAGACAATACATT
The DNA here is from genome assembly GCF_902686455.1 of Sciurus vulgaris. Classification (NCBI taxonomy): domain Eukaryota; kingdom Metazoa; phylum Chordata; class Mammalia; order Rodentia; family Sciuridae; genus Sciurus; species Sciurus vulgaris. Next base: position 40,470,598 of record NC_136469.1, on the reverse strand, counting down.
TGAATGTCCTAAGTTTTTCTTTGTTAAAGACTTTTTATTACTGCTTCTATCTTACTGCTAATTAGTGTTCTGTTTAGGTTTTCTATGTCCTTTGATTCAGTTTTGGCAGAAGTTTGCATCTAGATATGCATTCATTTCTTGAGGGTTTTCTAATTCATTGGAGTATAAGTTTTCAAAATATTCCCTAATGATCCTCTGTATTTCTGTAATGTCTGTGGTGTGATTCTTTAGTTTTTAAAATAGACCATTTTCATTAATTTCAAGTAAGATATTGTATTTTCAAAACATGTTTAAGGGTCAAGATTGTGTCTTGTTCAGAAGATAGATATATCGGAAATGTATTTAAATTCCAACTTCAGTATCTAAAAAGTGAGAAAAAAGATGTATTCAAAATAGTATCAACCTAATAGAAACTGTGAAAGAAAAAAATTTATAAAGATAATACAAAAGGAAACAAACTCACAGATTAGTCTAATTATACAAATATGTTCAAATATATTAACAATCTTATATGCAAAAGGTTAAATTCATATACTGAAGATTGATTTTTATAATACTAAAAAGATAACTTTATAGGCCTCTTAAATAATATAAGCCTCAATGAAATTACACTGAAGGATTAAAAACAAATGCAAAAAAAAACTATGAATCACAACAAGGTCTGATGAAAAACAGAACATGCTTATTTAAAATGGTTATGAAAGAGAAAAGAAGCAAGGATTTGTCTTGCAGAATACCAACAATTCTAAATTTTGCTAAAATCTGCATTATCTGCATATGTATAGATCAGTTAGAGAAAACATAACTACAGAGTGAAATCCAACATTTAACCAATATAGAATTATAAATTGGATAAACTTCAACAACTGAAGTTGACTCCACAGAAAAAACAATAAGATTGTGTCACCATGATATACCCCAAACTGATCCCAGATCAATTAAAAATTAAACACTTTATATGAGAATATTTTTGTGAACTGGAAATGCAGTTTTTCTTTAACATGGCATCTTTTATCACAAACTGTCAAACTATTCTATGAATTACATACATTTTAATTAAGGGTTGCATACATTATAAAAATTAATTGGGTTTTATTTTTCAGAATAAAAATTCAGAAGCCAAAGATGGCAGGATCCAGTGTCCCCTAAGCTAGTGTCTCTGCATGCTTTGTACACTACTCTATCTCTCCATCATATGCCTAAGCTATTTTCATGTTTTCTGTAGGATAATTAGTAGACTGTGTCAAAGTTGAGGTTGGCTTTTCCAAGAAAATAGTGAAATAAAAGAAGCATTTGAGTGTGCTTGGGGGAAGTTTTGATAGATTTTTCCAACTAGCATTCAGTGTTTTCTTGGCCACATTCTGTGCATTCAAGGGCCAATTTTGCAATGGATTTCTTTACTGAGGAGACATGACAGGCACTTCTCTCAGTCTCGGGCTCTAGGAAGTCATCATGGGCCTTCCGGTTCTAGCTCTGAAAAGAGAGTGGAAAGGAAATACACTTCATGATAATCAGGATCCTGTCCAGTTATGCTGGGAATTTTATATTTATTACCAAGAGAGTAAGGATCAGATAAGCAAAGCTGGGAAAAATTACTGGTTGTCCAAGTTGCTGTGGATTTTGCAGAATTACAAGGGTCATGAATCAGGTCTTCCATGGGTTGGATGTCACTACTGCTTTGTCATTACCTGGCTTTAGTTTAGAAAATAGCATCTTGATTCAGTTACATGTAAACTCTAATTCTAGGCAGTTAAATTTTGTGTCAAATCTATCTCTAAACTTGATTAGAGAAAATCATCCCAAAAATATCCTCTGCAATATCTTAGAAATCAATTTGCTACCCATGTCTTACCTTTATTATTCTTTAGAAACATCTATTTCAAAAGATTTATATTAGATTTATATTATGAAATACCTGAGGCGACTCATTTATTAAAGATAAAAGATTTATTTAACCCATGTTTTTGGAGGTTCATGTCCAAAGTTGGGCAGCCCCATTGGTTTGAATCTTTAGTATGGGAGCAGATGGCCATTCCAGCATGCATGTCAGAAGCCAGTGGTGATGTCTTGAGTCAGGCATGGGGGTGAGGGAGTGCTAGAGAAAGAGAAAGAGTATCGGGAATGGTAAATGAATTATGGGTCTTTGATCTGCCCAAAGACAGAGGCAATAACTCCCTTGGTAATTTCTAAGGGCAAAGGTGCAGATTGAAAACGGTCCATATGGTGACACCCTGTTCAAAGGTGTCATTAGTTCATAACCTTGGGTTCAAACATCTGCTGCCCAGAGGTAGAGAATTTTGACAACAAGCTGTTAAGTTCCATTCGGGCTGCTTTTACCCCGACCTTCAGTTTTGTTTATCTTAAAGAAGCTTTTTCATAAGAAATCCTTCAGATGTTTAAACCTATAATAATACATGTGCTGAACTTGCTCATAGTCAATCTTCCTCCACCAGAGGCAGGCCAAACCACCAAGTCCTAGCTTTTTCTCTGCTTCTGTGTCTGTCTGTCTTTTTCCTAATCCCCTCATAAACTAGTTTGGTTACCCCTGAATAAAACTGTTGCACAGTGTATAACAATAGATGTCCTACAATCCCATTGCAGGACAAAATGACCTAAGGATTTACTAGGCTTTACATCTTTAAAGTTCATAGCCCCTCACTGCACTGCCCCACCGAGATCTAAGGTTTTATATGAACTTTTGGGGGGACACTCAACCAAACCATCACAATCCTTACCTAAATTAAAATATTTGGGGTGGATTGTTGTCAAGCATGTGAAAGCACCTGTATAATTCTGCCAAGAAACTATAAATATCCAGCAAGTACTTTTTATTGCTATGAAACATAGAATTGCTTTTTTGATTTTCATTTATTTTCTTTCACAATATGATAGAAGTTGGTTAAAGCATAACCTTTTACCTGTGGTTTATGTTTTTAAATTTGAAACACTGGTACAAAATAAAATCTAATTTCTTTTATGTTGCTTGCTGAGAACTAATTGCACTTTTGTAATGTTAGTTGCTCTTGACTTGTATGTGACCATTGGCCACCACTGACCACACAACTGAATGAAGCAATTCCAACAGCTTTAAGATTTTCTTGCTAAATTTAAACAACTCTTGTCTGCTTTGGTTCAAACTACTAAAAATGTGCTCAAGTCTTCAGTTGACTGACCTAACTGAAGATTATCTGGAGGGCTGGTTCCATTTTCCTTTTTTTTTTTTTTTTTTGTGTGACAACATGGAGGTTTTTTTATCTGAGAAACTGAAAATACGCTTTGTGGAACTAAGTAATATTAAATTATCTTCCATTTTTGGCCTGCACACCAGCATGGACAGCTCTCTTCTTTTGGGATGCATCTGGACAATTTCTTGGGTCACAGTGACTTCTACTGACTGTGGACTCCATTAGATTCTCTGCCCAGTTTTCTGAGAATGAACTAGAATACCTCTGGGACCCAGCTAACCCTAATGAATGGACAAATTTTCCCCATGGCATTTCAGTTTTAAATACTGAGGAAGTTAAGTTGTTCCCTGTGTAGCACTTCATTGTAAAACTGTGACAGATATATTTTTTTCTTGTATAATAAACGTAGTCCCAGATATAAGGCACACAAGCTGCTAGAGACCTTAGTATGGAATAGGTTGAATTTAAATCTGCCTGACATTGACAAAATTGCAATGATTTTTAATAGCAAATAAAATTTGTAACATAGTACCTTTGGATTTTAGGCAAAGTCAGTTCTAAGAGCTGCATTCTTCCTTAATTTACATTTTAAGTGCTCATCAAGGTAGAAGGCAATGAATTCAGAAGATAGAACCTATAATAATTTTCTCATCTCTTGGATCAGGGAAGAATCTTCAAGGTCATATAATGTATTATAATTTTAAGTTTTAAAACAACATTTTTTCACATTACATCATATATCAGTTTAGATACAGAGCATGGCAATAGTCTTTTATGAAGTACAAAGATGACATGTATAATGAGGTGCATACATAATATTTAATAGAAAAAAAATCAAGGATCAATATGATTGATTAGTTTTAGTTTGCTTGATAACATATACTTGGTACTTAGTCTGAAAAGAAATATAAATTTTTCTCACAATTTTCAATATATACATTATTCCTTAAATGCTTACAGAAAATAATGAGAATATTATGTGTTCAAAGCTAAAGGGAGGAAAGGTCATGTAATATGAAACTCCCAAGCAAGCAAGCTGTTTCAATGACTATTTTGATGGTAGAACCTGTATTACCTTTGTAGAGAACAGCAATGCAGAGAACGTGTCAGAATAATTGGATTTTAAGCAGAGCCAGAAACAAAATTGTATCTTCCTATTATATTACATTGCTGTTCAACATTAAAAATATTTGTCCTGAATTGGCATAACATTTAGAAAGATATACTTTCAGTTTATCAAGCATTAGAAGAAAGTACCTGATGTCAGATTTCTGTGAAAATAAATTAAAATTTGAAAATATACTTCAAATAAAAATATAAGAACAGGGCTGGCTCAGTGGTAGAGCACTTGCCTAGCATGTGTGAGGCACTGGGTTCAATTCTCAGCACCACATATAAATCAATCAATTGATAAAATAAAGGTCTATCAACAATTGTAAAAAAAAATTTAAAAATGTAAGAACAATATTGAAGTTACTTTTTTTGATAATGTCACACATAAGACAGGTTAATATATAGTAGAGAAAAGCCAAGTGCAACATAATGAATTATAACATAGTTTTGGTCACATTAGGACATATTTTTTACCAATTATTATACACCATGTTGCTAACTTCAGCATCTAGCACAATGGGAAATTGGTGGTTCATAAGGTACATGTACCAACCTACATAATCTAGAATATTTATTTTAAAATAATTCAGATGGCTACGTGTGAAGAAGAAACCAATTGCAGATGAATTGAGATGTATAAAGAATTGAATAAAATTTGTTTGTTTTGAAGACATCTACTGAAACTTATCTTAGAAATAGTTATACACAGAATCAATTTCATTTGTGGATACATTTGTTGACTCTTGAATTACAATGATATTAAAAGGAAAGCCCAGAGACCTATTCTTAAAGGTGGAAAAATGAGTCACCGTATGTTGTGTTGTTCTTTTCTGCCTAAACTTGAGACACTGGTGTATATAATTTGAGGTCCCAAATTACTGCAAGATTAGACAACTTTAAAAAATTCCTTGGTTAAGTCAGCTAAACACAGAGTTTTGCTTTGTTTTACAGTTGTTGAAGATATTTTAGAAAAATACAACCTATACTTTATATATCTATATGCACACTTAACTATAAGCATCTACATGATTATAAAACTATATTTACCTACCTAAATATCAGAAGTTGTAGATAAATTCATAAATAATTTTTGTATAAGAGGCATTTAGGTAATTATAACAATAAAACATATATATAAAACTCTAACAATAACCATATATAATTATATTTTCAGTGAAGATTATTATTATAAACCAAATGTACCAAAAGTATTTTTCCAATATTTCTACTTAAATACTGTGTGATTCTCTGAAGATGGTTACCTATATTTTCTGTTGGCTTTGAAAACCTCAATGAATAGTAAATGAAAAAAATCAGAAATTTAACATTTTAAATAAATTTCGCACAAAATATTGAATATTCAAAGCTCTCGTGGCTCACAGAGATGTAGCTTCTAAATAATGCCTTAGAAACAAAGGCATCTGTATATGTGCTTCCTTACCATAGAGAATGGGTTCTAATTAAGTGAAGGGAATCTAGTGTTGTAGTACTGAAATGATACATTACTAGTAATCAGGAGTGCTGTACTGTAGATTTGCTTGTGATCATGATAATCTCACTGATAGTCATTTCCCTCATCTATGAAAAAGTAGTGGTCTCTTTCTCTATTGTTTTCTTGTGTACTGGGTTGTACTATTGTTCTATGTTTCATTTAGATATTTGCCTTTAAAAATGTTTTCAGTGCCTCAGAGAATTTACTAAACTACCACATAGTTTTGTAACCAAGTATAGTGTTGGAAAACAAATATTTACCACCTAAGCTGCTTTTAATAATGTGGCATTTTCATAAATATCATTTGTATAAAGCAAAGTACATGTATCTTTTGAAATCAAACAGAATTCAGCATGAATACTTTCTTTTAGTACAAACTCAAATTATTATACATTTTACATTTCAGTCCCTCTAGAATGGCAATGAATATATTGTACCTATATTTAGGTACTTCTTTCAGCTTCAAATTAAATTGGTTATTGAAAGCTATAATTGATTATAATCTGGACAGTTTTGTTCAACCATATTAATGAGTGAAATGTCATTGAAATAAAAGTTCCTTCTTCTTTGAAAAAGTGGAATTAAATTAATGGTCATAATTCCTTTTACCTAACACTTAAAATTCTATTCTGATCCCACATGCTAAGAAAAATGCATACTGAAAATGTTGTAATTTTTCTAGAGCATTAGAAAGAAAAAGTTTTGGGCAACTTCATGTGAAATAGGCCATAGAATTAAGAACTATAAACACTTCAATGTTTGTTCATGCAGACATAAGCCCTTCCCTTACTATCAACTTTCAACTCCAGATCTGAGCATTAGAGCCCCAAAGCTATTGCACTGTCTTCATTCATCATGGCATGTTTATCATGTATCTTTATTTATCTTGAGTTTTTAACCTTTATTTACACTTGCAAGGTAATGATTGCCTCCTGCAGTACTATGAAGTAACATCACTCACTGTTTGTTTGTTTGTTTGTTTTGTTTTGATGAGGAGCATCTACTTGACTAATGAGAAGAAATCACTGTCTTTTTTTAAGACCAAATTCTTTGGAGGCCATTTTAGCCTCTTTAGACAAATAGTTAATTATATTTAATTATAACTCAACCAAAGAGTTCAGAGTAGTAGGTGTGAAAGTGTGAAGATAAAGTGGGTCAAAAGATGAGATTAACTGCTACAGTAGACTTGCTTAGTGGATATGAGATAAGTCTCTCTGGTTCTTCCAATTTTAGGTGAGTCAAGGAATGAGTGGCTTGTCTAGACTTGACAAATGAGGCTTTTCCAAAGGAATTTCTCACTGACACCTCAGTTTTGGTCCAGGCATAAAGGAAAAGCTTTTTTGTGACAACTACAACTTAATTTCTAGACTGATTTTTACAGTTGATTTGAGCAAGGGTTTTCAGTGACAGAGAATATTGTTAATCTCCTAATGTATATTACTATTTCAAATCAACTACTTATTCATTTATTAATTCAAAAATATTTATTGAGCTCATACTGTACTGCTGTACTGCCAAGTACTATTCTAATTCACACAAATTATGAACAGAATCCTGTCATTATGGAATTAATATTATAGTTAGATACAGAGAATAAAAACTATAATTAACACATCAAATGATGATAAGCTTTATGGTTTATAGTCATTTCATCCCAATGAAAATTTTATCTATTGTTTTCCTAAAAGTACCATTTCACTAACCTTATTTTGTCTACCTCTTAGAAATATTCAACTTTTCTTTTCAACTTAATCTTTCTGAGGGCTTCATCTCTGGATCGCTTTCCTCTCTAACCACATCTTCTTCTCTTCCTTATACCTGAATTAGATGATTTATAAGTGCTAAGAACCCTAGATGACCCTTGCCTGAACATTAGGTTCCCAAAGCCCAATGCCTTATTAATATCTCCATTAGGACTCCATAAGACATACCAAAAAAGAAATTATAACTTGCTCCTCAAACCTGTCTTTCCACATATCTTCAGCAATTCTATGAATCTGATCAGAAGAAATAAAAGTATTAAACTATTGGTTTTGCTAAGGTCACATGGTAAGGCATGGGGTAGTCTAGAGGATAGTTTACCACAGAATTGTAGGGTATCTGAAATACAAAACTCAAGTGATCATTTAGGTCTCTTCAGTACAATAGAACACAGGAAAGAAATCTGCAAAAGTTAAGAGTTTTGCTAAATTTTATATGTACCATATAGTGCACTTGCTTTTATACTAAGGTAAGGATGAGAGTCTTTCTAAAATAATAACCCAAATGCTAGAAGAAATATCACATAAAAGATATGTAAAAAACACTGCAGACATCAGCAGAGCCTGTGTGACATTGTTAGAGAAGGCCCGACAAAGGAAGGGATTGAAGCCGTCTCTTGAAACACCTACAGCAGTCTTCCAATACAGAGTGAACAGTTTTCTGGGATGGAATGAGATGCAATTGAGGGCATGCCAGGAAAAATTCTCATAACACTTGACTTCTCAGAAACATTTGTTGATATTAGAGATGTTACTTCATCGTGATACTCTTTTCTTTCATAACAGGACATAACCATTTCCTTCACCATCTTATATGCTACATTTTGTCCTTAAGACAATGCTTTAACACTCTTGTTTTACCAAGTGATTAGAAGTGAGGGACTGGAGAATGTGAAAGCAAATTCAAATCTCCCAAAGTTGAATCTATTAAATAATGTGACTTCTGTGAATCCTACCACCCCGAGCAGTCTGGTATGTTATACCCTGTGGTGAATAGAAAAAATAGTTTGATTTTGAAAAAAATAAGGATAGTTTTTGAGGAAGAGAAACCATTGTTGATGTTCTGCATCATTTTAAAGTCTATCTTTGTTTAGTCAAAGTGAGGTAAATCTTTTTTTAGGTACATGCACTCCATACAATTGTGGAGGTTACTGGTAGAAAGCACAGTCATCCTTGTGCCATCTGTTCTGGCTAGTTCTTTTACTCACATGCTTTTCAGTGTTCTCAGTGAGTGGTCAGTGAACTCCCAATTAATTATGATAACTAACAGCTGGTCAGAGGTTACTATTTATGAGATCTTGAATCTATTCATCATGGAAATACTGCTTTCCAACACACTTCTGTGGATGAGTTAACTTCTCGAGATATAATAATGACATTCTTAGATCCTATAGATGGAAAGAAATAAGAAGATGACAATTATTTTCTGAGTATCCATTAAGAGGAACTTTTTGTTCAGTATGCTACTTGATAAATATTTAATTGGATTTAGTTATTTTTCTTAGTGATATTTCAATGAAGAATGCATTCAAAGTACTGTTTCACAAAAGATAAACACAGTCTTGGTTCTTTACCTTATCTTTTAGGTGTACACTGGTAAGCTCAAATGACTATCTGTAATAGAAATCAGAGTTCTCCCAAGGAAGGACAAGTTATCTTACGTTTTATACTAGTTCTGTTTAGCTTTATTTGTGTTAGCGAGTAAAATAACTCCAGTTGTATAACTTGCTGAGATCGAGCATATGTATTTGTATATAACTTTTTGTTATTTTGTTTTTATGTAAATGTTATTTTTAGACTTGAAAATCATAGGAATATCAATGAAGATAATTAATTGCTCATGATAAATAATATGAGCTATAGACTGAAATAATACAAATAGGTTGCATAGTCATCCAAAACTTTACCATAGAGATATGTTCTGAGAAATTAGTCAGTATGTGATGTTTTCATTGTGTGAACATCATAGAGTGTACTTACACAAAACTAGATGATGCGGCTTACTACATTACTGGTTATATGAGAGCTATTGCTTCCATATTACAAACCTATATGGCATTTAACTGTACCGAATACTATAAGCAACTGTAACCATTCATGTATCTAAACATAACTGAGCATAGAAAAAGTACAGTAAAAAATAAGGTACAAATGATTCTAAAATGGTACACTAATATAGAGTGCTTACCATGAATGGATCTTGCAATACTGGAAGTTACTCTGGGCAAGTCACTGAGTGGTGAACAAATGTGAAGACTCAGGACATTACTGTACACTACTGCAGACTTTTTGAGTACTGTGCACTTACGCTACACCAAATGTCCAAATTTGCTTTCTTCCTTCAATAAGAAGTTAACCTTAGCAAAATATAATATTTTTTATTTATAAACTTGGAATTTTTAAAAATTGACTCTTTTATAACACTTCCCTTAAAACATGCTCATTGCCCAGATGTACAAGACTATTTTCTTTTTTTGTATTCTTATTCTATAAGATTTATTTTTCATTAAATTGTAAATGTTTTGGTTGACAACTCAGACACAAATGCCTACTAGACCTACTCATGGTAAAGATTATCAATATCATAGTCTTCCATCTCCATATCCTGTTCCACTTGAAGCCATTCTATGTGTTCTATTTTGATAAGAATGGCAGCACAGTAAATTTGCTTATACCAGTATCACCACAAGCATGTGAGAAATGCATTGCACAAGACCTCTATGACATTACTAGGCAATGAAAGTCTCCAGTTCCATTGTGATCTTGTAGGAACACGATGGTATATAAAGAATATCCTTGACTGAAGCATTGTTAGGGAGTGCCTGACTGCACTGAAGGTGTACACATACCAACATTTTAATCAGCTTTTAGTGAGCTATAAGGCAGATATTTCCAGATTACTGCCTTTGAGTAGAGAAAATATTATAGGAGAAAATATTACAGGAAAATGTTGTTCTAATTATTAATGTATGGAAATTTACTCACCAAAAATTAATGATGTCTTTGATAACCTGTTAAAATTAATTAATTATTAATTTGCTTTATATTTTACAGTGGATGAAATATTTGTAATATATGTATGGGTGAAAGGCAAAAAAAGGAAGGAAAAGGAGGGAGATAGGAAAAAAGAGGACACAGAAAGAGAAATTTTCAAATGAACACTTGTTTTAAGTTTATGATCTCATCTTGAACCCAGAATCATGCTGTGATAGGATTGGTTCCTGCCTCTTGCTCACTCTCCTGGTAGATGATAGAAATCGCAAAAGTATTCAGAGTCCTGGAGAAACAATCTCTTTCCTTGAGCAGCTTTTTGTTTTGTTTTGTTTTATTCTTGGGCTCTATCTTCAATTTAATGTATTCAATTCAGTTGTCCTCTAAATAAATATTTACCTCTGAGAGAAAGATTAGACTATACATCAAAATGACAGAAAAGAGATGGATTGCAAATGAAAATATTTAGTTTCCTTGGGTAAGTTTTAAGTTGCTTTGTAGCAATAGTGCAAATAGGAATTGCATTCAACATTGTCCCACTGCAAAGATACATGATCTTAACTCTTGACCTCCAATACCAGATGACATTCTCTTATGCCTTCATTTCTTGAGTGTCTAGAGAGTACCAGGCTATCTGCTAGATCCAGGTGATATAATGCTGAAAAAAAATAACAACATTTCTGTATTCATGAAATTTGAAGAAGATATAATCCAGTGAAGATCAACATTTTTAAAAATAATTATGTTAATGAGGCATAATTACAAGTAGATGTTCTCAAATGAACAACAATTGATCTATAAGAAAGAATAGCAATCACAAGGAATTCAGGCCTGGTGTTATGAAAAAGGATTCTGGAGGGAGATTTTTGCTATGTGAGGTTTTTGGGTAATAAATGGGAAAAGAAAGGTGTATTTCAAGTGAAGCAAATAGATTATAAAAGTCTTGTAGCAGAAATGGTCAGAATGATTTCAATAACGGAGTAAAGGATTTTGTGAGTAGAAAAGACATTGACAGAAAGGAAGATACAGAGAGAGCCTAAACTCTGGGGTATTTGTAGGTCAGGTCCATTATTTCTCATTTATTTCATCTTAAGAATTTATGGGAATGTGCTATTTATTCATGGGACCTTAACATGGTCACTTGGACTCTCATGGAGGATGGATTTAAGATGCAGGTGTACGTATGGAGTGGTAGGAAGTGTATGGTTGGAAAGTTTAGGTGAGAAGTGCCCTGATGATTTGATCAACAATGGGTTTGAGAAGAACTGAAGATGGCAAATAGAATTAGAAAGGACATCTAATAGAACTCAGTGATAAGTTTAATATGAAGAATAAGGGAGAGAAAAAGGTCCAACATACCTCCTTCCTTTTTTTTTCTGGCTTGGGTAAGTAGATTTCTAACAATCTGGGAATACATAGCTTTATGTAAAGATGTATATGCAAAGAGGAATTATTTTCAAACATAGTGTTGAACTTGAACAAGCTAGTTATGCCTATCTAGAGATTGGACAAGAAGCAACATATGCAATTACAACCATAGTCTATGTTGAGAAAACCTATGCTGAGTGAATAGAGTAGAACAGTGGCTAGCAGTGACATTTGGTAAAACACAATACTTAATGGCACAAGAAAGAAGGAGGAGAGAATTTCAAAAGGACAGAAGGAGTTTTCATGAATCTATAGAAACAGAGGGGATCAGGGTCATAAGTACCAAGTAAAGTAATGACAACAACAACAATAACACCAAAATGGCTAGCAGGCGTCTCACAAGAAAGGGATTGGGAATGTCCACCAGTTTCTGTAACATTGATAGCACTGGTTAGCTATATGAGAACTAAAAGGTAGCTTTATGAAGCGATGGGGACAGAAGCACAAATAAATTGGACTAAAAGAAGAAAATTAGAACAATGACTTACATGGCTTTTGAAAACTCAGAAAGATGAGAGAAATAATCTTGAACTACGGGCAATTTCAGTATGTTTAAAGATGGAAGAAAATAATTGAAAGAGGGAGTTTAGGAAACAGTAAAGAGCAGGGTTAATCAATTGGTTTAGTTTCTCAAAAATAGTCTTATACCATGACTTAGATAGGATGAGGAAAAAAAAAGGAACTTTTCTACTGTTCTCATAGGGAAGTAGGTATAATAATGAAAAGTGGTAAAGTAAAAGATAGTTGAACACAGAACACAAACTTGTGGATTTTGAAAAGGGTTTAGTGTTTGGATGATAGGACTATACCATTTTATAACTCCTCTGGTCTATCCTGCAACATAGGATTTTTAGTTTAAAGCACTTGTAAAGGGATATTCTAAGAAATTACCCTCTTGGGGGCGTGGGTATCAGGGATTGAACTTGACCCCTGAGCCACATCCCCAATCCTATTTTGTATTTTATTTAGAGACAGGGTCTCACTGAGTTGCTTAGCACCTCATTTTTGCTGAAAGTGGTTTTGAACATGAAATCCTCCTGCCTCGGCCTCCTGAGGCAGGAGGCAGGGGGCAGGAGGCAGGAGGCAGAAGGAGCTGCCTCGGCCTCCTGAGCTGCTGGGATTACAGGTGTGCACCACTGTGCCTGGCCAAGAAATTCCCTTTTAAATACTACTGGGGAAAATTCATTAATAACTAAATATAACCCATCTGTATGACTTCTGATGTCCTAAGTTTTTTTTTTATTAAGTCCCTACCATAGACATGTATCTTATTAACTTTCAATCTTTATCTGTGAATTCTAATAGCTAAAACTTTATGAGATTTATTCATCAAACACAAAAAGGAGATGGAGATTTATAAGTAACATTGATGATTGTATTAAAGTTATGTAGGGATACTTGGAAAATTAATCATGGTTTAATATCTTTTCCTTTTTCTTTCGACCTATCTTTTATTAATTTTTAATGCATTTTTATTACACACTATATTTGTTCTTATTTCATGTTCTGTAAGGCTGTCTAAATGAACAAATAAATAGCATTTGTTATGATCAAAGGTATAACCTTATGGAGATGCTTACCTATTATGAATTCAGCTAGTAACTTCCAGAAAGTTTTGATTAGATTCTTGGAGAGTTCTACATTATATTGAATATTTCTTATTATACTTCTTCACTATATAATGAATTTTCTCTGATTACTTGCAATTTTAATTTTGACAGGTGAAAATCAATAAGGATGTTTAAGTGTTGGTCAGCTGTTTTTGTTCTTGGATTCATTTTTCTGGAATCAGAAGGAAGGCCAACAAAAGAAGCAGGATATGGCCTTAAATCCTATCAACCTTTAATAAGATTGCGACATAAGGTACAGTCAACTTTCTGAATCTACTCATTGTGCCTACCAATTATGAACTAAGCTCTTAAATATTCATTTAGGACTACCTATTTCAGGATATGACTTACTTAATTTCCATTTTATTTTTAAAAAAACCATTTAAAAAAGGAAATAGAAGCAAAGTTGGAAATTTACCATGGGGGAATTAAATACTTCTTAATGAAGAAAAGAAATAGGCCCTTTAAAAATATATAATAGAAGCTTGCATGAAGTAATAATAATAAATTTATAAAAATAATTAAATATGTTAAGACTTAATCAACCAGATGATTTTTTCTTTTAATAGCAATTTTAAGTTTGAAACATTTTAGATTAAAAACATGGTGTCATGTTCTGAAATTTGCAAAAAAGATAAAATATGATGTCTTTACCACCTTCAGAAGTATAAGTTGGCAAAATTTTAATGTTCATAGAAAATATTAGAAATTTTAATTTCATCAAAAATTCTAATATTAAGCTGGTCTAATTTAAAGTTAAAATTAAAAGTATTTTATGGGCAAATACCACTTTAAGAGAAACATTTTCAATCATGAAAGAAAATTACATTTAGACACACTATAAATTATATAAACTGAATACAATAAAATAAAATACTTCTTTTGTTTTAATAATTGTCCATGATACTGAAAATAACATATTAATGCAATTTCTTTTTTAACTAAAAAAAAAAAAAGTTTATCATACGCTTGTTTAGTTTTCATAGAAAGTAGGAAATGTCAAGAAATGACATGCTAATTATGGGAGAAAATTTTAAATTTTTGAAAAATTTGTTATGCTACTTGTCTTTAAATGAGACTTTTGAAAGACAAATACTCAATACTGATATTAGCATTTTACTTTGCATATAATTTATTGTAATTTTTTCATAATTATTCAAATGTTTTGGTAAAACTGCTTCTACAGTGATTTTTATGTTCCAAACACCAAGTTAGTCTCCAAATATATTATTTTAATTAATCTTCAAAACTATCATATAAAGATAAAACATACCTATTTTAATTTTTTAGACAAAAGATTAAAAGTCTTAGGTTAAGGGATTTTCTGAATGTATACTTTCTTAGATATATAAATTGACTTGCTACAGCATGAAGGATAGGTTTAATAACTATAAAAAATAAGTAAAATGTAAAATATAATTGTCACACATCATTCCAATCACTTATGTGAAAGTAAATAAGTTTTAGTTTCTAGTGTGGGTGTAGAATTGGTTCTATTCTATCATCTTTTATATCATCCATGCTATCCCCTACTTTATGAACTAATAATCAAGTTTATCCCCATCCAAACTTTAAAAACAATTACCTGTTTCTGAATGCTCTCACAATACATTACTGATACAAGAGTTTGGCTCACACTAACATATCCATTGAATATTTATTCTGTGCTATTTGTCCATTGTAAGTTATGTCTCTTGAGGTCAGGAATTACACTTCTTTCTTCCTTTTATTTCTGGAAGCATGAACATACTAGATATTTTTGTGTTAAATCATTGGCAGAAAAATGAGAGGTAGAATATATAACAATACTTTTCTGATTTGTTTCTCTGCAATATATAATACCACAGGTTTTTATGCATCAGCATATATATTTATAAACTATTTTAAATTAAATATACATGGGAAAATATGAAGGTGCTGTCCTATATAATGCAGTGAAGATTTTAAAAAAGAAATAGCACAATGAATTACACTTATTTGAGAAGCACTGATATCCACCAAAAATGATATAAGCCACCATTCAATCTTTTTCAATGTGTGCCTTTATTTCTAAACAATTTTTAAAAATAGACGATTCTTCACATTTAAAAGCACAGAGACAGAAATTGTCATGGTAATATCTTACTTTCAAACAGCTTTGGATAGAAGTGAGATTAAGCTATAAAAGGCAACATGTCTGTGTGTGTGTGTGTGTGTGTGTGTGTGTGTGTGTGTGTGTGTCTGTGTGTGTGAAAGAGAGTGTGTGATTGTGTGTGTGTGTGAAAGAGAGAGAAGAGAGAAAGCAAGAAAAAGTCAGGCAGAAAGTGGATATTTAACTGGAGTAAAGGGGAAACCTGACTTGTGCAAGTCCCTGTAAAATCCCTACCACATTCCTTCCATTCATCATCAACATCCCCTCTTGCTCCGCTAGAACTGCCTTTCCTTTTCTGAGACTTTGAAGATTACATTATAACCTTTACTTTTGTTTGTGTCAATCACTATTAGGAGCTGAGACTTCCTGGTGATCCTTTTACCACTGCATTCCCAATCCCACTAGTCTCATGCCATTTTATCAATGAGGCTTTCCCAAACCATTATTGCAAACAGAGCTGTCATAAATATTCCTTATTTCACATTTATGATTCACTTTCATTCACAAAGTTCATCACCATTTGTCAACACATACATTTTATTTATTATTAGTTTGTTGGATGCTGTTATAGTTTGGATCTGAAATGTCCCCCCAAAGCTTATGTGTTGAAGGATTGGTCTCAAATGGTGCAGCTATTACAAGGCAATGGAAACTTTAGGAGGTGAGGTCTGATTGGAGGAATATCATTGGAGGCATGTTCTTTAAGGGCGTATCTCGTCCTTGCCCTTTCCTTTTTCTCTCTTCGTTTTCTGACTCTCGTGAAGTGAATAGCTCTGCTTTGCCACGTGCTCCCTATCATAATTTTATACATTACCATTGACCTAAAGCACTGGGGCCAAGTGACTACAGAATGAAATCTCTGAAACTGTGAGCCAAAATAAATCTTTCTTCTTTTAAGTTAATTTTATAAGGTATTTTTGTCACAGTGAATAAATACATGTGGAATGAATAACTCTGATAACGAGAATAATGCTGAAAATAACATGATATATTTATTATATTCTCATATTTGTATTCATGAAATTAAGAATTTTGCTTTTTTCATATATATCAGAATAAAATTAAGAGTAATACCTCAAATTCTAAAATAAATGATTTTAATAGTTTTATATAAATTAATTTTCTCCAACTTTTAAAATTTGTACAGTTTTATTTTAATTTCAACAAATACAAATATCTATAGTGTTTTGTTTTCTTTTGGGGAGGTACTAGGGATTGAACTTGGGGCACTCAACCATTGAGCCACATCCCCAGCCCTATTTTGTATTTTATTTAGAGAAAGGGTCTCATTGAGTTGCTTAGTGCCTTGCTTTTGCTGAGGCTGACTTTGAACTCATGATTCTCCTATCTCAGCCTCCCGAGTTGCTGGGGTTACAGGTGTGCACCAATGCGCCTGGCAAATATCCATAGTTTTAAACATGGAGAGAATACATAAAGAGATTTTCCATTTGACTTAAATTTCATTAATTTTAAATTTAGTTATTAATTAGAAAAGCATAAAATAAATAATAGACACAACTAAATCTTTAAGTCTGATTAGCCATTTTCCACATTTTTGCCAAAATTATCAGTACTTGAATCTGAAAAAAAATGTGTATACAACTAATTTCCACCAGATATTTTTGTGCAACTTATATAATGAATTTCATTTTGAGAGTGTAGAGCGAAATGTGGGACTTACTTGTCAGATTACATTGAGATATTGCAGATTTAAATATAAACATGTGCATATATATTTATATCATTTGCAACTATATGTACATAAAAATGTGATTAAAATTTATATGTATTTGCAATAAAATGAACAGCACATAAATCTGTCAAATTAATTGTAGAGATCTTAATTATAGTCCACAGATATGTGTCTGGGAGAACTGATCATGGTTTTACCCAATGTGTTACCCAACAGCATTTATGGAACATGATATGAGATAATTCATTAGCACTCTAGAATTATAAAATGTAATCACTAAATCCAAATCCCCGAAGTTGTTCTTTTACTTATTATTATGTTAATTTAAACATTGCATACTTACACAATACAAGGTGTGTTCATATACATTAATTATTGTAATTTAATCATGAATAATATTCCTGTGATGCAGAAAATACTATTCCTGTTTATTCAAATGACATCATTAAAACACAGGGAGGTAAAGTAACTTTTCAAGGACAAGAGAAGGCAACAGCTGGATCCACTGAGATAAGGAAGAGGGAGGTAGTAGAAAAATAGTTCAGACATGGGAAAAAAAGACCAGAAAACATAAAGATGATGATGATAGTAAAGCTATCTGACAAATATGTCAAGGAGAAATATTTAATGCTCTTACAGATTGTTAGCAAACTAAACTGTCCTCATACCCATTTCTGAAATGAATATCTTCTGTTGTTGGTTGCGATAGCCCTTGATTAAGCCAATTTTCCTGTAAGGGCTCATTTGAAAACTCTAGTGACCACCCTTTTTACTGTGACCAGGAACCTGGGTCTTGTGCAAGGAGTATATCACTTATGGTCCTGTGCATTTGGGACAAAGACTCCTGAAGTTTCCTAAAATTTGATCCATCTCTGGAACTGATGTAGTTAGTGAACTGTGTCACCAGGCACTGCTAGGTTTATTGTACACATTAGGTCCTTTAATTATATGGATATTCTCATAGGGAAAATGGTCTTATTGCAATTTTAGAGATTGGGGAACAGGAGTTCACGGGTGTTTAATGTCATGCAACTAGAAAGCAAAATCATTATTTCAGAATATGGAGTGTCTAAATAATTTAATGTAGATTACAAAATGAGTATTTTCTGTAGCAATTTGATCTGCATGCCAAATATTTCTTGTTTGTTTCCACATTCTAGTCAAATGGTGATAAAGTAAAATTGCATGTCTTACTCACTTAGTGGGTGGATGGGACCATGCATCTAGTCATGGCCAAGGAATTGAAAGTACAAGAGCCATGGAAGGCATTGAGGGATGGGATGGGATGAATCTTTTACAATAACTGTAACATTTTCTGGAACTCACTTTTTACTTTAATTTGACAAACAGCATCTGTTCAAGGTAGTGGCTGCTAAATCATCCAAAATGTCTTAATGACTATAATGAACAAAAAACATCCTGGCAACTAGAGGTTGATAAAGTACAAGAAATGAAGAAAAAAAACTTTGTTATTTTAAATTATTGAGATTTGGGGATTGTTATCTCAAATATCCCCCATTGATCTTCACAAATAAAGATAGCACTAGTATTTAAGCCAATATCACCATAATTCCCATGTTCATTTTTATGTACCTTCTTTGCTCCCTGCTTCATTTACTTTGTTAGACTATTTGTACCTTTACTTCTCTCTTCTTTCTTTTTCCTTTCCATTTCTTGCTTGGTTGTAATTCCCCAACTCCCTGTTGTACATGTAGGTACTAATATTTCCGCTTGCCAACATGCACCCTAATTGGTTGACTGTAAATCCTCTCAGGGTCAATACCATATCTTATAACTCTTTTCTTACCTACAGCACTGATCACACTGCTACATTGTTTGCTGATAAAGATAATGAAAGTCAGGCTAGAGGGAAGATCTTATGAGGACAGAAGGTTCTTTGAATATACCCAATGGGATCACTTAAAGTCCTTTAAATTCTTCTATGTCTATCTGTTCAGAGAACATTGTGTCCAGCTTTATAGTGTAGAGCTCTTCTACACATGTAAATTGATTTATGATTCTTTTACTTCCTAAATCAAAATGTTTGTTTCTGAGGGTAGTTACTGTGCAAATGGGGCAAAGAGTATGTATAGTTTAGTAACTCCAGAAAACATTGCTGTTGACAGTCATTTAGTATAATACAAAGAAATCATATGTGGGATGTGACTTTTTAATTTAATTTTATTTTTGGTAGTCAAAAGTGGTAATGTGGCTTAGTGAAGAGTAGCAGAAAAGAACTCTAGGGAAAGAGACAGACATTAAAGGAAACATCAAACCCTCACTGCTCAGAGGCTATGCACCTTCAGGCAAAGGAAGGAACATTATTTCCCGACTGAGAAAAAGTTACCACATCCTTTTTGAAAGAGCTGACTGCTTGCAGTGTGTTCCAGGGAAGGCCCTTTAAAATGCTAATGCATTTTGCAGAGGTCAGGAAGCAATTGGGACCACCATCTGAGAGTAAAACTGTAGGGGTTGATAGGAATTAAAAGTAATAGTTTAAAAGTTTAATTAATTAAATGTTAAGGAATATTCCAATTAATCTACATTGATAGGTTTATTCTTTATTCTAAGCAACTAAATTGCTTTTGAAAAAGAAGAATGGTTTTGAACTTTTTGGGATAAAATGAAATCCCAGTCTTCATACTTTGATTGTGCAAGAAGTATTAAAAAATAATTTAATAATTGGAGTCTGTGGTTAATAAAATCAAAGTGCAGATAATCCATATTATTAATAAATGAGAAGAAGAAATCCCAGGAATTTTTGCAAAAATGTTCTCGTAGTCACTTAAGAGGCCTACGTAATAAATAAAGGCAGATATGTGTGCAAAAGGCTTCTGACACAAGATGAATCACTTTTGGATATCAAATGCACAGCATGGTGAGTAAAATTAACAGTACAATAGTGTGTGCTTAAAATTTCTAAGAAGGTAGAACACACACACATAAAGAAATAATAAATATGTGACATATATTTTAACTAGATTGACGGTGATGATCATTTCACTATGTGTATGGATATAAAAACATCAAGTCCTACACTTTAAACACATACAATTTTTTGTCAATTATACTTCAGTAAAATTGAAAAGAATAACATTTAAAAGAGAAACTCCTTTCATTAAAAATGGCCTTTACTTGAACTATTGATAGGCAAGATGTTTTCTTAATGTTGTAATTCTTATGTTAAAAGTCTGAAAATAACTATTATAATGAGGACTCTGCTGGCTAGGGACAGTTTTTCTGTGAAGTCTGAGATTTTATCCTCTGTGGTAGCTAATAAATTCACCTGATACATGTCACCTGAACAGTGTCAAAAGATACAATACTGCTGGGTCAGAGACAAAAGACATTGTATTGTTCACAGCAATGGCACAGTTCAACATTTGAACCAGTTATCTGTGCCCAATTTTCAGAGGATAATGAAAAGAGACTCATGTTATACTGGCATGCACCCTCACATATGTTAAACAAGAAGATACATAAATTGAAGAACACTGCATGTATTGTTTGGGCCATGAACCCAAATCTGTTCTCTCAAAAAGGGAGAGATTATCTCTATTATACTGGACAGTATACATTCTTGCCCTTTGCTCTAAATAAGGATACAATCTCGGTAATATAAGAAGATACACCCGCTTGCCTTTTGCTCCAGAGGAATATTCTAAAACTATCACTATATAAAAATCCTTGAACAGATCGTCTAGAGCAAACAGTAGTGTATCTGCTTATAAGAAGTGCAGAAACTCGAGAGTGCCACAGTTGAATTGTCTTCCAGTCAGACTGAGAGCACCACCTGTAACATAAGAAGTCAGAACTGCTGCTAGGTAAATCGAAGTCCCAAACTAAACGCTGTGTGGGGAGAGTTGATTTTAATACCAAGTACATGGTTAAAGGTTCATCCTTCATGCTACCTTTGACCCGATAACTTTGTCCTTTTTTAAAAGTAAGAACATAAAAAGTTTTATTGACCTTTAGATTTGTTGTTTATATGTTTATGCTTTCAAACCAAGTTATATTTACTCATTCAGGAGAAAACTGGCATTTTGCTTAAGCAGAACAAGTAAATAAGGGATATATCTGGGTTCTAACATGTTCAAGGTAAAGACCTACTAGAGAAAATTGTCTTTTGATCCCTTTAATAATTAATGTTCGTTGCAGTAGTCTTATTAGAGTTCTGTACATGGGATTCAAAAAGGATGCTCTTTTTTTTATTTCTATGACCCTACATTAAAAATTTTTGCTTAACGCTTTGAAAGTAAGTATAATTTGAAAAACTACAATTGCTTTCCTTTGAACAATTTTATTTTCGAAATGCTAAAAATGTAATGAATTATCACTCTATTTATAGCATTTCAACATACTTGTAGCAAAGTACTCAAATAAAATCAAATTTATATAATACATGAGAACCAAGCTTGTCAGATTCCAGAACACTGCAAAAGCACTCATTCTGGTGAGATGAGGTACAATGCTTTCTCTTACCCCTCTTCATACACACATACACACACACACACACACACACACACACACACAATCTTTGTAACTGCAAAATATTTGGATTTACCTCTATTTTCACTAACTATCATTGATGACTTTTCTGATAAAGAAGCACCTGAATACTAGGACATAGGTATAATTAAGTTGTCATTACCATTCATTTCTTTATGGTTGTCTTTTAAGCCTTCTTATCATTATATCTGTCAATTCCCACATTTTTTGTAGAAAAAGATCATGTATAATCATATTGGTTTAAGAAAAAAACAAACGATTAATTCACCTAAATCTATATTGACTAAGTACATTTTCCCATCTCCTATTAAAAAAAAAATTAAGGTGAAGTTTTTTTTGATAGGTTTCCATGTCAGTATGCTAAATATGTACTTGTAAAAATATAAAGGTTATGAATTAAGAACAAGTGAGAAAGATACATTTATCTAATCTTTAAAATTAATATATTGGCAGGTTGGCATTTGCAGTCACTACTTCAATGTGTAAATTAATTATAAGTTGTTTTGAACATCTTAAATTATTAAAAATTCTATCATGAATTCAATTAGCAATGCTCTGTGTTACAAATGAAAGAAATATTCTGATTCGTGAGCTTGACATTCAGCATGTTTATGTGATTAAAACCCTGTGGTGTATAAACCACAATTGGAAAGGGTAGTATTATTTTGTTACAATTACTCAGTACTATATTTCTGGCATAGAGACTGAGTTAAGGTTTTTTTTTTTTTTTTTGGTACTGGGGATCGCACCCAGGGATGCTCAACCACTGAGACACATCCTGGCCCATTTTTTATATTTTATTAGAGACAGGGTCTCTCTGAATTGCTAAGTACCTTGCTAAATTGCTGAGGTTGGCTTTGAATTCTCAGTCCTCCTACTTCAGCCTCCGGAGCTGCTGGGATTACAGATGTGAGTCACTGGGCCAGGCCTAAGTTAAGGTTTTTAGATCTTTAAGATAATAGAAAATATTCAGTCCATTGAATACACACACGTGTGTGCGTGTGTATGTGTATGTATATATTTGTTATATACATATATAGTGTGTATATGTGTGCTTATTTATGCATATATATACAAACATATATGATATAAAATAAATTATATATTAAATTATATAACATATAAATTATGTATAAATTATATATGTGCACACACACATATATAGACACACATACATGTATGTCTATATATGTGTGTGTGTGAGAGTGTGTGTGTGTGTATATATATATATATATATATATATATATATATATATATATTTTATAAATGGGAAAACCGAGGACCTGAAAGGCCAAGATTTTTGTCAAATGTTACACAGCCATGTGCTAGTCAACCGTAATTAGAAGCTAGGTTTTCTGTCTTCCAGAAGAGTTATTTGTCTTCAACAATATGCCCTCAAATTAACACCTTTCTACAAGTACAGTTTTTATCAACAAAAACATACATTTGATAAGTATTTATTATGTGCCTATTGTACACAAAATATTGAATAAAATATCAAATTGAATTCTACTTAAATACACAGCTTAATTTACACTATGACTATTGGTGAAGAAAAGATCTCAAATATATTGATTAAAAACACAATTAAAACCCTTACTTAAATATGTAACAAGAGGACTGTCCATGAAGAGCCAGTGCAAAATTTGCATTAGAGGACATAGTTTGTCAGAAAATACACAGGCGTGTCTAAATATATTTGTTATGCTAAGTACAAGAAAAACTTAGTTGAAGAAGTTGAACTAACCACCAGGCCCTCTGAACAGGATTCACACAGTGTCCCCTTCATAGAAATGAACATGTATTTGAAGATACATCTGTCAATCATTATATAACCCATTGGTAGAAACATACAATAAATCTCTATCTTCCACTAGCAGTATGAAGTTTGCTGCTACCAGAAATCTTAGAAATGTGATGCTTCTTCTGAGTTGGGGCCCTCTTTTCTCATTTTTTAAATTTTAAAAATTAAACTTCAAATTTTAGAACCATTTTAAGTTCACAGAATGTAAAAAGAGTTCCCATATATCCCCTGTTCACACAAACACAAAGACCCTTCATGATTAATACTCTGTACCAGAATGGTACGTTTTTTTTTCTACAATCAGTGAACCTAAATTGACACATTATTACTGCCCAAAGTCCAGAGATTGCAATAGGGTTTACGCTTGTATTTTATACTATATCAGTTTTGATAAATACATGATGACATTCATCTGCCATTATAATATCGCAGAGTAATTTCACTGTCCTGAAAAATTTGTGCTCTCTCTCTCTCTCTCTCTCTCTCCCTCCCTCCCTCCCTCCCTTAAAAACACTGGCAACCACTTATTAGTAGTTTTGCTTTTTCAAGAATGTCAGAGGGCTGGAATCCTATAGAAAGTAGACTTTACAGATAAGCCAGCTTCTTTCACATAATAATATGTATTTAAGATTCCTCTGTGTTTCTCATGGCCTGATAGTCCATTTCTTCTTATAACTAAACAATATTCCATTTTCTGAATGTAGTGCAGTTTATTTATACTTTCACATACTGAAGGACATCTTAGTTGGTTCCATGTTTTGGCAATTACAAACAAAGCTGCTATAAACATCCATATACATGTCTTTCTGTGTATATGTTTTCAACTCATTTGGGTAAATACCAAAGAGTTTTGGAAGAAATTGTTAAACACTATTCCTGTATCATTTGCATTCCCACCTGTAACAGATAAAATTTCCTGTTACTTCCCATCCTTGTCAGCATTTGATATTGTCAGTATTTTGTATTTTGCTCTGTTACACCTGAACATTCTGTCTATACCTGGACATAGGTGTAAAAGTGTACCAATATAAATACTTATAATTAAAAACTATAACAACCTTAAGTATATATGACAATGGAATATTCTACTACAATGCAACTAAAGCTTGTTTCATATATATGTATAAACATGTAAACATATACATATGTAAACACATATATTTGCACATCTCTCTATACATATCATATTAATTTCACTAGTGTTCCACTGTTTAAAAAATTTAGGAATTCCTCTCAGTGTAGCCGATTGCTGAGCCAAAAAAGATAATCAGTTACACTTAATTTAAAATCTAAAATGGTATTTCTCTAGTATGTCATCTCTATAACTCGTTTCCTCAAGAAGATTAATTATATACAAACCAGAAATGCAGAAATAGCATTGAAAAGAGGCAAGGAAGTAGTAAAGAACATTTAATTATTTCAATGACAAAATGTCTCTTATTTTTTCATCATATTTTAGAGTTTTAACAACTTTAAAAAATGTTTCATTTTGAAGAAAATAATAGTAAAATGTATTTGATCCTGAGTTCTATCTTCCTATTAATACTGTTAAGTATTGACAGGTACTAAAAGTTTCAACAATACAGCATTCTTTTTGTTGATTCTATTTTATCATTTGAATATTATTAACTTTTTATAATTTTTGTATTTATCTATGGTTTTATTTTAGGTTTATGGATATATGAGATATGTGAATACATTTTACAACTCATACTTTTTATTCATATTTAAGCAATAATAAATTGAAAAATGTTTAAGTCTTTTACTTTTCCTTACATGGTATTTCATGACTTAATGAGCATGTTAGTCAACTTACAAAGAAAAAGGAAAGTAGAAATCTGAGTCACAACTCCAGATTACTATTTTTCATACCATTCTGTGTGTGGCTTTACGTTTACTTGGCTATGACCAAGAAACAATGTTGAACATGAAAACAGACAGTTGAGCAGAAAGCCCACTGGATTCCCTGCTCTTATTTCACTTGAGAAAATTTCTGACTATATAGTGATTCATTAAACTTTTTTTCTGGTTAAGTATTTCTGTTTAAGAAAAGTTAAATCATTGGAGGAATGGTTTTAAATTCCCTTCCAATAATCTAGTGATTTTTAAAATTATGCTTTCAAACAGTTTTTAACTAGTTCCAAATGTCGATTTTGTCCAAAAAGGATGAGGTGATCTTATCACAAAATATGTTTTAAAAATTGAGGATAAGTAACTGGGAGTACAGCTCGGTAGAGCACTCGCCTTGTATGTGAGAGGCCCAATCCTCAGCAATACAAAAAATAAAAAATAAAAAAAATAAGGATGATTGTGAAAGTCTATTCCTGGAGAGAAAATTAAATATGTAGAAGCACTATTGCATTTGCAAATAAGAATATTACAAAAAAAATCAATGAGAATCAAAATTGAAATATGACTTATCTGTCCAATTTATTATCACTTTGCTAATGAGAAACTTGCATCCTAAGTTTCATGTGCCCAACTTGCTAAGATCAAGTAGTATGAATTTGGGAACAAAACTCTGTCTTTAAGTAAAATAAGCCAATCCCCCAAAACCAAAGGCCAAATGTTTTCTTTGATAAGCAGATATTGATCCATAATGGGGGAGGCTAGGGAAGAATGGGGGAAATTCGGATTGAGCAGAGGGGAGTGAGGGAAGGGGAAGAGATGGGGGTGGGAAGGAAGGTGGAATCAGGTGAACATTATTACATATGTAATTGCATAACTGGTGTGACTCAGCCAGAGGAATGAAAAGCTGTGCTTCATTTGTGTACAATGTATCAAAATACATTCTGCTGTCATGAATAATTTGAGAAAATAAAAAGGAAACTTGTCTTCTCACAAAGGAAAGATAATTATCACATATTAGGGATATCCTTTCTAATATATTTGTTTAAAACACTTTCATATTATTTGCACACATATGCTTTATGTTTGCATTTTATATAAAAATATGTTTAACACAAGCCTATTTCCATTAATTGTACTAAATTTCAAGCTGTTATATAGAAAGTTTCTTCAAAATTCTTTGTTACATATAAATGTGTTCTAAAAAAATAAGGCACATTAAAATGTCTTTTACCTCGTTGTTTAAGTTCATCATCATAGTAACAATCCCTTTAAGAACATGCATTAGATTGGCTTATGTGTTGTAGTTTAAAACCCTTTATTGTGCCCAATATCCCTCTCTCTGGAAAACTTTTCCTTGAGATCTTAGGATTTGTCCATTTGATTGATATAATAAAGTCCCTTTTCCTGCTCCCAGAAATCTATATTCATTGCCCCAGAGAGCATTATTTCTGTGAAATGTTCTGCTGAAAAAGGAATCTAATGACCAAGTCATTTGGAGAAAACTGCCTATAATGCTTCTGTGGAAATCCAGAATGCACAAGAGCATATTAAAGTCTGAGGAATATTCTAAACTTAACCTAGTATTTCCTAACTAAATGGACTATACAAATTTTGAACACCTCCTTATATTCTGAGAAACACAATTTGGGAAAATACATTCCAGTGGCTTGAGAATTAGTCATTGCTATATATCTTAGCAGGTTGGCTTCTCTTGAAACTCACTGTGTTAAAGATTTGTCTTAATATTATTTTATACTTTCAAATAATAAAATGTAATAAATCCATTTGTTCACTTATAGAAGTTCATAATTAAGGATTTTTATTTTCCTGAAAAGAAAATATTCACATTAAAAATGAAACTAAACCCCTATCTCTCACCCTGCACAAAACTCAACTCAAAATGGATCAAGGACATAGGAATTAAACCAGAGATTCTGCACCTAATAGAAGAAAAAGTAGGTTCAAATCTTCATCATGTTGGCTTAGGACCAGACTTCCTTAACATGACTCCCAAAGCATAAGAAATAAAAGCAGGAATCAATAATTGGGATAGATTCAAACTCAAAAGGTTTTACTCAGCAAAGGAGAAACAATCAACAATGTGAAGAGAGAGCCTACAGAGTGAGAGAAAAATCTTTGCCACACACACTTCAGATAAAGTACTAATCTCCAGAATCTATAAAGAACTCAAAAAACTTTACACCAAAAATATAAATAACCCAATCGATAAATGGGCTAAGGAAATGAACAGACACTTCACAGAAGATCTACAAGCAATCAACAGATATATGGAAAAATGTTCAACATCTCTAGTAATAAAAAAATACAAATCAAAACTACCCTAAGATTTCATCTCACCCCAATTAGAATGTCCATTATCAAGAATACAAGCAATGATAGGTATTAGTGAGGACGTGGGGAAAAAAGTACACTCATACATTGCTGGTGGAGTTACAAATTGGTGCAGCCACTCTGGAAAGCAATATGGAGATTCCTTAGAAAACTTAGAATGGAACCACCATTTGATCCATCTATCCCACTCCTTGGTCTATACCCAAAGGACCTAAAATCAGCATACTACAGCTACATCAATGTATAGCAACTCAATTCACAATAGCCTGATTGTGGAATCAACCTAGATACCCTTCAATAGATGAATGGATAAAGCAATTGTGTTATGTATGCACAATGGAATATTATTCAGCTATAAAGAAGAATAAAATTATGGCATTTGCAGGTAAATGAATGGAGTTGCTAAGTGAAATAAGCCAATCCCAAAAACCAAAGACTGAATGATTTCTTTGTTAGGTGGGTGATGATATCTAATGGGGGTGGAGGGGTAAGAGAAGAATGTAGGAATGTTGGATTGCGTAGAGGGAAATGAGGGGTTGAGAGGAGGCCGGGTAAGGAAAGAAAATAGAATGAGACAAACATCATTACCTTATGTACATGTATGATTAAGCAAATGATATGACTCTACTTCATGTACAACCAGAGAAACAATAGTTGTACTCCATTTGTGTACAATGAATCAGAAAAAAAATAATAATAGGAGTACAGGATTTGAATCATGGTGCTGGCCATGTAGGGAATGCCATTTCTTAAAATATTGTTATTAGTAACCTGTATGTGTGACCTATAGAAAAAAATTGAAATATCTGAACTTTTAAATGGCAATTGAATTATCTTAGGTGTAGTAAAGTGCATACATTATCAATGTACATTCTAATACACTTTTACATATGTATGACCTGACAATGCCACCATTCAAATCCTAACATAAATATATTTCCAATTCCAAAGGTTGTTCTTGCTACTTTTGATAAATACCATATTCTGAATA
This sequence comes from Sciurus vulgaris, assembly GCF_902686455.1. Taxonomy (NCBI): domain Eukaryota; kingdom Metazoa; phylum Chordata; class Mammalia; order Rodentia; family Sciuridae; genus Sciurus; species Sciurus vulgaris. Next base: position 40,441,688 of record NC_136469.1, on the reverse strand, counting down.
TTACCACTGTTCTGGATTTTTCACCATAAATTTGTTTTGCTTTTGAACTTCATATAAAAAAATCCTACAGAATGTATTCCAACATGTTTAGCATTTTTTGTTTTGCTACATGCTATGGTATTTATCCATGGTGTCAAAAGTAGCAGAAGTGCATTATTTTCATTATTCCTTAGTTCTCCATTATATTAAATTTACAATTTCTTATACCTTCTACTTGGACAGAAATTTGGGTAACTTCCAGTTTGGGGATATTACAATATCCTTGAGTATGCATTTGTTGAACATATGCATTCATTTCTCTTGGAGTGCAATTGTTAGGTCATAGAACCAGCATGTGTTTAGCTTTAGTTGATAATTCCAAATAATTTTCCAAAGTGTACCAGCATATTTGTTTTTATAAAACATTTCAAAGTGGATTTTAGGAATTATTTTAATTTTATAACTTGTTTTTGTTCACTTTAAAAGAGAAAAATGAGATACATGGGGAAAATGGTTACTGTTGCCAAATGTTGAGCAAACCAAATTAGAGCATGATTAAATGACTTAATATCTATTAGTCAAGTGAAAATATGCTGAAACTGAGACTCTGGAATTTTTTTGTACTAAGTCTGTTTTTGAAAGTATAATGTAATAAAAATTTAATACATATTTTCTATCTTATATCTGACTCAAAGAATTATTCCTCAGTTGTAAATTTACCTGAAATGAAAAGCAAATCACAGTTCTTTGTAGTTCAAATTTTTTCTTAAAGATATTCCTATCTTTTGACATGGAAGAAACTTAGTGGTTATTAATTTAAATCGCATATTGTTGTGAAGCACAAGTTAGGAACAGACCAATCACCACCGAGAAGTTGAAATTTGAGAGTCTTTATTAGCAGGTCGGCTGACTGTCTCACACAACGCCCTAAAAATGGCTATTGGGAGAAAAGCTCTGACCACAGGGTTGCAGGGGTTTTGTACCTGTTGACATGGTAGTTTGTCTAAGAAAAATAGGAATCAAAAAGAGAACAATTTTACATTATGTAAGAATGGCCATTTTGTGTTGTCAAACATGCTATGCTAAGCACCTGTTGATGGGTACAGAGGTGAGGTGTTCCCACAGGAGAAGCATTTCCTACATAATGTGGAATCTCAGTGTAATATGGAGTCTTTTTAGTCATTGCCCATATAGCCTGACCTATAATATTTCCATGGAGTCAAATATGTCAACCCGTCACAAAATATTTTTGTACATAATGCAAACACTGAAGTTCTTAACATTATTTATTTACATTTCATGTATTGCACACTAAATTGTCTTTTAAGTATGAAACATCATAAATATAAAGTAGAAATAACTTTTTAAAAGACATGAAACTGCTCATAACTTTTTAAAAGACATGAAACTGCTCTCATCTCTTCTCAATCCCTACCAGTATTACCAGTACTGTGTTTTTGTAATGCTTGTTGATAATTCTATAATACTTGATTTTATAGAAGTGTTGAGTTTTCCCAGCAGATCTTTGACTTGTCAACATATTAGTTCTTAAGCTACTCCACATTTTATTTAAGAGTCAGATAACAATGAAGCAATTACCAAATCAACAAAGTCAAAATAAACTCACATAAAAATGAGTACTGCCATTCCTTGGTGATTTTCATTTCTCTTTTAATTAGGGCACCAAAATTTATGGATATTGCCACAATTTTTACCAGTATTTTTAGATTATTCACATATGAAATAAACTTGATACTCATTTTGTCAATTATTTTTCTCAAAGTATTATTACTGTTACTAACAAAGGTATCTGAACCTAGCAGTTCATGGAAACTACCTTACCTTATAAGACATAACCCTACACCACTAAAAGACTTAAAATCAGCTATCTCTTGACTTATGTGCCAGATTCTGGAGCTTCTAAATAAAGCTAACATATTTTATTTCTTTTTTAGTTATCAAACTGTAGAAAAATTACCTCAAATACTTCCATTTTTGTATTATTGCTGTTATGATAAATATTATTATACTACTGCTAATATGAACATCTATTGAGATTTTTTCCACTTATAATTATACATAACAAATATTCCTGACTATGGACAGAAGAGATTTGCTTAGTATCCTCAAGGTTAAATATTATGTAAACATGTAGAAAGATATTTTGTATTCATGTCCAATTTGTTTCTTTTTAATGACTTAAGGGTATTTAGGAAGAAATTCCAGGAGCAGAACTGTACATTAGTATTGCATGCAAACATAGAAGCATACAGATGATTGGGGACCTTCCATTAGAAACTTAAATCAGAGTTTCTAGGACTGGAACCTACCTACACATGAATATTTATTAAGTTTCCTGGGTTATTCTATAATGCAGTCAGGATAGAAAAGTCATTGTACTAATGGTCAAAAATCAGTATCAAAGGGTGGAATGTAAAAAAGCTTTATGAATACTGATCTGTATTTAAAGAGCAATGCTAAATATTAAATTTAGAAATATTGATATTTCTGTTATACATATTCTATATATATTTCTATGTATATATATTCTCTATATATTTGTTATATTCTATATATAAACTCCTAGAAGAATATATGTGAATAGAACTAATAAAAAATGGTGCCATGTGAAAGTAAATCCACTCTTATGAAAACATTGTGCTAGTTGCACACTCCTTCATTCTTTCCCTGCTTCCTTCCCTTCCTTCCTTCCTTCCTTCCTTCCTTCCTTCCTTCCTTCCTTCCTTCCTTCCTTCCTTCCTTCCTTCCTTCCTTCCTTCCTTCCTTCCTTCCTTCCTTCCTTCCTTCCTTCCCTCTACTTTCTTCCCCTCCATTCTCCTCCCCTTCCCTTTCCTACTTTTCTTCTTCCTCCCATTTTTCCTTCCTTCCTTGCTCTTTTTTTTTTTTTTTTTTTTTTTAAATTTCTACTGTTGTTGAAAGACCAAATAAAATAATGGTTCAACAATCCTGAGCAGTATGAATATAAATGTGTGGTGCATAGAGCAGGGGTGGTTACAATATGTACAGGACATCAGTCAATGGCAATAAAACCTCTACTCTATCAACCTACAAAGAAGCCTGGGATAATGAACCCCAAGCAATAATAAGAACAGAATTTCCAGAGGGAATGGCTGTATTGTCTCTCCAATTAGTGTGACTATTTGCCAGCTTGGCTGGGGACAAACATTTAATGACATCTATGGTGAAAGAGATTCCAAAGGAGTCCACACCTCTGGGTCTACTTGTAACTTAGTGAAAATGTATAGGCTTATGCCACAGCTTACAGCAGTTGGAGATTTTGAAGCAAGATGCCTATTTGACACTTATTTAAAATCTACCACTGTTAATATACCTTTTTAAAGTATGTATTGGTATGGAGATTTCAACAGTAGATAGTAATAATACAATCATGGAGATGGAGAATCATTAAGCAGAGAACTTGAGGTAATTGCAGAGTGCAATGCAGTACATAGGAAGGTCAATTAACCTGGTTTTGAGGGCATGGTAAGTGAAGGGACAACTTAGTTGAAATGGGAAAGAAAGAACATTGGAGTCGCTAAATAAGATGATGTTTTAAATAGGAGAGAAGACATATTTTAAAACCCTGAGAATCCGGTCAATATCTTCAAAGATTAAAAATATATGTACTTTCATATTGACATTTTATTAAAAGTATATATAATTTTATGTATGCAGCTTTAAAGTTAATTCCTTATTTCAAAATACAGAGAGAAAAGGTAGAAGCAGAGAATGTTTAACCACAAGCGAGGCAGATAGATAATGGGACATACGTGTCTGATTGCCTGTTTTTGCTCAGTCCCTCTCACATCCTGGTTTGCGTAGCTCTGAATAAACTGTCTCACTGGTCTGACAAAGGATTTCTTGGCTATTGATTGATTGATTGGTTGATTGATTGATGGTGGTGCTGGGGATTGAATCCAGGGCCTTGAGAATGCTAGGCAAATGCTCTACCACTGAGCCACATCGCCAGCATCCTTAGCCTTTTAAATGGTTGTAACTTTAGCTGAATATATTTCATTGACATAGAAATTTTAATAGTGATACTAAGTACACACAATTTGATTTACATTTAATGAGAGTCATGGGATTGTGGATTTAAACTATCCAACAGCATTTTGTCACTAAGAGGAAGATTCATAGCAACTCTGAAAGGTTTTTATTAAGGAGTATGTTGAACTGTCTACAAAGCAAAATAACAATGGAATACTTAACTTATGTTCATACATAAATGTTACAGAATTCTTGGTACTCTTATGTTTTCTGCAATATTTGAATAATAGAAGTTTGGATCATTAAATAATTTTAATCAGATTGGTATAGAGCCTCTGTTATTATATTGTCTTTCTGTTTCCATCATATATACTTTTTCCATCATTTATTTTCATCATTTAAATGATGATCATTTATCAGAATAAGCTTATGTAAGACCCATCATAGAAAAATGCCTCTGTGGTGTTTCATTTGGGTGGATCTTGAATATCTTTTTCATTCTTTTAATCAAAGACAAAAACATTTAGTTTGGTTTGTTTCCTTGGGGTAGAGAAAAAGTAGTCATGATGGTGAAGAACATAATAGATCTAGAGTCAAGTTCTGGAATCTCCAATTAGCTGCATTTCACATATTAGGGTTACCATATTCCTGTACAAATTTACTCAAATTTGAAGCATTGATAAATTAAGTTTTTATGGATGAAAATAAAATAATTTTTCCATCAGAAAAGTTATCACTTTTGAATACTCAGTCTTCTTGATATTCAGAGAATAATGTGTATTATTATATTATTTACAAGCTTGAATTTAACCGAACTACCAGATATGTTGGATTCTATTTGCCTTAACTATTGAACATTACTGAGATATTAACTTCATACTTATAAATATAAAATTATGCTATTATTTTCCTAAATGAAATTTTGTTGAGTACATAGAAATGACATTTTCAGCACTTAGAAAAAAATAAAAAATCTATAGCTTTCATAATGATAAACAGTTGGGAAGTCAAAAGAGGAAAAATAAAACCCTCAGGCCAAGTACATTTAGAATAAACCATAAAAACTGCCACCATTCAACATTAAAAAGGTAATAAAACAGGAAGCACATTTCAGATGGTGTCGATTTTCTAAATCATCCCATAGAGATATGTCTTAATACTAAAATAATAAAAACAGCATATATTCATTACACCAGAACTGAAGGTTTTATAAATACCCCCTATATTGTTAATATTGTCATAGATTACTGAGCCAGACAAAATTGAGTAAATAACACCCATTACCAAAATTGAAGTTTGAGAAATAACAGAGAAAATAGGGGAGGGTGTGAGTGGAGAAAAGGGTGGAAAAAGATGGAAAGAGAGAGGAGAAAGATTATAAAAGTAACAAAAGTGATAAATGGATGGAAATAATGCAAAGAAAAAACTGATGTGCATATTATATGCAACCTGAGTTACAAAAAGTTTGGAGTTAGCCTGAACCCTTAAAAAATTAGCCATTTAAATGCATACTTTAAATGCATTCTGATGATTGTGTAAAAATCACTTTGTTTATTAAATATTAAGGAAGAGAGGGAAACAAATATTAAATAGTACATCTAGCTCCTACTTTGACAATGCTATATTGTTAATAAAAGAGTCAACTTTAGAGACCACCTGCTTAACATGTCGCACACTTTTAAAAGCACTGCTTATTTTTACAGTTTGTTCCACATTGTTTCAGGACTTCCTGCTTACAAGTAGCTACCTGTGCAACTTTGTGATGTAAATTACATAGTTAACTTTTAAAAAATTTTTTTTAAATTTGTTCTGATTAGTTATATAAGGGAACATTTATAGAACAAAATCACATAGCATGAGTCTGATATCTTAATGGTATCACATCCCAAACCCTGTATTTAGTATCGAAGAAACTGCAACTTTGGAGGTACAGCGAATTACTACCCAAGTGACAGAACTACTCAATGGCAGGCTACCACATCACAGCAGGAGTTAGGAGCACACCAGTCCTCACTACCACAAGAACCATTATCTTTCTTTTCCACACTACTCCTGATAACATTTTCCTTTAAAGAGTGGTACTGGGCTGGGGAGATAGCTCAGTTGGTAGGGTCCTTGCTTTGCAAGCACAGGGCCCTGGGTTCAACCCCCAGTACTGCCAAAAAGAAAAAAAAAAAGAGGAAGAGAAAAAGTCTGGTGCTATAATATCTGGCTTAATGATTATATACATGGATATACTGGATATGCAGTGGGTACTGAAGGCAAATGTGTATTACATAAACTTACATATGAATATGATTTATAAATTTTATACAAGAATTATAAAATACTTGATAAAATGCTTGTAAGCAATTGAGAAATGTTTATAGAATTTTTTCAAAAATTATACAAAAATAGTATCTTGCTGAAATCTTATACTGAAGCTAAAAATATTCTTTATTATATATTATTTAAGTCTAATGAACTTAAGAATTTTTTTATATTTATTATACACTCACCTTTTTGTTTATTTCGATTTTTTACAAGTATATAAGGAATAATTAATATGCTAAATACCTTAACACTTTGGTCCTACTTTTACAGAAAATTTCCCAGTCTATTAAATAGCCTCAAAGGTTATTAATGTATAGTGATAGTGTTTTCAGGGATGAAAATCTAGTTTATGAGTCAAAATAAATTCTTTATGCCTTTATAAAGTATTTTGTACTCTTCATATGCAAATGTTCCTTACAACCACTATTATTTGTTAAGAGAACCCCCCTTTCCTCATATTGATGGTGTGCTAAAGACAAAATGCTCTCACAGAATATTTATTCTAGAATTTTCATGATTGAATAATAATAATAATTAAATTGTTTTTATAGAGAAAATCTAAATAAATATACATTGCAAAATGTTTAGAATACATTTTGTTGTTTTTGTTATGTTGATGTTTGGGTCAGAAATCTCTCTCTCTCTCTCTCTCTCTGTCTCTCTCTCTCTTTCCTTTTCCCTCTCTCTCTCTCTGTCTCCCTCTCTTTTTTTCCCAATGATAAGCCAGATTTTCAAATGTTATTTGAAAATTTTCCAACTTCTTTAAATGCTTTTTAGTTAAAAGTTAAATAAAAATATAAATATAAATGGATCTAAGAGATAATACTCTAAATATTTAAGAATAACTGTTCTATGGATACTGGCCAATTTGAAGGACTGTTATGTGGCTATATCAGCTAACAATGTAGTAAAATTTGGGTGTATAATTTATATTGCTGATGCATCTGTTCATTTCAGTATACATACTACAATTTTATTTGATATTGTTTTATGATAGTCTTTAATACTTATATCTTTCAAGTTATAATTACTCAATTTATTGGTTATATTCAACACTTTTCCACAAATAATTGAAAAGTGTAGCTGAAATAGAGCAGACAATAAAAAGGAAACATGTAGCTAAGTTATAAAATGATTTATTGCATTAAAATTATTAATCATATCAAAAATTTGTTGACATACATATCAATTTTACTTTGAGATAAACTTATAAAATATCTGTCAATTAATTTTCCCCTTGTATCTCTCAACTATTCATAGTTCCTCTGATATTGATTCCCATATTTTCTTAGGTTGATTCCTGAGACTCTTACATGTTATATTATTATACATTGTTGTTTTTAATAATATTCAAAATTCTTCCTTGTAAGTATATAAAAATATGCCAGATTTTTGAAATTAATTTTGTAACTAGCCCACTTCATGGATTCTCCTATAGGCTGTCATATATTTTCAATTTATGATCCTGTGTTTTCTAGTGAGAAAATTTCTTCCAATGATTTTGTTTTTCAAAATTTAATTATTTCCTTTAAACAAAACTCTATAGTCTGGCACAAGCTATTTAAATGAGACCATGTGGTTGATTGTGTTCTTAAAAAGAGGCAATATTTTGTCCTGAAGTTGAACTATCTCAGTTTTTATCATGCCTTGAATAAAGTGATGTACATATCATTCATCTTTGTGGGAATTAGAATGTCATGTGATGATAATTGTTCATTAGCTTTGATGAATTTAACATTTGAAGACTTTTATTATACTTGTTAACCCATTAAAACACAAGGCAGTATCAAGTATTACCCTCCATGTGTTCTCCATATTTTTCCAATTGGTCTACAATGAGAAAATATTGTAAAATATCATGTCTAACTATATTGTTTGAAATATAAAAACACTATTTTATCTCTATAACGAATATTCTCTTTTTCGAACAAATGTCTCACTAAACATTTGGCATTGCTCAAATACTAAACACTGTCAGCTGCTTTAACTGACATAGCCTGTTTGCAAACTGATGAAATTTCACTATGAGGTGACTTCAAAATTACCACTTAACTTTGTATTTCATCCTGATTTACTTTGCATTATACACTGAGGCTTTGTTTTGTTTTCTTTCTTTCTTTTTTTTTTTTTTTTGGTGGCTAGTTTCTGAGTGTGTGTTTGGATGCCAGATGAGACTTAACAAGGAAAGTATTTATATAGAAACAAGAAGGAAAGAAGGAAGGAAAGAAGGAAGGAAGGAAGGAAGGAAGGAAGGAAGGAAGGAAGGAAGGAAGGAAGGAAGGAAGGAAGGAAGGAAGGAAGGAAGGAAGGAAGACAGGGAGGGAGGGAGGAAGGAGAGGGAGAGAGGCAAAAGTTTTATGCTCTGACTTGAATACCTAAGGTTTACATTTAATATGATCCTGCTATAACCCAAGTTCCCACAATTGCTATATTGAAGTTTAGAGATTGCACATTCAAATGATTCTGGAAACCAAAGAAGTAACATAAATGAATGAATTGGGCTTGGTGAGTACTGCAAGAAACTAATATTTAGAGAAAAAGATAGATGCTTAAATGCTTTCATCAGTAAGGAATTTGAAAAAAACTCAATTATTTATCATAAAATTGGACAAAAAAATAAGTCAAAGAAAGAATAAGAAAATAGTAAAATATAAGTAAGCAATAAAATTAGAAGAAAAAAAATATATCCTGAAGTTGTTACTTTAAGTTACTAAAAAAATATAATTCTCTTTTTAAACTGACCAAAAACATGTCTGAACAACAATGGGAAATGCCAGGAGAGATGACAAGAATCAAAAGCAATTTTTGCAGCAAATCAATAGCACCAATTTAAGAATTTAGACAAAATGGATGATTTCCTAGAAAAACGTAAAGTCTCAAAATCAATCCAAATGAAAGTGGAAATCTCATTCTACAACCAGTGTCGGAAAGATTGGAGAGGAGATTAGAGATCAACATTGATAAAGGCACCTGAACCAGATGACTCCACAGCTGAATGTTATCTATCTAACATTTAAAAAACTAGATAAATCTGAAGGTGTTACAGTTCAAAAAAGAAGGTCACATTTTCTCACTGGCATATAATAACTCAATCTACAACTGTTGGAATTAGTTCAAGTTTTATAAAATACTCAGAAAGCAAAAATTTCTGTAGAATATATTGATCAATTGTATGAGATGTCATTAAGACTAATGGAGGGTGCTTATTGTTTACTGAACTCTAGAATTCTCTGAAATATACATTCTCATCTGTCCAAGAAGTTGTGTGTGTGTGTGTGTGTGTGTGTGTGTGTGTGTGTGTGTGTGTAGGAAGTGAGGGAAAGGGAGACAGAGAAATTTTCTAATTCCATTTCCACATTATATATATTTTTCAGTTTACAGTATCTGTGAACAAGGTGCCACACTATAGATGAGCTCTTATATCAATTCCATGGTGTTGTTAAATAACAAGTAGTATACTTTTTCAGTGCCCTCCCCAGATCACCAAGGAAGTCTAATCACTTTTCTACCACCTGACTGCAATGAGGAAAGCATCTGCTCTTGTTTCCCACTTGTGTGTATTTGCCTTTGGAAAGGCAAAGACAAATAATTGTCTGTGTTTCATTTTCTATATACATTGTTTATCTGTGTTCTGTTCTCTGAGGGAGAGGATCACTTGCAAATTGGGCTTTGATTAGCCAAATACCATGCTGAGAGAGTGAGAGAGAGAGAGAGAGAGAGAGAGAGAGAGAGAGAGAGAGAGAGAGAGAGAGAATTAAATCATTCTGACTGAATTTTTGCCTCTGATCTACTTCATTAGCACAGGGCCTGCCCCCAGTGACTCCTTGAACTTCTGATTTTACTGTGATCCATTATATCATGTCAGTTTTGATCTACTCTAATGGAGACTTTGCTAGTTAAGAGCATTTTGTTACTGCTGACCCAGGAAAACTTCAATTTTGTATAAAGCCCAGCATTGCTAGTCTTTCATCTGCTGGCAGTAGATGAATTGTGATTAAATATTCATTATTAAATAATTATAATGCTTCCTAAAGTGAAATTTATTTTGAGGGCAGGGATAAAATCATGCCCTAAAATGAACTTTACAACTTAATCAACCTAATGGTGTATATCAGTCTTAGAAATTTCAATTCTCATTTTGGAAAAAAAAATGAAATCCCATGGGCATGATTTGCACAGAATAATAATGTTTAGTGCAACAAGTCTTATTAATGTTATTTAAAATCTTTTAAATTTGGGCAATTTAAATACACCAAAGTCCATTTATTTAATTTATGTAGGACTTGTTGACTAACAAAATTGTGCTTTAGAAGCCCTGATATTTAATCTACTGCAAAAAGTTTGTGTTTCAACTTCACATCAAAATCCTCAACAAGAACTAGAACATGTGAGCAAATTTGAGAGCATAGAGAGTTTTGTCCAAAGTCAAATTCTTGATACTCAAGTTAAACTAAAATACCATTTTAAAGATAAAAATAATGAAATGAAAAACTATATTATACAAGAAAATAGTAAAATACTGAAAAATTGATTATTTTATAGATAATTTTAGGGAAATTACCAATCGAATGTGTAGAATTAACATTACATGTATAATTTTCAGGGCAATACTCACATGATACCTACAGAGTAGAGGCAGTATAGTAGAATCTCTCTGTCTCTTTCTCTCTCTACCCCCCTTCTCTGAGTACATTAATTTTTCATTGCACAGTTTTGTGCACAGAAAGAACATACTTCCTTAAAACCCTCTAGCAATCAGCTTATGCCCTGCAGCATGAGATTTAATTATTTATGTCAGTGTTAGGACCCACAGTAAATATATTAAGTCAGAATAAATCCTTACACAATTTACCATAGAAAAATAAATGTTATAAAAATGTAAGTAAAATTATCTTTAAAGGTGATTGAAATAAATCCTATCTGAAGAGACACAAGGAATCCATCAAATAAAATATTCTCAGCACTATGTTATTTGAAGAGATGTTTCACAGAGCATGATGGACAATGCAGAATATTTAACAGTTATGTGGAACGACAAAGAAATACCATTCATGGTAGAGTGGTATAGTTTTCCAGTATGTAATTGTAATACTGAAAGTATTATAGCTCTTCAAAAACCAACAGTAGTTTCTTGCCCCTCAAACCACATTCTAGTATTACATAAAATCCAAAGTACAGTTAAACATTCTAAAAGTTCTTAACAATTTGGTGGATGAAAAAGTCTTACATAGTTTTTCCTTCTATTATTTCATTATTCCAAATAAATTCGACTTCTTAAATTTTGTTCCTTTCCTCATTTATATGACTTTTCCCTTTGGAAATTAAAGTGCCTTGAGGCTGCCCTTTTCCTACTCTGAAGAAGAGGTAATTGAATTACCATTCAATAAATTAAAGGTTATTTTTCACCATATCTAAATATTTGCACATGCAAGTTAAAATGAAATCAAACATGGATCTTTACTTAATATATTTATTTTATAAAGTTTTAAAAGCCTTTAGCATTTATAATAGTATAGAAATCCATGTACTCATAGCCATTTATGGAAACATTTATAATTTTCATTCCAGAATTCCAATAATATTTCTTTTTATTTAGAAAAAAATGAAAAAACAAAAAGAAATAGCTAAGACCTTCTCTCTACTTTGTCCTTCTTTTCTACCTTATCTCCAGAAGTAATTTTCTCTCTAGTGATAACTCAGAATTAGACACACTGAAGTATATTAGTCATGGAATGTTTCTTGGAAAGATATTAATTGCACCAATTCAGTTATATAATCTCAACTGGATATACCCTAACCTGAAAGTTAAATTAGGAAGTTAACTACCACCTTTATGCCTTATAAAACTATAGGAGAAAAGTAAACTTATATAAAAGAAAATTCATTAATTCTTTTTTTAGAAGAATAAAGGAAAGCAGAAAGTTTCTATGATTTAAAATTCTCAATTGATCACATTATAGTTAATATTTAAAATACCCTTCCTCCACCAACCACTTAGTTTTTGGAATCCCTAGATAATATCTAAGTCATTCAAATTTTTTGTTATTATTATTGTTGTTGTTGAGGTTTTCTTTGGTAGTGCAGACCTAAATTTCTCTCCTGAAGATCCTGTTTCTAAATGATTTTGTTGAATTAGATTGCCATAACCTTCTATCAGTATTTATCAATGCATGTGAAAAGATTATGAATTAGTTCTGAGACTCTTCTGAGTTCCAGACAAACACATGTGCCTGCAATTCTGTTTCTTTGCTAATCACAATCAGTATCCCTATTTGCTTCTTATTGCAATTGCATAAAGGTAGAAAATTATCAAGTGACAATTTAAACATCAGTACAGCAAAAGCTTTCTTTGTGGCCCAGTGGGAGCATTCCTCTCCTGAATACTAAAGTAAAATAATTCAATGTCAGAAAAAAGGTTAGCAAGATTTGAGAATAGATTTTTAAGTGTAATGGTGAGAAACACTTCTTCCAATTCTTCCCCTTTGTTCCCTGGTCTTATGGGATATAGAAAAATACCATTTATTGGTTACCTATTTATAGTATCTGTCTCACTGCATACCATAAAATCACAAGAATTATTTCCTGCTTTCTGATGATATAACTGAGTACTTAGCAAAATAAACCATTACACATGTCTGTAAAACCAGCTGCTTTTAGGCATTGGGATTCATGGTAAAACCAGTGAATTTTATTGTCACATTGATCACTTCTCTTACCTGAAAATGAGCGACTTGGTCCACAAGCAATATTGCACAGTGTATTGAGAGGTAAATAAGGCATTTGATGAATCCAATGAAGGTGACAACTTGAAAAACATTGCTTAAAGAAAAGGTAAATCCACTCCAGATTACTCTCTACTTCACTGTGGAAAATTCCTACCAATTCCATTAAGGAATATAACCAATGTAATTAACCTATCATAGGTAGTTAGCTTGTCCCTGTATGTACAGGTTCTATAACAAGAACACAGAGTTGGCACTAAGTAACTCAATGAGACCCTGTCTCTAAATAAAATACAAAATAGGGCTGGGGGTATGGTTCAGTGGTTGAGTGCCCCTGAATTCAATCCCTGGTACTCTCCCCACCAAAACGAAACAAACAAACTATATATAGATATAGATATAGATATAGATATACATATACATATACATATACCTATAGATAGATATAGATATAGAGAGAGTATGTGTTAATTATGCCATTAGCATAATGACAATATGTTTCAAGTATGCTGGTGATCAACACCAATGCCTTTATAAAGATTTTGTCATCTAGTTTTATAGGGGACATCATTAAACAGCTTGGAATGTAGCTAAAGGGAAGCCTGTTGTAACTTTACTATCATCTTGAGTCTTATATTTAATCTTTCACAGTATATCACAGAAGTTTAGGACACTCAGCATTATTAAATTTAAGGCACTATGGAGTGTACTAGTTTTGGTCAATAAATCAAGTAAAAAAACCAATAGTCATATTCAGAAACTAGCCTAATAAATCAAGAATACTCATAATTATGTCCCTATTGATAAATATGGCCTAATCTAAAATTATTTTCCCTCCTTTCTAACCCATTACTTTTACTATCATCCCCACATAAGTCCTCCAGGTTTTTAACTGATATAAATCATCAATACTTTACAGTATTAGTGATTTCTTTTTCTGTCACATTTTGTATTTTTCCTTCTAGCCCATGCTGGATCTGACACTTAAGGGTAAGAAAAAAATATTGGCATGTGGTTTTAAGATAGTTACCTCAAGTGAGGTTATTGCAATATCTTCAATCAAGGTCAGAAGTAGCTTGATTAGACACGTTGCAATAGTTTAGATGTGACCCCCCCAAAGTTAATGTGTTGGAAATTTGATCCCTAATATGGTAGCGTTGGGAAGTATTTGGGTAATGAGGGCATTATTATCATGAATGGATCAATGATATTTTCAAGGAAATGTATTCCTTATAAAAGAACCAGTTGGGTACCCTAATGCTCTCTCACTCATTCTTGTTCTGCCATGAGAGAATGCAGCAAGAATGTCTTTGTTGAATTATAGTCTTTTGATATTGAGCTTACCAAAACCTCCAGATCCATGAGCCAATAAATTTCTATTCATTATAAATTATCCAGATTCATATATTCTGTTATAGCAGCACACACACACACACACACACAAAACTAAGACAAATATAGAGAGTTGATTCAGTGGGAGATTCTGTAGGCTATATCTGAAGATATCCTAAATGGGTCCATCATAATTTTCAGAGACCTGCTTCTCCCCAACATTAATTCAGGTAATAAATTCATGTTGCAATTTAATTGCCTATAAATTAGTTTCAATAACTGATTTTTGACAACATCAACCCTATGTCTACAACATGTATTATTTTAGAGCAGTTTTATAGCCCTGTTCTCTCATATGAGCAAATGAAGCCCTTGTCTTAAATATTTTTAAATTTTTTCTCTGTAGCCAGAAGCAGCTGGTGACCCAACTACATGCTTTCATTCTTCCTTTCCATCACAATGTTATATTCCAGTGGTCACTTCACCTGCTGAAGACTCCCTTCTCTGGCATGTTACATTGTATGATCTCAAGTGATAATGTATGCACCATTTGTAACCATTTGCTACTGGATACTTGTGGTTCTCACAGCTGAAGAAGCAGAGTTTAAGATTTTAAGATTTCATGTTTTGAAATAGCCTGCACCAAACCTATTGAAGCTTTTCTTAAAGGAAATTAATGCCATCTTTATTAATACTGAAAATCAAACAAACCTGCTCTCTATTCCAAATGTAAAAATTATCTTCATCTTCCAAAACTGTGATGTTTAATATATAAACATCCTGTCCATATAGTCTTAAAAAAGAAGGCAATGAGTTCCTTGCTTAAAAAAAAAAAAAAAAAAAAAGAAAGAAAGAAAGAAAGGAAGAAAAAGAAAAAAGGAAAAAAAAGAAAGTCAACAAACATCCAGACACTCATGGAGAATTACGTCTCCAACAACAGATTTTGAGATTTTAGTTATAGCAGACTGTTTCTGAATATAGTAGTCCAGTTGAAACTTTAAAAGTTTTCTTGTTCAGTCCACCCAATAATTTTGTAAGTATGTATGTAAAACCCATCTTCAAGTACAGAAGGTCCCTAACTTAGGGTTATTTATTTATTTATTTGCTTTATCGTGGTGCAAAAATGATACCGATTCAGTAAAATTATTCTTCAAATTTAAAATTTTTATCTTTTCATGGGCTAGTGATATGTGATTTTGGTACTGTCTTGTGATGCTGGGCAGCAATGGGGTATCACAGTTCCCAGGCAAATGATCAGAATGCTAAACAACTGATAAAATTCAGCATAATGTGTTTCTAAGCTATGATGTTTGGTTGGGTAGAAGTGTAAAATGCATTTTGACAGCAATTTTTTAAGTTACAGTGAGTTTATTGCAATGGAATAACTTCTTTAAGTTAAGGAGCAATGTGTTTGTGATTATACTACCAAGAATCATTTCTTTCCTTCCTGCTATAGTGAATGTCTTAAGTTAGTTTCTCAGAAATAGATGTTGGGGTAGAGATCTGCATGCAGGTCATCATTTTAGGGAACACTTTAAATAATGAGGAAAGCAAGATTCTTTAGAGAATGAAGTTTAGTTACAATGAAATTGCAACAGAGACCATAACCAGATAGACATAGAGTTGGTACTGTCTTTCCAAGATGGCCCATTGTTTAGACAAAGGAGATAGCCAATGCAGTTCTCTTATTAACCACTGGCTACTTTGTGTACATGCACATAAAAGATACATAGCATCGGCAAAGATATCTTGACACTGCATTGGTGAGGTGAAAGGATATGATCACAAAAGGGAAAAGCCTGAGTCTTCAGTTTTTGTTCTACTATTAGTTATTAAGTTATGATCTAGGAGACAAGTGTCTTCTATCAACATCAGTGAAACCATGAAAGTCTAACTCATTAATATGCTAGTAGATTTTCATAGACTCAGGAAACTATTAGAGCTTGCCACCATATGAGAGGCTTTCCTACCATAAGTCTGATAATCAGGCACTAGGACATGGATCTGTCTGGATTCCCTGCCTCAAATCCTCACAGAGTTGACATCTCAACACTGGAATGATCATCCTGGCTCCTTGGCTCCATTTACCTGTGTTCCTACATGACTTTCAGGCATCAATAGCCTCAAGAAGGATGGTAGATCTCAACTACTCTAAATTTCATGTGAGTTCGTCTAATTGGAAAAACCCAAATCATATTTAATCCCTGGAGGAATTCCTAGTGTAGAATTTCACTAAGGATATAACCCATTTAAGGCACTCGAGGTACATGCTTTTTTTGCAATAGTCACAGATATAAACCAGTTTTTTTGATGCCCAACTCTCCTGCTTTCATATGGACAATATATCTCAAATCCCAGAATGGCATACCAGCAGTTTATAGACCATAAAATGTTGGTTTTCAAACTTTTGCAACTCGTTTTTCATTTTTCTGTTTCTTTCTAGCAAGTTTTGTTTCTTTCTTTCTTGAATGCTGAGATATGCATGTAACTATACATTTATTATTTTTCCAGAATTTCTAGGTGATTTTGAAGATAGTTTAATGCATATTTTTTACCAAATTTCTGAGTCAAGTTTTCAAGTTATTTTTATTCCAGTCATTTAAATCTTTACAGTTTATTTATAGATAATTATTTTTTTCCAATGAGGAATTGGCATCCCCCCTCAGTTTTTTACTTTAAAATATTTACGTAATGTCATTACTAGGTTACTTTATACAAAAATACTCTTCCATCAGCTTCAGAATATTTTAACATGGATATGGGAAAAATCAAACAAATGAAATGAAGTAAACTGAAAAATTTCACTTGGAACACAGATTCTTTTAGAAACATCTTGCAGATTTAATTCCGCATATACCCAAAAATGAAAGTAATGGATTTCTATTACTAAACCATTATTTGGTATTTATCTTCAATTCTCATCATTTTAAAATGACTACAAAGTTCATGCCAACATGGATCAACCATACTGTTAAGTGAAGTAACTCAGGAACAGAATGACAAATATATGTGTGATTCCCACTTATATGTGGAATCTGAAAAATTAACCCTAACAGAAATGAGATATGGGGTGATAGGCAGGAGGACTGGAAAGATGTTGACTGAAGGATGCAAAATTACAGTTAGGAAAACTAAGTTCAAGAGTTCTATTTTGAATCAATCTGACTATAGTTGAAAACAATATGTTGAATATGTATATTGTTGAAAGTAGATTTCAAGAAATCTTACCACAATAAGTATGTCAATTAGCTTGATTTAGCCATTCCATGTTGTTTGTGTGTAAACTTGATGTTGTACATTATAAACATATAAAATTTTCATCAATTAAAAATAAAAAAACTGAAAAAAGACAAATACAAGAAAATTTGAGGGACTTTCTCACATGAAATTTATATTGGGGGGATATAGACTAGATCCAATAATCATGTAATGAGTGTAGACTAGGACCAACAATTAGGTCTATTATTTTTTATGGAATTTATTATGCTAACAGGGTAATGTATTCATTAATATCAATTGAACAGTTCCTCATTAAGTTTTTGGTATAATGACATTGGTATTCCATATTGAAACTTAAAATCTATACTGAAAAATATATCCTTGGTCACAGTTATAAAATTCAAACTGATAAATTTAGGAAATTCAAAAGACTCAAAAATAAATAAAAATAAGCAAGGATTCCTGATAACAGCATAATTTAAACAGTATTAAATATTCTGAGAAGCTTGTATAATAACTATTATAGAAGTATTCAATTTAACTGATAAAATGACTCTAAAATCTCCTTAGGAAAGAGGGGAATGATAAATCTATAAAGCATTAAGTGGTAAGCAAAATACTTTGGCCTTGGGAATTGCTTGGTCACTAAAGGAATAATTTATAATTGCCTACAATTGGAAATTGGTTGTACATAATCCAGCTGACTTTGTGAAGGACTAATTGTGCTGAGCTAATTTAATTTCTTTTCTATAGTAGAATGAGAGTTTTCATAAGCAGTGAAAACAGAAAGATGTGGAAATGCAAGTACAAAAGTTATGTGTATATTATTTTGTGTATATTATTTTCTCATCAAGTGAAAAATGCTTAATGGGCTGTACTGAACTAGTTTAGAATTCATGGGTTTAAGAATTTCAAAGACAAGATCTGAATTTCTTTGCAAAACTTGCATACAATGCAAATATATTCCCTAATCAATTCTCCTTATTTTTCTTAAGAAGGAGTACTGCTGTAGTGTTTATTTTTACATATGGTCATCCTAGAATAAGTAGAAGTTTTGGTTTGCAAGCATTGGTTCCCATATAGTTTTATTAATTACATATTATCTAGGCAAAATATTAATTCACTAAAGTGAACTATAATCATTAATATAAGTACTCATTTATTATACTTGCTATTATAGTCAAATATTATTTATATACTTTTTAACCAGAAGTATGTTTTAAAATACAATTTCTTAGATCCTGCAGTCCCCTCCTTCTAGAAATTTCTGTTGATATAATATTTTCCTAGTTTTTGATGGTTAAAAACTATCAGGCTGAGAATGTCGATCAGTGGTGGAGCACTTGCCTAGGATGCATGAGGCCCTGGATTCAATGTTCAGCCTTGCAAAGAAACAAAAATCATTTAAAAAATTATATGTCTGTCATTTTATAAACAGCTTAACTATGATATTTATAATTTATCAATTGGATACTTTATTATAAGAAATATGTCAACAGCAAGACATCTGACTTTTCTAAACTGGTCAACTTAAAAGAAGTTATTAAAGATCAATATTGTATTTTATATGGAGCTCATGTTTACAAACATACACACAAATGATTCTATAATGAGGAACAGCCATGTATTAAAAATTTATTCTTGGACATTGTCTATTATTAGTTAAATTTCTCCAGATAAAAGAAATAGGATGGTAAGATCCAATATGTCTTGATAGATTGAGATAGATATAAGTATATAAAAAAGGTTATTATAGGGCTGGGGTTGTATGTAGCTCAGTGGTAGAGAGCACTTGCCCAGCAGGCATGAGGCACTGGGTTTGATCCTCAGCACCATATAAAAAAATAAATAAAATTAAAGGTATTTTATCCATTTAGAACTAAAAAAAAATTTAAGAAGTAGTTTATTATAAGGATTAGTTCATGCAAATGTGGAGGCTGACAATTTCCAAGGTATACAGGTTGAGTCACCCAACAGAAGACTCAGTATTGCTAGTATACTTCTTACCAAGGAAGAGACCATTCTTCAATTAAAGCCCAGGGGCAGAAAATACCCAATATCCCACTTTGAAGGCATTTAGGCAGGAGGAATTCTCTCTTATTTGGAGAAGAGTCAACAGTGTTTGTTCTGTTTTGAACTTCAAGTGATTAGATGAGTTCTATCCCATTAGGGAGGGCAATCTGCTGTACTCAGTTTACCATCCAAAGTATCTTCATCCAAAGTATCTTCATAGAGATAGCTAAAATAAAATTTGACTTAATTTCTGAGCAACAGTGTGACCCAGGAAAAAGGACACATAAAATTAACCAATGTTCATTCTACTCTTTTTTTTTGTTCTTTTTTTAAATTAAAATCTTTTTTGTTGTTGTTGTTTTATTTTTACAGACTGCATTTTGATTCATTGTACACAAATGGGGTAAAACTTTTCATTTCTATGGTTGTACACAATGTAGATTCACACCATTCATGTAATCATACATATACATAGGGTAATACTGTTTCATTCTACTATCTTTCCATCCCCCACCCTCTCCCACCCCATTTTCCTCTACACCATCCAAAGTTCCTTCATTGTCATTCTAATCTTAAAAATGTTAATTATCCGAGTGCAATGGCACACACCTGTTATCCCAGTGACTTTGGAGGCTGAGACAGGAGGATCACAATTCAAGACCAATCTCAGCAACTTAGTGAGGCCCTAAGCAACTTAGTGAGACCCTGTCTCAAAATAAAAACAACTACAAAAACTAAAAAGGGCTAGGGACATAGCTCAATGGAAAAGTGCCCCTGGGTTAAATTTCCAGTATCATGCCCCCAAAAATGTTAACTAGGTTATACTTGAATATATATTACATTTTAATTGTTTGCTATTGTGTTAATCATCAGACTATAAGTACATTGTTTAAAATGTTTCTACTGAGAGATATCTGTATTTATCGTATGACTATAAAAGTTGGTTTTCTCCAAAGAACTGCTTCCATATTTTGAAACAAATTCAAGTAATATTTTCATTTATTAAAGTGCTAGTAGATAATTACTTTTTAATTCATTAGTTGATAATTTTTTCTTATACCATTTCTAACAGATTTTAGAATAATGTTATCTTTCTTTATGATTGCTTCCTATGATTAATTTCAACACCACATTTTAAGAATATTCATAATTGAATTTCTTTTGATAATATTTTGCCATTGTTCTGTCTGTGGGTGGTGGCAAAGGGAAGATATGCTTAAATTAAAAAAAAAAACAACACTTGGATCTGGACTTTGCATATGTGAAGAAATATTATAAACTATGACTGGATTTTTTTTTTTTTTGTTAACTATGTACTGTTTTGTCCATTGAACTGTCAATTAAACTGACATTCATGATTGAAAAACAACAAAATAATAAACAACTGCTATGTCATTTATTTCCAAAAGGACTCTTTTGTTTCAAAGTTTCTTATATCAATTTCTGAAG
This sequence comes from Sciurus vulgaris, assembly GCF_902686455.1. NCBI lineage: Eukaryota > Metazoa > Chordata > Mammalia > Rodentia > Sciuridae > Sciurus > Sciurus vulgaris. The sequence goes on along the minus strand of NC_136469.1, from coordinate 40,420,650 downwards.
ATATTCATAGTATCATGGTATATATAAGTTAGGGCAGCTATGCCAATCCTCACTTAATTTTGTGTTAGAAATCTAATATCAAGTCATGATTATTTTATTGGTTTCTCTTTTTTTGGTGTATTGTCAGAATATTATATATAAAAGGAGTAATGAAATGAGTGACTGGGGAAAGGAGTTCCAGTACTGATACCCTTCTTATTGGTTGATTTCTTATATACCAGTATTATATGTGACAAATCATGTGTCATGCAAGCCTTATTTTCATTCTTGAAATAGCCTCTCCAATATCATGCTGCTTTTTCACCAAGTTCAAACAGAGAGTTGTGCTCTTTCTCAGTGTATTATGCATGTGATTCTGTGGGAGGAACAGTGAAAGTGTGAACCTTTCCACAGATTCTAACTCTGTGTTTATTTCCCCAAAATTCCTCTTATGCAACTCTGGGAAAAATGCCTCATTTTTGAAAACAGAAAACACTTTTAAAAACTGATACATATACATATTTACACATTCCCAGTTTTCTTTTTTCCTTTGTCTGCATCCAAGTGGGATCACTTTTTTCCAATTGAGATCTTTCTCTTTCTGTTGGAAGATTTAGATTGATATTTCTGGTAATGGATTTCAGTATAAAGACTAAGAATGAGAAAAATATAATGTACAACTCTTGTCTTTGTTTTCTGTTGCTTTAACTGAATCTCACCTCGTGGGCAATTTGTAAAGATTAAAGTTCACAGTCTGGAAGCTAGAATCCAAGATAAAGGGCTTCATCTGGTAAAGGCCTTCTTGTTGTTGGGAATCTTCTACAGTATCCCAAAGAGGCACAGGACATCACATGGTGAGAGGTATACATGTAAGAGAATGAGATCATTCTCCCTTAAGATAGTCCATTACCCTGTTAAGCCATTGTTTCATGTAATGATAATCCACTTATGAAGGAAGAGTTCTCAAGAACCAATCGTCTCTTAATGGTCTCCCCTGGTTCTACCTCTTAATACTTCACAATGGGGATTGAATTTCAACATGAATTTTGATGGGAGTATAAACAACAAAAATTCTCTTATACAAGAGGATATCAAACATGATTTGGTGGTGGACACAGAGAAGTTAAACCAATAATAATTTTTATGAGGTGAAAGTGTTGTAGTTAGTAGTAAAAAAGTGTTACTTGAAAATGGACCACAGAGTTAAATAAATGTAACTGTAACAAAAGTTTCAAAAACTATAAAATTTCGAGAAGATAACATAAGGAGAAATCTGGATGACTTTGGGTTTGTTGAATCATTGTTATAGCTGTATTTTTTATTTTAGAGGATCCTCCATAGTATTTTTCATTATAACCAGACCTATTTACAGTTTTACATACCACCAAGAGTGTACAAAGATTCATTTTTTTCCCACAGCTTTGCCAACATTTATTTTCTCTTATCTTTTACATAATAGCCATGCTATCAGGTATAAGGTGATTTCTCATTGCCATTTTGATTCATAGTTCTCTAAAAATTAGTAATGTTGAACCCTGTTTCATGTTGCCCATTTGTATTTCCTCTTAGAAAAAAAAAAGTCTGTTCAAGTTCTTTGCCCATTTTTCAAACATAAATTATATTGTGTGTATTTGAAGTATATGATGCAATGCTATGGGAAAAATATAGATAGCAAAATGGTTACTATAGTGAAGTAGATCAGCATATCTACCTTTTCAGTTAACTTTTTTGTGAGAAAAGCAGATAAAATATACTTATTCAACAAAAAAACCCTAAATCAATGCAATTTTATTAGCTTTAATTTTCATGTAATTCTTTAGATATCTACATTTATTCATCCTAACCTTTCTACTATTTCTTAATCAATCACTATTTCCTTATCTCTGTGTGTTGGTGCTCTTTTAAATAATTACACATGTAGGTGAGGGTTTTCTGTTTTTATCTGAATGATTTCTTTTTTTTTCCTCAGATATCGAAGACAAAATATTTAATCTTTTTGTTTTTTTACTTAAACAAGTGGAATACATGTTGTTTCTCTATTTGTATGTGGAGTCAAGGCATACCATTTGTGTAATCATAAATTTACATAGGACAATATTGTTTGATTCATTCTGTTGTTTTTTCCCTTCCCCCCACCCCTCCCACCCCTCTTTTCCCTCTATACAGTCCTTCCTTCCTCCATTCTTGCCACCCTCTTTATCCCTAACTCTAAAAATAACCCTAACCCTAACGCTAACCCCTCCTACCCCCAATTATATGTCCTCATCTGCTTATCAGCGAGATCATTCGTCCTTTAGTTTTTTGAGATTGGCTTATCTCACTTAGCATGATATTCTCCAATTTCATCCATTTGCCTGCAAATGCCATAATTTTATCATTCTTCATGGCAGAGTAATATTCCATTGTATATATATGCCACAGTTTCTTTATCCATTCATCAACTGAAGGGCATCTAGGTTGGTTCCACAATCTGGCTATGGTGAATTGAGCAGCTATGAACATTGATGTGGCTGTATCTCTGTAGTATGCTGATTTTAAGTCCTTTAGATATAGGCCAAGGAGTGGGATAGCTGGGTCAAATGGTGGTTCCATTCCAAGCTTTCTGAGGAATCTCCATACTGCACTAATTTGCAACCCCACCAGCAATGTATGAGTGTACCTTTTTCCCCACATCCTTGCCAACACCTATTGTTGCTTGTGTTCTTGATAATCACCATTCTAATTGGGGTGAGATGAAATCTTAGGGTTTTGATTTCCATTTCTCTTATTACTAGAGATGTTGAACATTTTTTCATATATCTGTTGATTGCTTGTAGATCTTCTTCTGTGAAGTGTCTGTTCATTTCCTTAGCCCATTTGTTGATTGGATTATTTGTATTCTTGGTGTAGAGCTTTTTGAGTTCTTTATAGATTCTGGAAATTAGCGCTCTATCTGAAGTATGAGTGGCAAAATATTCTCCCACTCTGTAGGCTCTCTCTTCACATTACTGATAGTTTCCTTTGCTGAGAGAAAGCTTTTTAGTTTGAATCTATCCCAGTTGTTGATTCTTGCTTTTCTTTCTTGTGCTATGGAGTACTGTTAAGGAAATCTGATCCTAAGCCAACAAGTTGAAGGTTTGGACCTACTTTTTCTTCTATAAGATGCAGGGTCTCTGGTCTGATTCTGAGGTCCTTGATCCATTTTGAGTTGAGTTTTGTGCAGGGTGAGAGATAGGTGTTTAGTTTCATTCTGTTGCATATGGATTTCCAGTTTTCCCAGCACATTTGTTGAAGAGGCTATCTTTTCTCCATTGCATATTTTTGGCACCTTTGTCTAGTATGAGAAAATTGTATTTATTTGGGTTTGTGTCCATGTCCTTTATTCTGTACCATTGATCTACCTGTCTATTTGGGCACTTAGATTTAGGTTGCTTCCTTTTCTTGGCTGTTGTGAATAATGATGACATGAACATGGGATACAGACATTTATAAAGTGGTGATTCCTTATCCCTTGGGCATATACCCCCAAAAGGTCACAGGGCCAGATGGTAGTTCTACTTTTAATTTCATTAGGAGCCTTCATACTTTTTTCCATAATGGATGTCCAATCTACATTCCCACCAATGATATCTGGGTTTTCCTTTCTCCATTTTCTCTTGCCATTTTGATAACAGCCATGATTATGAGTGTGTGTGTGGTGATTTGTCATAGTGATTTTAATTTGCATGTACTGGATGATTAGATGGTGTCGAGTAACTTTTCATATACTGTTGGTGTTTTGTATAATTTCTTTGGAGAAAGGTCTGTTTAAGTCCATTGTCAACTTTTTTTTCCCTTAGAAATATTCTCTTAAACTGTTATTTGTTTCTCTGCTTTTGTGATTTCTGCTACTGAGTTTTGTGGCCTTCCTATATATTTTGGATACTAAAAGATAAACGGTTTGCAAACATTATCTCAACTTCTATAGGTTTGTCTTATGATTTTATGGATTGTTTTCTTTCCTATGCAGAAGCTTTTCAGTTTGATGTTGTTTTACTTATTTTTTGTTTTATTGCCAGTGATTTTGGTGTCACATCCAAAATAAAATAAACCAAAGAAAAACATTGTCAAGACCAACATCGAGGAGCATTTTTTCTATATTTTTTTGAGGACTTTTATTTTTTAGAACTTACATTAAAGTTTTGTGATTATAGCATAAAAGTCTAATTTAGTTCTTTTGCATGTGGATATTTAGCTGTCCCAGAACCATTTGGTGAGAAGTCTTTCTTTTCCCCTTTATGCATTTGCCCCCCCTTATCTAATAGGTAGGGGCTTATTTTAAGGCTTTCTATTCTTTTCTTTTCTTTTTTTAAATTTTTTTAGTTGTAGATGGACCATTGCCTTTATTTTATTTATTTATTTTTATGTGGTGCTGAGGATCAAACCCAGTGCCTCACACATGGTAGGTGAACGCTCCACCACTAAGCCACAATCTCAGCCCTCTACTCTTTTCTTTTTGTCTATGTATCAGTATTTATGGCAGTACCATACCATTTTGATTTCTATAAAATCAGAGAGCAAAATGGTGGTTACCCGTGACTTTATGGTAGAAAAGTATAGAGAATGTTGCTGAAGGATACAAAACTTTCACTTTTAAGGAAACAAAAATTCTGGGAATCTAACAGATAGCATAGGTGATGATACATGTGTTAATCTAATAGTGATAATTATTACACAGCACATATACACATCAGATCATGACACCATATATCTTGAATATAAAACATTAAAAAGAATCAAAATCTTGAAGTGCCCAAAATTCCAGATATTCAGTACTTACTAATGAAGTTTTCAAATATATGCAGTGAAAACTTAGGTATTCAAAGGAAAAATAGGCAAATCCACAATTAGAACAGAATATTTTAAGCTCTTAATAATATTGGGTACATAAAAGTCAATAAAGATTTAGAAAATTAGAACATTTTAAAAATATCAACCAAGGACTAGAGTTGTGGCTCAGTGGTAGAGTGCTTGCCTGGCATATGTGAGGCCCTGGGTTCAATACTCAGCACCACGTATAAATAAATAAAATAATAAAAGATCAATTGATAACTAAAAATATATGTTAAAAACTATATCAGATAATTTTGAGTTCATTGACTTGCCTAGAAAAATTCATCCCAGAACAACAGAATGCAAATTATTTTTAAGTGTACATGGAACACTTAAATCTAATCATGTAATATTATATGATTATTACATTAATATTACATCTAATTATGTAATATTTTGATTCATAAAATCATTCTTTTATAAAAACATGCAAAGGAGTCTCAATGGAGAAAGGATAGTATTTTCAAGAAAGAGTCTTAAAAAAAATGGTTATTCTCTGACTATGGAGAGGTTTGAGGCAGAAAGTGATCTTTTTTCTTAAAGGGTATATTATCTCTCCCCAACTCAAGGTATTTCTCATATACCTTGATCACGATTCATCAGAAAATCAGAACCAGATATATGAATGACATAAATAGTTATATGATATATATGTATATATGGAATTGGTTCACAAAATTCTGAAGTCTAAGAAGTCCCAAAATTATAGTAGGCAAACTGAAGACCCAGAAGAGCTGATGCATAACTATAGTCTGAGAGTTTGTGAATTCTAGATCAAAGAATAGCCAATATTTCATTGCAAGACTACAGGCAGCAACAAAGCAGTGTCTGAACTCAAACTGAGGACTTCTTTCTTCCACTCTTTTTATTTTACTTGGGTCTTCATTGAATGAAAATTCAATTCACTAGATTCATTCACACCAGAGATATCAATCTGGCTTTCTCTGTATACCAATTAAAATGTTGTTTGAATTAGAATCCAGAAACCATCAGAGACATGAATAAAAATATTGAACAAATGTCTGGGCACTCCATGACCCAATCATGGTAACATATAATTTTAACCACTGCAGAGTGACATCTTTGATAAAAAGTCCACCCTTATAGTAATGAGCTCCAGGTGCATTCAGCAAAATTCACAGAGGTATTCCAAGGTTATTTTTGGTAATAAATAAATGAATAAATAAACAAACAAACAAAGAAAGAAATCTGCATAAGAGCATTATCCTAAGGAGAAAACAAGTTGCTTAAATATAAGTAGGAATACATATGATCACAACAAAATTTGTTGAAAAAATTCAAGCAGTGAGACCAAAAGAAAAGAGGGTGGAGGAAAATACTAAGGAAAGTATATTTGTCTTTTTGGTGAGGAAAGTGGGTGCTGGGGTTTGAATACAGGAGTGCTCAAGTACTGAGCGACATTCCTAGTCCTTTTCAAATTTTAAAATTTTGCTTAGGGCCTTGCTGATTTGCTGAGGTTGCCTTAGCATCTCTAGACACTGGGATTCTAGGTGTGCACCACCATGCCTGGTTGAAGAGTATTTTGTTTGTCTTTCATTAAATCTATATGAAGATAGACTTAGCAAGTTTACACAAGTTTTTTATAGAAGGAACACAGTAATGAAAAATAAATAACACCTGAAGTTAAGAATTAGCTTTATAAACAGTAAGAATAACTACTAGAAAAGAATCATGACATGGATACATTTATTAACATGAGAAAAATTTGTTAAAGATAACAACTTTTCTAACTCAAATCTCTCAAAATAAAGAAGTTGTTTTGTTATAAATAAGCACAGAAATTAAATTTTTGAAAGAACCCACCATTAATTTTGGTAAAATAAAAACTCAATCAAATTTTAGAGAAGAGATAATCTATTAAACTCTTCAGGTCAAATTTAACCTAGCTTATGCTCATATATAATGATATATATTGTTTTTCTTTCTTTATTTAGATATTTATATGTATATATATATCTATTATATATGTATTATGTATATATATCACTCATATGTGTGTGTATATATATATATATATACATATATATGTATCTTTTTAGTTGTGAATGAATCTTTATTTATTTATTTATATGTGGTGCTAAGAATCAAACCCAGTGCCTCACACGTGCTAGGCAAACTCTCTACCACTGAGCCACAACCCCAACCCCTATATTGTTTTTCTTTTAGAAATTCACATATGGATTTAGATTTTGACTGAGATTTGAAAGAAGGGTAGTTTTTACCATGATTATTTTCATTCCAGGACAAAGAATTCTAGTTGAAAGTGCACATTAATCGATATAAGCTGTCAGTAAAAAATCAGGATGTTATTAAAATAGGCATTTTGAAATTAAAATACAATCACTGCTTTATATGTAGAAAACAGGAAGATAAAAATTCTCTTGTATAAGGAAAGGTTATAAAAACTGCATTGGAAGGGGACTTTCAAAAATATATGTATTTGTGGATGAAAACAGATGAGAAACAAGTTCTTTAAAAATAGTTCAAAATTTCCCAGATGAGAAAAAGTAAAGAATGACGGGTGGTTGGTGTGTGTGTGGTGGGGGGCAATAATGAAGTGGGAATAACAAATATAATAGTAAACACATGATAATTGAAGGGGTCTCACCAGAAGTGTTCAGGACATATGACTCATCAAATGACTTTAAGAAGTAACAAGAGTCAGTTATGGTGGTGCAGGCCTCTAATCCCAGCAACTCAAGAGGCTGGGGTAGAAGGTTTGCAAATTGGATGCCAGTCTCAGTAACTTAGTGAGGCCCTAAGCAACTTAATGAAGCCTATCTCAAAATTTAAAAATTAAAAATGGTTGAGGATATGGCTCAGTAGTTAAGAACCCCTGAGTTCAATCCCCAGTACCAAAAAACAAAACAAAACAAAGAACAAAAAACAAATAACAAGGGAGTTGAAAGAAGCTAAAAGAGGCAACGGATAATGAAATGGGATATTTAGGACAGGTCTTGAAGGACCTATTTTAAAATAATTGCATATAACACAAATAATAAATAATTAAGTACATAAAACACAGGACAAAAAATTATGAATATCATTCTTAAAAAAATAGGAAAGAATTTAGAAAAGACAATCTTTGTTTATGGAACAACTTTAAGAACTCTTTAAAATGATTTATAAGAAAAGAATCATTTTACTTCCACTTTAAAATATATATATATAACACAAAGGAGAATTTTGAAAGTTTTGCTTAAAGTGAACAAAAATTTAGTTAATAAATGTATATAAAGGAAGGACTGTATAGAGGAAAAAGAGGGGTGAGTGGGGTGGAGGGAAAGGGAAAAAATAACAGAATGAATCAAACAACATTACCCTATGTAAATTTATGATTACACAAATGGTATGCCTTTACTCCATGTACAAACAGAGAAACAACATGTATCCCATTTGTTTACAATAAAAATAAATAAATAAATAAATTTATATATATTATGTAAATATTTAATTTTTTTTTAACTTTTTAAGGTAAATTTTATTTCATTCTGCCATTTAATTTCAAAGAGGGGCATAAGAAAGATAACAAAATTATTGTTAATAATTATCAATTAATCCAAAATTGACTTCTTATTTAGTGTACTATAATGAGTATGGAAAATATCAATTTTGTGAATGCAAGCTATTCTACAAGGGAAATATACATACATGTAATTGTGTGTCATATGCATTTACTAATGTAGGTAAGGCCAGCACTGTGCACGATAGAAAAGACTAAAAGATTTTACTCTTTATTTTTTAGGAAATTCTAACTAGAGTTACCAGCCAAAGGCAACATATCCTGAATCTACCAACAAATGCATAGTGTTAAAAATTCCTATTTCTGTATACAGCGTCTGCCTTATGAGTATATATTCACACTTGAAATGAAATTTCTTAACTGCTATTTACAAATTCATGCCATTGAATAGAAAATTCACAATAATAATAATAATAATAATTTTTTAATCTATAATAAAAATAACACCAAGTTTGTATAAATATTTCCAATCAAAAATAATATTTCCTGTGTATAAATTAAAACTTTTGATGTCACTGCTATAATTGAGATACTTTGGAAAAATATCCCTTGATTCACTTTAACTTTGAAACTAAAAAATTTGCTCTCACAATTATTAGCCACTTATTAGATTAACATTTAAGCAAGTTTATTTGAAAAGGTCCTTTTACTACACTAACCATTTGAATTTTTAAAATGGAAGGCAGTAAAAAAAAATCACAAACTTTCAATCATACTAAATGGAAGAATTATAGGAAATCCATTGCCTATTTAACCATAATCTCATTATGTTGATAATAGCAAGCATATTAGTCTTTACTTCTATGCGTTTATGCATTAATCATCTCCAGGTAGGGCTAACTTCATGGTCATGTAACATGATCATTTGCAGAGAGTCTAGTGTTTAAAGGGCTTCAAAAGTGGATTTAAAACTCTGCTGTCGCCAGCAAAGTTTGAAATTCTCAGTTTTTGAACAAGGGGACTTGCATTTTCATGTTGCACTAAGATCTGCAAATTATGTAGCTGGTCCTATCTCTAATCCATAAATATTTCCTTCAGTTATTTCTGCAGTTCTCAGGGTGGTGGTGCTTCCTGTGTGCTTTTGTTTTTCCATGAAAGCATAAATGGCAGCACTAAGTTCTGATTGCTTGCTCTTCTTAACACCATCTCCCAACACCGATGCCTGAGGCATCTTATGCACTGACCTAGAATGGAGAGAATGAATCATTGCATGTGTCACCTGTATTCCAAAGAGCAACAGAGCCTCAAAAAATCCTTCAGCAAAGCAGCTTCTTTAGATTCATGATTCCCTTTGTGACTACTAGGAAGGCTGGGCAGGGAAGTGGCCTCCTTCACATTTCCTCCACCACCTTAGTGACTATTCATTTGACTCCTGTTATTTATCATACTTCACTTCTTTAACTCCCCTTATTGTGTTTCTTTTATTTTTTCTTCCTACTATTCTATTTATATTCTAACATCTTCTTGCTTTTTATCTTTAACCAAAGTCTTGATTTTATTTCCAGCATATAAAGTAACAAGCAAACAAAAATCATTTCCATACCACCAAAGCATAAAATAATAAATGCTGTAATATGTATTTAGAAGTGGGGGAATGTTGCTGATTTGATCTTCAAATATACTCAAGACTCAGTGTAGGCACAGAAAAGTTACTTTATTAGAGAGTCATAGATGGAATTTTACATGATTCCCTACATAAAAATAAATCCGTAGTTGGCTTATAGGTGTTTAAAGGGGAGAGTTTATCAGTTCTCAATAATATTTTATGTCAGGAACGTTTGTTTTTTTTACATGAGAGTTTATTGGTACCAAGTAACAGATAACATTCAAATAAACTCAAGTCCTACCAAATAAAATGGCCGCATGCTGTCTAATATAGGTAGGGCTGCTATAACAAAATACAACAAACTAGTTGGCTAGAGCAATAGGAATTTATTGGCTCATGGAGTATAGACATCTGAGAGCAAGGTATCAGCAGGTTTGGTTCCTTCTGAAGGCTATGATAAAAGACATATTCTGGGATTTTCTTCTGGTTCTTAGTAGCTTGCTAGCAATCTTTGGAATTACTTGTAGATGTCATTCTCTCTCTGTCTTTATACCATATTCTGTCTATATGTATCTTTGTCCAGTTTTCTCCTTTTGGAAGGACACCAGTCTACTCGGATTAGGACTCATCTTAATGATCTCATTTTAAATTTATTACCGCTTTAAGACTGTTTCCAATTACAGTCACATTCTGAGGTACTAGGATAGCACTCCTACTTATTTTTGAAGTGACACAATTCAACCTGCAACACATGTCTAAATAAGCAAGGAAGGGAACCCTGGAAGAAAAAAATTGTAGAAAAAACATTTTATACCATATTATTGTGTTGTCGCTCATCTTAAACGAAACCATTAATAGAAAGCAGTAGAGGTTTTCAAACATGAAGTGAATCATTTTGTCTTCTTGGTATCTTATTCATAATTTTCATTCTGAAGAATTGAATATGGCTTTTTTTATTTTAATTTTTTATTGTAAACAAATGGGATACTTGTTGTTTCTGCTTGTACATGGAGTAACAGCATACCATTTGTGTAGTCATACATTTACATAGGGTAATGATGTTTGATTCATTCTGTTTTTTCCTTCACTCCTACCCCTCCCACCCTATCTTTTCCTTCTATACAGTCCCTCCTTCCTCCATTCTTGCACCCCTCCCACCCCCCATTATGTGTCATCATCTGCTTATCAGTGAGATCATTCGCCTTTTGGATTTTTGAGATTGGCTTATCTCACTTAGCATGATATTCTCCAATTTCATCCATTTGCCTGCAAATGGAATATGGCTACTTTGAGGCATGACTACCTCTTATAGAAATTTCATTTTATTATGACAGTTATCAATAAAAGAACACTTTTTATTTTTCATGGCATTAAAGCATGTGATATACTGAAAAATGTTCTTAAATAAATCTGCTGTAAAATATATGTAAAAGGTTGTAAACAGGATATGTGATGTAGTACCTAATGAAGTATCACATAAGTTGCAAAAAACAGGCAGAGTTTAAAAGGCAAAAAATGATAAAAATCAAGCCAGGAATGGTGGCACACACCTGTAATCCCAGTTATTTGAGAGTCTGAAATAGGAGAACTACAAGTTTGAGGCCAGCCTGTGGAATTTAGCAAGATCCTTGTCTAAAAATAAAATTAGAAAAGGCTGGGGATATATAGCTCAGCGAGAGTGTTTCCCTAGCATGTGCAAGGCTCTGGGTTCAATCAACTGTAGTGGAGAAAAAGAATTGCCATCCAGAGAAATTCAAGCATGCAATGGGAGGAAAGCTAGAATGAAATAGAATACAAGTAGGCAATGCTAAAATATAACATATACAATATATTATATGAAATCAACATCAGAATATGAAAACTGAAATGGATGAGAGCTTTTCTAAAACAAAAGTCACAATAGACTATTTACTAGTATAAGTATCTGTAGATACATATGCATTTCAGTCAGGTTTCCTTCTCTGTGACAAAATAACTGAGTTACACAACTTATAAGAAGAAAAAGGTTGTTTTGGCTTACAATTTCAGAAACAAAGCAGACTGTTCACTTTATGGTGGGTAGGAAGCCAAAAAGCAAAACAAAATAAAACAAACAAACAAAAAAAGGCAGGGGCCAGGGTCCCAATTTTCCCTTCAAGGCCATGCCTCCCATGGTCTAACTTCTGTCCATTGGGCCACATCTCTTAAAGGTTCTGTCAGTTCACAATCTTGCCATACACTAGGTACCAAAGCCTTCAAACCATGACCTTTTGGGGCATTTAAGATCCAAACCATAATAGTAATATTTATTTAATTTTATTCTAATGGGAAAATAAGTAGAATGCTTAAATTTGAATTAGGTACATATAATCACCAATCTATATCTCAAAGATTCTATGAATTATAAGTTTTCTACTATGCTATCATGCTTTATAGTCTGACCCACTGATCTGCTGATTCGACTATAAATATAATGTAAGATCATTATTAATCCTAAAATTTTATAATAAAATATCTCAGCTACAGTTTTTAAGAAAGAGACTATATCAGGTTATAAGTAAAAGTTTTAAGGATTGAAAAAATGACAAAACTAAAAATACAAAATTTATTTAATCCCCTCTAAACACAAGTCAACTGATTGAAACTTTCGATGTGATTTTGTTATTCCATTTTACTAATATAATTTTGAGAGAAATGATAAAGAAGGCTCCCATGAGGATTTGTTTAAAAGATATTTTAGATGAAGTATATTGAATCAATTCATTCTCTTTCTGTAGATTCCAAGAAAGTCTGCAGTTTAATGAGTTCCCTGGTGACTCTTAAGCACAGTAAAATTTGAGAAATTCTGTAAGATGTTTTCTAAATGTGACCTTTATCCAGAAGTCAGACATCTGTGAATAAGTTTCTGATCTTTTAACCTTGATCTTCTTTGTGACCCATCTTCCTCCATGGACTCCACTTAAATTTTGAGTGTGATCTTGTCCTATCTTCCTCACATTTATATAAAAATTTTTTCTTTTGTTGGAGTTATAGATTATGCTATTTACAAACTATTATTAGCCTTTCTATTCCACTGTGACTCTTGACTTTTCCTGACCTTTGTGATTGTTTTGTGCACTGGCCTGGCACACACTGTGTTTTGAAATGGAATGTGAATTTCACATTGTACTTGAAAATACTGACGAAATATGTAGACCTGATAAATAAACATTAACATTATTTTTCTTTCAATTTTCTTTTTGTTTTACAATATGATAATTTAGAGCTCTGAAACTCATTATTCTACTGCAATTTAATTTTTATTTGAGTCTTAACTAATTTTCAAACTTGAATGCTTTAAAATAACTACAGGGGGTCTGGGGATATAGCTCAGTTGGTACAGTGCTTACCTCGAATGCACTAAGGCCCTGGGTTCAATCCCCAGCACCTCAAAAACAAATAAACAAACAAAAGTATAACTACAGTACTAATATGTAAGAAAATATGCACACCACTGCCTGATGTGTTGAGTTTTTTGACCGTTAGTAAGAATAAAAACTCTGTACATGACTCCAGAGTCTTTTTTTCTCTTTTAGTTCTGTTGTATTACGTAAGTCATTTAACACCTTTTGGGATTTAAATACCAAATAATTTTAGATTGCCTGAGTTCTTTTGATATTTTCTCAGGTTTTTAGAAACTTGTACTAATTTAAAACATATGCATACAGTTTTCTAGCTATTAATCATTTTAAATGTGAGAGTTCTAAGTTAATTTTTTACAAGATTTCCTCCATTATTTTGAAATACTATTTCTTTTCTTAAATTTGAAATTGATTGAATCACACCTGTTCAAAAAGCAAAGGATTATTAAATTTGCATTTCTAATACAATTACGTCATTAGCTTGGACGTAATACTGCATTATATCATTGAAAACCTTTGAATGTATTGACTTTCTTTCCTAATTGTGTGAATACTATAAATAAGCCTCGCTTTCCTTTGCCTGTTTTTTGACTCAGAGCAAGTACTATATCCTCCTTGAATTAGATCAGAAATCTATGTAAGTTCTATGTCAACATGAAAAATGGATGTAAAGCTGATCATGTTTATTCTCACTTTTTGAAAATTGACATTAGGTTTGGATCTACTTTTCTATTATTTGATATTTCTTGCTTTCCCATAAGCCCAATGATTCAGATGAAACTTCTGTATTCTCTACCTAGTTTTGTTTCTATCTTTTGGAAAATGAGCTTTTGCTTCCTCAATCCAGATGATGGAGAACATAAGTTCCTCATCTACCATCATCCCCATCTTCATGAACCTCATTACCTGCATTCAGCCTCAAAACCCTTGTTTTATACCTTTATACTATAATTACAAATGGAATTGATTATGTATCCTCACACATGTATGATTGATTAGATACTAAAATTTTAAATATATCACACTATTCAGGATGAATTTATGGTATATTACCTTGCCATTGTCCAATATCCTCCAGCATTACCTCTTTAAAATAAAAAGATGTATTGAATACATAGTAAAATTAAAGCTGATTTTAAAGAGCAATTGTAGGAATATTTAATAAATTCATGGGTGCACTTCTATTTTCTCTTTAAGCAAAATAGTTGAAGTAGTTATAAATATATTTATTTATTTTTATACTGTTATATATTATGTGGAATGCCAAAACATTATAAGTAATGGAAAATATTAATGCATAAATCTGTTAAAATAGCTTTTACCTAGATGAATAATTACTAAATTATCCTTAGATTTCTTTTTGTTTTAATGTTAGCTCAGGGGATTTTCTTTTCAATAATGTAATGGCGGGGAATATGGAGAGTTTATCAGAAGAGTAGCCTTCTATGACTAGAGCCCTTGAGAGAAACACAGATTAAAAAGGAATAAACAGAGGGAAAGCTTCTGCAATCATAATAGAAAGCTATGCTTTAGTGAAATGAGGTTTTTGGAATTTAAAGATTAGATAAAAATAGAAGCTGCTTGTCAGCTCCTTTCAGCCGTGGTGCTAATCGGGCAGATGGGCCACACACTCCAGCTGGGATGCTCCATCCCCTCAGGACCTATTTGCAACCTGCTGCACACAGGTCTTTTTATGTGAAGCAGCAGTTTAAATCATACTCCTGTGAAGACACACAATATCAAATGTCTCCATGTATCAACATATTTTCTTCTGTGATAATGAAATTAACAACAGATGTTTGAAGGGAAATAAGTTTTTATTGGTTTAAGAGATGGAATTTGGCATTTAGACACATGTCTTTTTTCTTCAATTTATTGGTAATATTTCAGATACAGAATAAAATGTAAAAATGAATTAATTAAGCCTTGTGAATCAATATAAAAATAAATAAAATATTGATGATAATGTTTAATTAGTTCTGTACTTCTCTCCAATTCTATTCCATACTGATCTACCTCTGCAAAACAAAAATGTTTTATTTTGGGTTAAGCACTCCCATTTATATTCTTTGATGTATGTCATATATCAATAAATAATGAATAATGATTTTGCATGTTATGAGATATTATATAAATATAGCATATTTTATTTATCCTTATTGATTTCCATAGCTTCCATTCATTTATTTCCTCTATAATTAATATCACAGCTACAGATATGCTACGATGGTCACGTGAAGAATAGTTTGTTTCACATTTTGACTACTACAAACAGTGCTGCTAGAAACACTCCTATATGTTTTTCCCAAAGTACATTCAGAAAACTATAGGATATTTACTCAAATGGGATTTGATCTCTCATAAGATATGTGCGTATTCAAATGTAGCTGATATTCACAAATGATTCTAAAAATAGGTTAATAATTTTCTCTGACAATGTAACTGACCATCTGGTGAAAATTACCAGCATTGATTCTAGTTTCTTTGTTGATCCTGTTCGTATACTTCACTGGTTTTTGTTACCATTGGATTCTTTATCTCATTATCCAATGTTGATTTTTTAGTGCTTTCTGTACTCTGAGTACTAGAATTTTGTTAGTGACATTCATTGCAAATGTCTTTTTCCACTGAAGGTCATTGTTTTTACATTATTAATGGGTATTTTGATGGACATTCTTCAAAAAAATAATAACTATATCAGTATTTCTACATAACTTTATCATATTTGTTTTTCATATTTCTTCCTCAGTTCATGTGGAAGCTTAGTCATCTTTTATATGTTTCAAAGTTTTGCTATTTATTATTTTGATATTTAGACTAACTGTAATTACGTGTATTGTATGAAACACAATCCTATCCTTACCTTTAGCTACATGATTATCTAGAAGCCCAGCCACCATTTGTTGTGTGATCTATCCTTTCCTACTGATTTGCACTGTCACATTTGTCACATGCATTTGCTTTGTTGTATTTCTTCTATTTTGTTTCATTAGTCTAATTTTCTATCCCTGTCTATCCTTGGTCATGAAAAGTTTACAATGTTTTGACACATAATAAAGTAGCTCTGCCCATCATTTTTTTTTTAACAATTTCTTAGTAATTCTTGATTACAAAATTTCCAAATGTTTCAATAAAAAATTCAACATTTTAATTGAAATAGATTTGATGATAATTAAGAAGTTGACAATGTTGACTTTCTATCACTTGACATATATACATATATTAAAATGTTTTTCAGTACAGATTATCATACTTCCCATAAGAAATATTTTCATATTATCGATAATTTGCTAATTTTATTCTCATATATATGATATTAAAATATTATTAATTTTATAGTTATCCCATATATATAAGAATGTAATTTATATTTTTAAATTGATTACATTGTCCTTTGAGTTACTTATTAATTGTGATAATTGTTAGGAAATAAAATTCTCAAAACTCTCATAACACAAAAAAATCTATACAAAAAAGGTAGAAGAAAAATACCAGTTTTATTTTTGAATAAGCACTAAACCATAGCTCAATACACTTTATAATCCATTAAGAAATTTCAAAAACACAAAGAAATTTTATCCTTTTATATACAAGAGGATATAAAAGATAAACAATAACTAGTTCCCAAGTAAAAAGATCTGACAGCACTGTTTTTCACATAGTTCATCCACAATTCACTAGGTATTTGGAGTGACTCTCTGTGTTAGCTAATTGGTTTTATCCACAAATAAATAATGACTTCTATCTAAATGCTAAGAAGTCATTTTGCCAATATGTAGGTAGTTTGCAACTTATAGCTGAAATCAGGTTCCTATACTCTCTAGAGAACCCCAAATAAGGGATATATCTCAGTCTTGATGATTTTATTTCAAAGAGATATTGCTTAGGTCCTTGAGAGACATTCCTGGGTCTTAAAGTTGGATTATTTGGGGTTTTAAAAGATTTGTGTACATTCCAAAGAGACTGAAAAGAGAACTTATAATTAAAAGTTTTCTAAAGTAAATTTCCAAGAAAAGGGTGTGATGGGTAGTCTGTTCCCTTATTCTCAGCAGTAAGAATTAAGCCTTTTATTTTAATTTTTACTTCCTATTACATTCCTATTTTAATTCTGCTTTGTATATTGACAATAACATAGTTATTCAAATAATGGTAGTGTGAATCAATTTTGCCAATTACTTATTTATTTTTCTTTTCTCATTGTAATATTCACAGCTGCCAATAAATTAACAGAAAAACAGATTTTGAAGTGAAACACACATCATTATTTTATGTACATATATGACTGCATGACTGATGTGATCCCACAATATGTATAATCAGAAAAATGAGAGATTACACTCCATTTATGTATGATCTATCAAAATGTATAAATGCATTCTGTCATGTACACATTAGAACAAATAAAAAATTCATTAAAATTTTTAGAAAAGAAAAGCAGATTGTGAATATCATGGCTATGTTCTTGATTTTAAGTAGAATGCATATAATATTTCATGATAAAGTAACATGACTTTTCCAAGCTTCTAATCACTATTTTACAGATATTCTCTACAGAATGACACTGGTTTGCTGTATAAGTAGATATACACTATGTATATTATTTTACATATATTAATATGATCAAATTTTCTTTGGCCTAGTGAACAGTATTATTAAATTTTCTAAAATATATTCACCCTGAATACTTTCAATTAACCTGCTAAAAGTTTGATGTAGACATATGTACATGTGTTTGCTAAATATTTTATCAGTTTCACATATATTTCTAACTAAAGTTGATCCATTCTTTTCATGTTCAGGTCTGTTAATACATCAAGACTAGATAAAGCTGTAGTTCACTGGTTTTGAAGTATGGCATTATTAATATTATAATTTAGTCCTATATTTAGTCCTATATGTCCCATTAATTTTCATCAGAAAATGTTTCCCCTTCTCCATGAATTAGAAATGAGTGTAAAAAAAAAAAGTCTACTTTGATAAAAATTACCAATATTTCAAATTAATTGTACTGCACTTACAGACTAAATTCTGAATGTGACTTGTTCTTTGTTATTAACTGAAGATTATTTTTGGTCTGTGACAGAATATTTTTACAAATTTTTCTCTACACTCCAGAACAATGTTAATTTAATTGTATATTTTTTCAAGTTTATAATAACATGCTTTAAATTACAGTGTTCCAGACATCTGAGTTTTATATATGAACACTAATTTATATACTTATAATCTGTTAACTGAATGTAGAATGTCTTAAGTATTAGTCACAACAAATTTGTTTGGCTTTGAGTTCCAAAGCTTTGCATATTATATATCAGTTTCAGAAACTGTTGTATTGAAATTTCTCAAAAAAATGGTGTTTTGGAATTTTGTTCACTTAAATGTGTTGTCTAATCAATTTTTAATTTTTACAACTTGAAATATGTTGATGAATGTATTTTTTAATTTTTTCAAAAAAAGTAATGATTTTTTAAAAATTCTTCTCCTTAGCACATTTTCCCCCTGAGTCTATTTTAACTGCTGTGTATTAGAGTTTGACTGGTCAAACTTTTGTGTTTAGTATTTGAGTATGCTCTGGTCACTTAATTTAATTACATATTTAATATTTTGAGCGATTTAGGGTTGCCTTTTCAAAATTCATTATGAAAATCTGTTAATCTACAAAGTTTAGTATAAGAGAAAAATAGCCTAGATATATAGAGAATGAATTTTCTTTTGTTGTTGTTTGTTTTCTGCATTAATGCAGAAATATTCCACTGATTTTTATTTAAAGGCTCTAAAAATTATTTTTGTTTCTAAAATTTGAAATTTCACTCTAT
The DNA here is from genome assembly GCF_902686455.1 of Sciurus vulgaris. Taxonomy (NCBI): domain Eukaryota; kingdom Metazoa; phylum Chordata; class Mammalia; order Rodentia; family Sciuridae; genus Sciurus; species Sciurus vulgaris. The sequence goes on along the minus strand of NC_136469.1, from coordinate 40,401,534 downwards.
TTCTATTACTGAAATGATTTTTCTCAGATATTTAAATGTGTACTTTTATTACAATTTTATTACATTCTCTATCCTCTTTCTGAAGCACAGAAAGCACTGTTTTAACACCTACAAATATTGTTTTTTAAATCATTGCTGGCTATTTTTGTACAAGTAATATCGTGTAAGTTTGGGATATTCCAAAAATCTTACTTTTGCTTTATTCATCTATATTGCCATTTTATTTGTTTTGTTTGCTTTTCAAATTATCTGCACAAATTGTGTGTGTGTGTGTGTGTGTGAGTGTGTGTGCTCATCTTTCCTTTCCCACCCAAGGTTTTCTTCTTAGATTATTTTTCTTTTTCTAAAGTTCTCAGAAGTTCCGCTCTTTAATTTTTGCCCATTTTCTCCGTAGTTTTTCTTTTCCTGAAAGTATCTTCATTTAAAAAAAAAATTACCACTTAAAATAATAGGTTAAATGGGGAAATGTTTTAGTATTTAAAGTTCATTTCTCATATAAGACTTTTTTTGGTACAATATTCCAGCTTGCATCGTTATCATTTGAAAGTCCCAAAATTTCTCATGCATATAAGTTATTTTACACATCCTGAGGTTACTTTTTAAATGTTCTATTTATATTTAAATTTGGAGGCTTCTTTACAATGCGTTTAGTAGTGTGCATATTTTTTCATGTTCTTGGCATTCTTTATTGCTTTCTAATTTAAAATGGTATTTTTTTGTCAGTAATTGAAAAATTTCAGCTATTATATTTTTAAATATTTCATCACACACACAGCTACATAATATAAAAACATGATTTATTTAATAATTCTTAATCTTGCTTCTATGTGGTTTAAGATATCTTCCATCTTTTACACTTTTTATATTTTTCTACAGGTCATTTAGAATTGTGTTCCAGTTCCCTATTTTTCTTAACTTTCTTTAGTTTAATCTGTAATTGTTCACATAATTTTCAAGATATACTGGTTATATATATGACACGGTTTCATGTTTCATGCATGATTTTGTAATTCTCTATGTCCTTCAACATTTAACCTCTTCAATTTACATTTTATATTCAGTAATCCTTATATTTGAAATTTGGGAAACATTTTGTCTGTTGCTTCTATTAACATTCCATTCCAGTATCTTGTTGAGCACAAGTATGTTTTATATGTTTGGATTCTTAAGGGGTGTTTTATTCATGTCTATTTTTGGAAATCTTCTAAGGCATGAATCCAGGTCACAGATTTCCACAGATGAAGTACTTCTCTACTACTTAAGGCTCTATTAAAATTAAACAAAAAAAAAATTAACTAATTTCTTGGGTTTTCATGAATGTGTCAGTAATATTTTTTTGCATTCCAATTATTATGAAGATGTGCCTGTGAATACAGGCATAAAAATATTTTTCCTACACCCAGAAGACACACTAGAAATGACACATTCCCTTGTTTCTTCCATTTGTGTCTCTTTTGTTTGAATTCCAGACTCAGTTGCCTGAAACATATTTTTAATACCTCATATCATCAGCTTGTAAAATGAATTATGTATTTTCTTCTTATCTATTTAACTAATAAATCTTATCTATCACCCTATCATCTATTCAACTAATTATTTCACCATTTTCACTCCATTTATTAATTTTATCATCATTCTCTTTGTAACTCTTCTCCCCCATTGTCAAGCATTTTAATGTTTGATGACTAATTTTTATTTATATTATTACAAATCATATGTTTGTGTATGTGTGTGTTTAATACTAGTTAGGATGAGGAAGTTCAACAGCTTGTGGATACTTACTTCATGCTCACTATACTTAGTAACAATAGATTATATACTTGAAAATAGAGAGTAGATTTTAAGTGTGTTTACCACAAAAATTACATATATGATGTGCATTTTTAATTCACATAAATAGCATTGTTTCTGTCCTTATGTCATTGCTTAATTTTTCCCTCAGCCTTTTGTTTTTAAATCTTTCCATGTTTGAGATTGCTTTTAATTATTGAATCCTATATGAAACCAAGGTCCATAATTATTAGTATTTCTATTGCCACCTAGATGTGTTATCACAAACAATAGTATTATGCTTTCCTCTCATCTGAACAAGGATAGAACTTTTGAGAATTTCTCAGCTTTTATAATATAAGGCTTGCTAGAGATTGTTCCTGCTCAATTGCTCTAATCTCACACAAGTGGTGGCCTATCTTTTGCTTTTTTATATTTTCTTGAAAAATTATACTCTAGAAATCATTTATTTCCTGTCTAATTGATCTATGAAAGTATTATGTATAGGTATTTTGGAAAGAAAGATGTTTTATGGTGAATTAAGGCATTTTTTCATTATCATTTTTGTTTTTCAAATTTTATTCACCTCTGTAAGTTTTCTTTTTCCTTTTGTGCAATTTTGGCATTTTTATTCTTTTCCAGAAATGCTTCATTGGTATCTAGTTTTCTTAAATAGTTTTATTAGAATATAATGTTTAAGCACACTTTACATTAAATCTGTTGTCTATATTTTTATTCCATATGTTGTTTAACTGTTTATATTCTATTTTTCAGTTCAATCTCACTAAAGTCTTGGCTAGGAGATTTTAATATTAATGAAAATAAAACCCCAGGTCATATGTTGTTCATATTTCCTTTTGTTCTCTATTTCCATGATGTCTCTCTGTCTTGCCTCTTTTTGTTTATATTTTTATTATGTTTCAACCTCTTAAATTGAATCCATAGTTCCTATTTTTATGACCTTTCTGTTTTCCAGGTAATTAAAGCTGTAAATTCCCCCACAAATGTTACTTTATCTGTATTCCATATTTTGTCATATGGTGCTTTCTTTGGTTCAAACTTAAGTTATAAATAGTTTATGAAGCCCTTTTTAATCAAATGATCATTTAGTAATGTTATTAAGCTTCTGACTATTGGTTACTACTTTCAGCATCCTTTTGATATTTATCGTAATATTAATGATATCTCATAAATGTATACTAAAGGGGATTAGGCCCAGGGGTGCTTAAACACTGAGCTACATCCCAGACCTTTTTATTTTTTATTTTGAGACAGGGTCTTGATAAGTTACTGAGGGCCTCACTAAGTTGCTAAGGTTGGCTTTGAACCCAAGGTCCTCCTGCCTCAGTCTCCTGAGCCGCTAGGATTACAGGAATGTGTAACCACATACAGCTTTTTCCACTGGTTTTCATGAAGCTTCCTTTATGGTCTAATAATACATATATGCCTTAAAAGAATGTTATATTTTCTCTATTCTTTATTTACAAAATAGGATTTTAATATGGGTCTTTTTATGTTTCTTTGTATGTCTAAGTTTGAATTTATTCTTTTTTGTATGTTTTATAATATTTCTGGTTATTCTTCTCTTGAATTTTTTAATTTCTATGAAGGATGCTAAAATCTAAAAAAGTAATTTGTTGATCTCATCATTATTATTAATATTTGGTTCTGGAAATTGAACCCAAGGACCTGAAATGTGCTAGGCATGCTTTCTTATGAGCTACACTGAGTAAACCTCCAGCCACAGTCTATTTGCATAATTATCTCTTTTCATTTGTCTGTTTTTTAATATTATATATAACTATTTTATATATTGTGTTCAAACTCTCATTAGAAGACTGAATGTTGATGACACATCTTCTTTTTCTATGATTCTTAATAGGACTGTATTTTTTTCTATATTTTCCTTACAATAACTTTTAAGCTTCATTTTATTTCAGATTCTACTAATGCTATACCAAATTTATTATGATTCTTATTTAGGCCAACTACCTATACTTACATACATCTTGGTCCTGTGTTTTAAGAGTTTCTTAAACATCACATATTGCTAGTCACTGTTTTTTGAGTCATTAAAGTGTTTTAAAAGGTGAATTCAAGTTATTGGTAGTTACTATTACTACTGTAACACTAGTTTTTATTTCTGCCATCTGCCATGTATGTTTTAAAACTACTCCAATGTCCCTTTTTCTTCTTTCCTGCTTTCATTTTAAGAACTGATTTCCTTTATTTAGTCTGAAAATGTTTATTTTTATTGTAACATAAAGATTGAAAACTCATATTTATATTTTTATTGATCAAATTCATTAATATTTATGCCTTACTATCCAATGACAATTATTTTACAATAAACTAAAATCCCTTTGTTTTCTACTTCCCTCAACTTCAAACTCACCAAGTTGATATTATGTACATTTTTCTCTTTACCTTAACATGAAACTTTTTTCCCTGTTCTTATTATATTTTGTCCTTATTATTAGCAATACAATTGAAGTCATGTAGTTGTTTTCTTGTCAAATTCTCCTGGAACTTTTTGTTATTCTTTTCTTAATATTTTCTACAAAAATTATTATCAAAGTGCAGCAGGGAAAATATCACCCTGATAATAGTGAAGAGCTCTGCTGTAATATGGAAACCCAAAATATTAAAGCTATATCTGTTTCTTCTAAGTATATCTATGTTATTAACTATAACATAATTTTTTAATATATTTTATTTACTAATTAAATGTTCCATTTTGTTATTGTAATCATGTTGCTGTAAGAAGACTAATGTCAAGGTAATTATTGTTCCTTTATGAGTATTTATCTTTTACTGGAGTTTAACACATATATATGTAAATATATATTAATGTTTTTAAATATTAATTGTGAATTATATATGTATACATATTTCTATATTTATAGTTTATCTCTTCATATTTAATTCTATAGAAGTAATTGTGATATTTTTAATGATTTCTTAGTTGACACTTAAAAACCTGTTTCAGTTGGGCATCTTGGTCCATGCCTATAACAAGTGATTTGAGGGGTTGAGGCAGGAGGATTGCTAATTCAAGGCAAGACAGAGCAACTTACAGTGACTCTGTCTCTAAATAAATAAATAAATAAATATGAAGGACTGGGGATGTGACTCAGGGTAAAGCAATCTTGGGTACAATCCTCTTGCAAAAAGAAAAAAAAATGTTTTAATTTTAGATTTATATTTACTTGTGGAAAATTTGGTTTCACAAGCACTTCAACTCTTTCCTAATTTCCGTAGTTAGTATACCATTTTTTTCTGGAATTTTTATCAACACTTGATTTATTTATTTATTTATTTGCTACATAAAGCCACCTATGTCTTTTACTGTTCTTATATAAATTCTTGTTTTCTTTCTAGAATTATTTACCATAATTCAATTTTTCTACTTTACTGACAATGTAGCTTCATTTATCATATTCATTAAACTATTATATTTTAATGCCTGATATTTCAATTTTTTTTCATTTTTCTTATTCTAACTTGATATCACTAAAATATTTTAGATAGTCATTATGCTTATTTTCAAATAATTATTTGTCCATACAGTTGATTGTAGTCATTTTGTCTATCATTTCTCTTCTATAGAAATTTTACTTCTGAGTTCTTTATAGTTATTTTCATCTGCAAGATCCTGTTCTAATAGGAAAGTGATCTTTTTAAATTTGGAAGGACTGGTAATCAGCCACTGTTTCCATTAAATCTTTATTTCATTTAAGGGAAAGGAAGAGTCCACTGATTTGAGATTCAGAGACATCAAAAAAGTCACTCAGATAGATCCCCACTTGATGCAACTCTTCCATAAGCTCCTCTGTTCTGGAAAATTTACCACTGATTTCTTTAAAAGAAATAACATTGTGATTATGTTATTCCCTTCTTTAGTTTGTTATTTATTTATTATCTTTGCTAATTTGAAAGCTTATTATTAAATCCATTTTCCTTGTTTAATAATTTAAATATTATGTTTTCAATGCCTGATATTTTCTTCGTTTTTCTTTATTTTTCCTTTTTCAAATTTCATATTGTCAAAATGTCTTGAGTTTACTCATCATGCTTATATTAAAATCATAATTGCTTTAGATAATTAATAGGTAAGTGTAGGAATATAGCAAGTTTATAAAAGTAGCCAATTTAGCCCACCTGGGGGTTTGGTTTTTATTGAAATTATCCTACTGACATCGGGCTTTGTGGTTTCTGTAAAGAAATATATGTTACCTTGCCAGTGGCATCAGTGAGTTTTCCATCACTAGGACCAAAATATCTAACAATGACTATATAGAGGAAATAAAGTTTATCAGACCTCATAATTACAAGTTTTAGTCCAAGATGAACAGGGTCCATTACTCTGGGGCCTGTGTTGAGGCAGAACATCATATCAGAAGTGGTGGTGGAGAAAAGCTAATCAACTCATGACAGATGGGAAGCAGAGAAAAAAGTCAGGGATAAGATGTATTACTTCCAAGGCTTCTTCCAGCCAAACCATACCTGCCTATTGTTACCACCCTGTACAGTAGACCTTTCAAATTATTAATCCAACAAATGGATTAACCCATTTTTAATGTGAGAACTCTCTTAAACTAATCAGCTCTGACCATTTCTACATTAGTACATGAGATTTTTATGATTATACTTCATACCCAAACCATAACATCAATGAAAGGGGAATTTATAAGATATTTGAAATTGAATAGATGTAGAGAAAAGAACAAATCTTAAAAGCTTTCTCTCATTCTGGTGTCCAATCATTTCCCATTGGTAACTTACACCAAATATGAAAATCTTTGATCTTCCCATGGATCTATCACAATTGTATAGTGGTATTTCATTTGCATGTTTTTGTCTTACTTTTGTAGAATTTTCCAAAAAAAATTAGTTAAGTGAATCAAATTTATTCTTTTTCTCATGCCAGTTCAATGGTTTATTGTTATATAACCATTGTAAACATTTCTTTTCTAAATCTTCATTTTGCACAGTTTCAATATCTTTTGTCCCCCCCTTTCCATAGAGTATACTAAGTGGAACACATTTCTACAGTTTTAGCATCAGTAAATGGCTTTTACTTTCAACTATCTCTTTTAATTATGGCAACCACAAATCTTAGAAGACGGCATTTCAGAATATCTAGTTTATAATAATTTCATGAATTAATAGCCTAAAATTTTCCATTATTTATTATTTGTATATGTTCATTTATTTTCTTGGTGATTTTAACTACTTAATATCTATGAAAGTTTTGGGGAAGTGTCTCATGGATATCAAATGTACTTGTAAAGTAAATCTGTCTGCATTTTCCTAAAGAGGAAGAAATTAATAATGACAGGGGTGGAGAATTCAGATGGATACTTGACAACTATAATTGTATCTTTGTCTCTAAGATGTTATTGAGTGTCACACATATTATTCTGAGATTTTCTTTTTCAATAAATCTTTCACATGTTTTAGACCTTCAAGATGATTATAGATTTTTGAGGCAGAAGCTTTAACATGAACAATTATAAGCATAATGATCTAGGTCTCACTTGCCTTTCAGTTAAAATTAGACTGATTTTATTATAGCCATTTCTACCTATCTGCCAAAATAGAAATGGAAATCCTGTCAAACATTCCTCTACTTATTTTAAGAAGATCCCAGATACAGAGTTCATGCTTTTTAAATGGAAGTTTGACTCATGTTTTGTTCTGATATCATGAAATCATTTTCTCTGGAAGGTGCTGCTGTATATGCTGCCATTGTCATTCACTTAAACCTTCCTGGACCTTTGAATTGTGAGGATTTAAGTTGGGAAACTAGGCCATGATATTTTGGCACATAAAACTATATAATGTGTTTAATGAATTTACAAAATGCCTGCTGCATTGTAAGAATGATGTAAGTGTCTTAATCATTATTGTTACTTTTATTATTCTACATGTCTCAATTTTATTTGTTAGAGACATGCAACTATTCCTCTGCCTCCTGAGATGGACTGTGGGATTATTTGTGCTTGAACTCTATCATATTGATTTCCACTGGTTGATCTTTCCCATTAAAACCCTTTGTTGCCTGAGCCCAGAGGAGTTGAGGATTACCTGAGATATCTGGCAATAACTCTATTTTCTATATTACAGATGTATGTCTTTTTGATAGTGATTATTGGTAGCCTCTGTAAATTATATTACTAGATAAGCTATATCCTACTTCCAATCACTGAAAAATCAAAGACAAATCATGTTCATAAAAATTATTACTCACGGACACTTTAACAGACAGTAAATTACAAATGTAAATCTATTCAGGAATAAACAAGACATAGAAGGAATTCTAATATAAATATCTTCACTAAAATCATCTAACGTTACTAATATTCATAACAAAATAATTATTAGTTACATTATCTTGTTAAAAATCATCACTATTTTTCACACTTCACAATTATACTATTAAACTGTTATAATATTTGACATTTATTTCTATGGATTAGAAAATAGTTTAGCAAATAGTTTCAGCTATAATACTTAACTGAGCATAAATTTTCTTTAGGAAAGAGAAGAAAATTATTTTATCACTATATGTTAATTTTAGATCTCTTCATATTCAACTCAAAGTTAAATGCTGCTTACCCCTTTAACACCCAGAGTATTCATCACTTTCATGAGTCCATCAAGCAAAAATGTACTTGGTGAGACTTTGAACAAATCCTTTTTTATTGCATTTGACATATGTACTGATTGTTTATGCATATATCTCATTTATTTAACTTAAAGATAGACAATTTTGGAAACATAATAAAAATTTCTGATGTTTACATTTAATTTAAATGAGTGTCATTACTTCTCATACTGAATATTAATTTTATTCTAAATTTACATGTACATAAATTTCCATCTTATAGAACTTCTAAACAATACTTAAATAAGAATATATGTAATACAAGCACAACAAATATAATTGAGTATTGAAGATATTTGGTGGATAAATTCAGTTGTAGTTTATTTTTTTACCAACATTCCATGTTTTTAGACAATGTGCTTTTGAGCTTCAGAATATGATATAATGCTGATAATATCTATCAATCAAGTTATAATTTTTTCCTGAAAATCATGTAAGCACAGAAAATTTACATGTACAATAAAAATCACTAATGTTGGCAGTGGAATCAATGACTTCAAGTCAACTTACTGAAGCAAAAGAGAAGTAACTCTAGATGAACATTCTGTGAATTTTCCAGGTTATAATTTGAACACAAACACACATAAATTGTGGCAAATATTCTTAAAATTTTTATGTGTACTGTACATTAGATAATTAATGAATCTAGTGATGTTTCTTATAAGTATAAAAAAATTTCCCTAGGAATCATTGAAACATACACCAGTAACCTGTATCTATAACTTTATAATGTTCTATCCTCTGTATAGAATGGATTCCTTCCCTTTTTCTGTGGAGATAAAATACTTTTTTCTTACAATCACATCTTCTCTTGTAGACATCCCAGTTCTTCCCTGTATTAGAGTTCTCTAGAGGAAAAGAATTAACAGGAAGTATGATTATAAAAAGGGGATTTATTAGATTGTCTTACATGACCAGAAGGTGGATATTTTAGGCCATCTGCAGGCTGGAGAGGTGGAAGAACTAGTAGCTATGAAGTCCAAGACGTGGAAACCCCAGAACAAAAGGGATTAACAGTGCTACCCTAGTCTGAGACCAAGGTTTCTGGAAACTCCCAGGAGAATTACTGGCAGAGTTCACTTTGAAAGAATGATGAAGCAAGAGTCCAATGTCCTCAGACATTGAAGCAGCAATCAAGAATTTGTTTAAGAAGAGTGGAGCTCACATCTGCATGTGCTTCCTTATTCTTCCAACTTTTATTCCATCCAAGCCACCATCCTATTTAGCAGTGCTGCCCAGGTTTAGGGAGGGTCTCCACTTCAGTTCACTATCCCACATTCCAATCATTCCTAGACACACCCTCATTGACACACCCAGAATCCTCTTAATCATCAGCATCTCTTAATCCAATCAAATTGACAATTCAAATTAACCATTACACTCCCTCACCTCATAATTTCCCTTCACCTTCCCCAGTTAATAAAGATTACATTGCTCTCCCGACTGTATGTTCTAGATACAATGCATTATTTTGCTATGGAATGTCATACCTTATTACAAATATTTTGACTCTCCTTCCACTAGACTATTATTTTCTAGAGTTCAGAGTCTATTAGGAAAGATTCCCACTCTGGCAGATGCTCTTTCTGGACACTGAGGATATTTGAGTAAAGACTATCAATTTCTATTGCTCATGGAGTATCCACTTCAATGAACAAAACAGTGTGTGCATAAATATATATTATTACAGGAAGTGGTAACTTCTGTGGAAAATGGAAAAAACTTTAAGAAAACCAAATATTAATAGAGGTGATGTTTGAAATAGAATAGCCAGGAAGGTCCTCATTGAGAAGGTAATACTCGATCAGGAACATGACTCAAATTCCAAGAAAAGTATTTTAAATAAAATATGAGAAAACTGTGATTAAACTAAGTAAAACTGAAAATTCACCAATACTGCTTGCTGACACTATATCTATGTCACCAAGATTGAGTAGGCTAGATACACTGCATTACACTTGCCTACAACTTTCGTTTTCCAGGAGATTTTATAATTAAATTGCCACCAGCAAAATAGATGTTTCTGAGAAAATATGTGTTGGGAGGGTGGAGAGGTACTCACATATTCACGGGTATTTATATGTCAGAATGGCATAGAAGACATTTGTTATGAGATCATAATGAAGTGGTTCTACTGAGTCAGTCTCCTATTCCCAACTTCCATGAATATACAATCCATATTACTTAATACCTCTAATAAATATTTTAAAACACTTCAATATTTTATATTTTCTCCATTTATCACATAGGAACAAATATAGATGAAAGTGAGTGTTCTGCAAATTAGCACTCATTTTACCACTTTGAGTTGATGACATTTGTCTGGGAAATAATTACATCAAATAGAAGAATTCTGAGAAGAAATATAATTAAGGTGGATACCCTGCTATGTGAATAACTGTCATGCCATAAATTCAAATTCTGGATAAGAGTTTTAATAATACCTTCTACTTGATAATGTTCAGTTCAGCTAAAGTACTAGCAACCTGTATATTGTTCTTGTCTATACTCTAGTTTGCTGAGATATTTTAGGAGTACTTCACCTAAAAAATTACTGTGCAACCCAACTTGACTTGATTTTATACTGTCTTAGGTAAGTTACACTACTTTATAATTTTTTAAAAAACAAAGAGACCTTTTTATATATTCCTGTGTCTTTTCTGAATCCAATTTCTGCCCAAATTATCTTTGCTAATCTTTATCATACTGTCTGTAAAGTCTATTAGTCCTCTTTAACCACTGGGCTGGATTTCATGAAGTCTATTAGTATAATTAATGTGTTGCATTTTGGAATTTTTCCAAGAAATATTCTAGTACAAAGTAAAACAAGAATGGTAGCTATTATTTAATTTTTATACATGGTCAAAATATATTTCTTATTCTAAGACAAGATTATGATATCATAAAATCTTTTGAAATAATATTAAAATTGAGTTATACCATGAAATATTGATGTTTTTCTATTATAGAGAAGACATAAGTTTTCCTATTGTAAGAATGTTTTTCAAATGTAACATGTGGACAAAAAGACAAATCTTTCTGATCTTTTATGACTCTCACATAATTAATCACAGCTTTCTACATAACCTGTCCTACATTTCAAAATTAACATTTCAAAAATGAAGTATTATTTTGTAAAATAAAACTGTGGAAAATATATACTTAGTTGAATAATGCAATATTCTAGTGATGAAATCAAGTAGAAATAGTTAATACTTGAAAATCCTAAATAAATCTTCACTGAAAGGGAACTATACAAGGTGGAAGTGAATGGAGTAGTTTATCCTTAAGTCCCTCACTTGCCTAGTCTATCACTGTTCTTTCCAGTCCACTAAATCAGTGGCTAATTTATCTTCTCTGAATTTGTGCTTCTTAAATATATTTCCTATTTGTAGAATATTTAAATATGCTTATATTAGTTATTTATAATTACATATAATTGTACTGAAAATTGGATTTTAACACATAGAATAAAATATACTGAGACTTAGCTTCCTTATCTATAAACTAATGTTAAGATCATTGCTATAAACTTATTATGATATGCTACAAAAGACTTCACAATACAAGATCTATTATGTGAGATTCTACCTACTCATAAATCATTACAGATTGAACATGCTCAGTTTTATCAGATTTATATACCTTTTGTGTCTGTTACCAAACAAGCCCTCTGTGCCCACCTATGCTGTTATAAGAACTTGTCATCCTATAAAATTTCTCTTTTTGTATATCATGTACACATTTTCAGTAACCTTATAAAATTAATTATATTATCACTTCCTTTTATTTTAATCCTCTCCATTTCCATTATGTATTCATCATCATTTATATGTTCTGAAATCCTACTGATGTAAGTGATAGCAATTATAAAGGTAAACAAAATAAAACAAAACAAAACAAAAAAAACCCAAATGAACAAAAAAGAAGCACAATATCTTGACTTTACACAACATGTCAAGGCTGTCTTGCCTAGCTATGTCTCTCATATTCATTTTTTACTATTCATGGTTTTTCTCAATCTTTTTTCTTTTCTTAAATAACTTCGAATTCATTTCTAAGCTCATAAATGCACCACAATGTTTTAATGCAAAGACTCCATCCAACACAATAACCCTAATGGATATATTTTTAGACACAAGTATTGTTGACCTCTGAGAAGAATTCTTTGGTATTGAAAATTTTAGGTGAAATAATGTTTACTTTAGAGTCCATGATTCCTTGCATTTCTAGTTTCATTTCCTATATAATTTTAGTCATGCATTGTCTCTTATCTCTTTCCTTTTGTTTTCTTTTTTCATTTTTTGCTATTTGATTTTAACTTTTGCTTATAGTTGTTCTAGTACTCAGTTGTATATCATAACACTTCTGCTAGATGTTCTCTGAAAATTTATTTGACACATATGTTGGTGATTTCAAAATTAACTTCTTTGGTTAATATATCTTTCATGAGTTCTAGACATAATAACAATCTCCCTTCTTGAATTCTCAGAATGAGAGTCAAAGTAACTTTGAGGCCAATGTATTAAGAAAAATCAAAATCATGAAAATTCAAGGTTTATTATCTCTTAAAGACAAAGTAACAATGGTGGTTCTAAGAGTCTGAACAATCAGAAGGTCAGTATTGTTACCTCCAGCTAGGATGAGGAAGGTAGTCCAAGAGGCAAGGGAAGGTGAGAAATCCAGTTTGGGACATGACAAGTAAGCTGCAGTATTAGTTATCCAAGTAGAGATGTCAAGACAACAGATGGATATATGTGTGTAGTGTTCCATGTTGAGGTTTGATTGGGACATAAGAATCTGGGAGTCTTTAGCAAAAGGTTGGCACTCAAAACCAAAAAATCAGATAAGATCATCAAAACAATGAGCTATATGGAAGAAAGATAGCTCAATTCCTAAGAAATTAGTGGCTAGGTAGTGAAGAGATGAGGAGGAATCAATGAAGGAGATCGAATAGGTAAATAGAGGTGGTCACAGAATTAAAAGAGGAACTGAGTGTGCCAGTGCTAGAAGACAAGTGAACAAGGAAGGAAAGTTTTTCTTCTTTGATCTTCTTCCTCAACTTAGAGATAATTCTGTCCTTTTAGCATCTCAGATTCTTGGACTCAACCTTGTCTTCTGTCCCTCACCCACATGTTTAGAACTTGCCAGTTCTAACTGGGTGTTCCAAATCCACTGCTACCATACTGTTCTCTGTCATTGTCACTGTTCACCTGCATTGCTGCAGTGCTCTCTTTATTCCTTCCACCCTTGATTTTGTCCCTGCCCTTTTGAACTACTTTCAATAGTCACTCAGAATGATTTAAAAATTTTTTTTTATTTGTAGAGGGACACAATACCTTTATTTTATTTATTTTTTACATGCTGCTGCAGCTCAAACCTAGTGCCTCACATGTCTTAGGTAAATGCTCTACCACTGAGATACAATCCTAGCCCCCAGAATGATTTTTTTTTTTAAGAAAATGTGATTCAGATAAAATTGCTACCTTGAAAAGACATGTTCAGTGTCTTCTCAGCTTTCTCAGATTAAAATTGAAAATCCCAATTAATGCACAAATGCTAGTTGATCTGGCCCCTATGACTTCCCTGATTGTGTTTTCTACTAAAATCCCTTTACTCAACCCAGTACAAACTAGCATCCTGGATATTTTCCACAATAAGAACTCTTGAATCTCAGTACATTTGCAATTGTATTTCTCTGTTAGAATGTTTTCACCATGTATATGCTTGTATAATAGGTTCATCTCTCTTTGAATTTTATTCAGAAATCAATTAATCTTTGCAGTAATAACTTATTTTTGCATAAATAAATCATTTATCTTATGTTTAATTGCAGTCACTCCATGCCAACACTGTCACTTTCTATGGAGTTATCTCTTTCTGAACAGAATTTACACCATCTATACAACATGTTCCATGACAGTCTAATTACTTTTTTCTGTTTTCTTCGTTCCTTAAATCTTCATCACCAAGAATATTGCCTAGTATATTTAGAAAGTGATCTATGCATATTTGGGGAAAAAGTGGATGAATGAAAGACTAATTGAATGAATGAACATCAAAGAGAAAGTGAGAAGGAGAGAGAGAAAATATATTCATTAACAAATGTCCCTGTGGAAAATCTAAGCTTGCTAATCCTTTAATTATTAATTAATAGTGTATTTAAAATATTTTACATTTAAACTTTAAGTGACCAACAGACACTAAATTAAAAATAAATTAGTACTAGAAAAATCAATTAACTGATAAAAATAGAACAGGTAAGTATGTTAGCATGAGAGAATGCAAAGTCTCGAAGTCTAACAGAACCATGGCATTAGATTAACTGATTCAATAAATATATATTTAATAATATGTATTTTTATTCTCAAGTTCTGAATCTGGGATTGTTTGCAACAAAATACATTTTTTTTAATGTTACCAAAATTTATTGGCATTTATGCTACCCTGCATTTCAGCATACAGGAATTTTTTCATTTCGTTTTTGAAGTATATTTGGAATAATTTTCAGCGTGAGGCCCTGGAACTTTTAGACAGAGTAAATTGTTCTTGAATCTTAATCAAGAAGTTAGAAAGTGCATAATATCTACTTTAAACTTGAAAGCAAGCTAATTCTTTTGGGGTTGCCTGGTAACTAATAAGGAATATGTCAAATTGAGAGACAGGTCTGACTGGAGCAGCCTTTGAATAAATAATAGAATTGTTGTCAGTTTTAATCTTAAAGAAGTGAGACAGGGTCCAATTCTAAGTTAAATTGAAGACAGTACTTTTTGTCATTTTAGTGGAATTTGTCAATATGTTTGCCATTAAACTTTTTTACTTTTACCAACAATTTATGATTAATATAGAGCTGTTGGAAGCAAATTCTGAAGACATAATTCATTATATGGTGAAATTAAATGATATCTAAAGCTTTTGAGGGACATTTATTATATATTACTCATTTATTTATTTATAAATGCATATGCATATAGCATATAGGTTTCTTAGAGAAATGTATCTCCACTAATAATTATTATTACTGCAATAAAAGATTTCAAGAAGGAAATTTTAAAGTGAGAATTGTATTATAGCGTTTCCTGGGTATAAATAAATAAACATTTTGATTAGTCTTTACAATGATACTTTTTATCAAACTGTTGACCACATACTTATTTAAAGATTTTGAACTACTTCTGTTTTAATTCCAGCAGGAAAAAAGTCAAGAAAGTTCAAGAATCAAAGGTAAGGAATGAATATTTAAAAATAATAATAATATAAATTCATAAAATAAAGAAAAGATGACATGCTACTTAGAAAGTAAGATAAATATGAAAAATAAATGATAATTCTAAATTTTCAATGTGATTTTAAAGTCCTTTGAGTCATTGAGGAATTTTCCAGGGTCAAAGGGAATTCTTTATCACAACTTTTTTTTTTTCTTCACATATTGCCCTTGACCACTTTAGCACAATTTTCTGTTTATTCCCTCTGTGGTCTAGTGAAATTCCTCCATCAAGCACTGTCACTATGAGTTTGTATTATTATATCTATGAAATAGGAGATGGAATTTTTGGGGAAAATATATCTCAGAGAACTCATTATTTAGTCACTGTCATTTTATTCTATTTGTTTATTTGGATGCTTGAAATATTTATATATCAAAAGTCAGCTATAATGCTTAATATGAAATAGTGAACTCTAGTAAGTCACAAAAAGACACTTTTACCTATAAATACATTGTTAATTTTGAAGTTCACTCATTGATATCATTAATCGCTCATAGTTTTTAAACAAAATTATTCCATCAGTTTGTTCTCTTACTGCTCATAATGATGGGACTTCACAGATTTTGGAGGGTTTATGTCTCTGGCCTCTCCATTCATATGCTGGTCTTTATTCTGCACTGTGGACTTCCTTGCTTCCCTTCCCTTCCCAAAGGAATCTGGAACCCAAGAATGCCTCTTGAGTGAAAACGCAATTGTGCTGGTTTCCTCCCTTGCTTCTTGAAAAGGAAGAAGTGTTAATTTTTGTTTCAGAATTCTAAAAATATTAAAATATAATACTCATGCAGAAATTACTAAGCTCAGGTGCGCACCTGAAATGGTGAAAGGGAAGTTATATTCTGAGCATCTCTAGATAGGCGATACTGCCTTGCTTACTTTTAACAAGTCTAAATACACAGCTACCTAGAAATTTTTCAATAACTCCTTTACTCCCATTATGTTATTTTTCTGAGTTTGTATATCCTTGTGTATCTATATTACCAAAGAAGAAAAAAAGTCATGCATTTTCAAAAATTTTGTGAGATATGTTTTATTCAAATGAATTATGTCAAACTTCCCTTCTAGGGATTACCAAACTATTTGTGTTCATTTTCAGCAAACTAAAATACAGCTTTTTATTTTACATGTGAAATTATCATACATATTTATTCCCCAAACACTCATATCAGCTCAAACTTGTATACTTTTATGTTATGAAGGGGAATTTCTACTCCAAGTTTTGTTGTGTGATCTGCATTTAAATTATATATACATATTAAACATACTGTGCACATCTTCCTTCTCATGAATGGTCCCAGTGTTTCAGGTTAATCTTAAATCATATTTGTAACTTTGGTTTCATAGAAATAAATTTAGTATAGCTTTCTTTTTATGCTTTAATGCCTTGGGATATGTAAATCATATCATCTAAAGTAATAGAAATTATTTTTTCAAACTACTATCTAGAAACATGTTTTATTTTACAATGTAATACAATGGTTACATCTGGACTTTTTGCTTATGTCTACTTAAGCTCTACTTTTTTTGGGGTACACCTTGAAAGGATATCTTACTAGAAAATATGTTTTAAAAATCAACATGGAATGAAAAATTATAAAAAACAGTTTGAGCCATGAAAACAGTAATGTATTGATAGATGAAAAAATTCTAAATTGAATATTTTTTATTTATTAGAAACTATTGAAATGTGAACTGTGTTTTCATGTGATGTTATTATCCATTTTCAACTATTTATCCTCTGGACTTCCGATTAATTAATAATCTCATGTATCAGAATCAAGGTATTACATAGTCAGAAATGTATCCAATGGATGTTTTTAATCTTCTAATTTCCTGCATTCTGGGTCTATTTCTGCTTATGACAACAATCCCATCTTAACGATTCAGTGACCTGAAATTACATTAAGGTACAAAGCACTCCCATGAAAACTGATCTCTCTTTTCTTCATGTACATAAATATTGAAATGCCTGGAAATATTAAGCTCTGCCTCTAACTGGTTGACATCTGAAATTTGCACATGCTCTTGAAATACTCTACAAATCCCTACTTTTTACATATTCTAAAGTTTTATTTACATGAAATTTAACTGACAAAATACACTGACATTGGTTGCTCAGTAGATTTTAGTGTCTAGGTGTTAAATGAGTGAAAACCACATCTCTATGTAGTATGCAGTGTGGGTTATATTGCTACAGACTTGAACGGGGCAATAATCCAGGAAGCTATATTTAATCCTATTATTCAGTGATAGTACAGATCCAACATGTTACAATATCATACATTGTGTAGACCATAAGTTAATAATTTAAAAACTATTACTAGGAAATAGTGCCATTTGAGAAATATTAATAAAATAGGAAGCCTATATTAGCACCTACCAATATTTCTGAGAAAAATACATAAACTTGTGTTTGGTTTATTAATTCATATTTAAGAGCATCTATCCAGAGTTATCAGTGATGAAACAAGAAGATTTGATAAAGATTTAGATAATTGTTGTTTTACAAATAAGTCAAAATTGCCATCAACTTTGTAAAGTTTAAAACTTCCCAATAGCTTAAAATATCTTTTGGAATCAGTAGTTTTAAAGTTTCTTGGTTTAAAATATCTGTTGGGTCATGTATAACTAATTAGAACAATAAAAAAAAATCTGTTGGGATCAACTTTCCCTGCTTCTCTGTACAATGAGCACTGTAAGTTCTTCCCATTCAAATTCAATACAAATGAAGTGTGTTTCCCATTACATCTGGGTTATTCTAAGACTCTACAATTAAAAGACATTGAACATTAAAGTCATTTCCCTAATAGCCACATCCATGTTATACCTTTAATACTCATATTCTGTTAAATGCCTAATAGATGTCAGATACCATGTTGAACTATTTATGTGCATTGACTCAATTATAAATTTAGTATTCACACATACTAATATACTGAGGAATCACATCCAAAGTAATTCAGAATAATATTATAATCTTATTCTATTTTGAAATTGGTCACCTTATATTTAACCAATTACTTATTATACATCAGGAAAATTTGTTGTCCTTTTAGTAGGAATGCGAAGAATGCATTTTTATATATTCATAGATTCTGCAGACATGAATTTTGTATTTTTGTGTAACTCTCCTTTAATTACATGGCTACAATATTGTCCCTTTTGCCAATTTATATAGTTACTGTTTAGTGATTTTTAACTTTAAGGAAAAAAAGGCAAGAATAAATGCAGCACACCTGTGTTCTATGGGAAATATCTATGTTTTGTGCCAGCTTTATTCACTAAATAATTGTGATCTTTGACAAGTAACAACTCCAGATACACTTCATTTTATTGTAAATATTAGCATAACACTCCATGATATCAAAGCTCCTTCAAATATCTGAAATTCTGAGGGTTTTAATTCTATAAAAGCATTGGACAATGCTATTATTGAAAGTTATTCTTCAAAACTCTTTAATTATTGCTCAAAGTAATTGGTTACATTACTTTAATTAATGTTTTTGTGTTTTTGAAATAAAATATACCAGTGGCATCAGTCACACCTAAAATGGAGATTATTAAAATTACCTGAAATGCAGTCAGTATATTTTGAACACCTTATAATAGCATATGTTATAGTATCAGGTTCTTGGGTTTTCAGACTAGAAAGTTGTTTGCTGATAATAAAATTATTTGCAGGACTTACCAAAATTGTGGATTTCATATATCATAATCGATACTATAATTCTCAGGAAGCTCAGGTACTTAAATGATAACAAAACCTACTACTAGAAAATGTCAACCAAGGAATTCATAGTTTCTTTACTCGTTTTTAGTCAACAATAATTTTGGGTAAACTCTGGATGGTTGTAATTATGGAAGATAATAATTTACATAATTGGTTATATACTTTTTGTGCCATAACAATTGTATTATATAGAAACAATTATATTTTTCCAGATTCCCACTCCAGTATGCCTATGCAAATGAAGGATGAAAAGATGATCAATCCTGCTTGGTCAGTTTTATGTAAATGAAGGCTAGGACCATTCCTGTTTTTGATTGGTTCCTATTTACATATGACTGTTGGTTGTACTTCATTGGTCCAATCTGAGCAGCAATATTAAACTTTCTAAGGACTGTTTCCCTGTCCATTGAAAGAGGAACATGCTTCAGCAAGAGCCACTAAACTCAGTTTGTGATAGTTCCAGGAACACAGAAGGTTTATGTGGCCCCACAATTAGCAAATGACTATCAGGTTTCATTCTGAATTTTAGGAGCAGTAATACACTTAAAAACTTTTCAGGAGATTCAGTTTTTCTTAAAGTTCACAGTAATATATAACTCCATAAAAGAAAAATAAATTAGTTGAAATATATTCACTATCAATAATCTAAACAATGCTCCCTAATGCCTCATTAAATTAATTTTAAGAGGTATCGATTTCAATAATTTTTTTCATTTTCTGTAGGAATTAGGTAATAGTCTTCTCCTTTTAAAAATGCAACAAAACAAATTGTTGCAATTTTAAATGCTCTCGATGAATGGTCTTGTGTCACAACAAACAGGAAGACAAACATCCTTCTCTATCTAAATGATTCTGTTATCATCAAGCACAAAGGTTTCCTAAATTAAAAGATCATGTTCCTCATTTATGCCAAGAAGGGCTCAATTTACATTATGCCAAACACATCATTTTCCCCCATTCTGCATACATTCTTTAGTTTTCCACTAGCTTTCAATAAATCATTTCATCTGGTGGGTAATTTATTTTAGTTTCCGAATGATTTATTGTGCAGGTTACTTGCACAGTGCTATATAAAAGATAACAGGATATAATTGAGGTTTGGTGATGTTGGGGGAAATAACCTAGAATAATTGAATTTACATTTTTTAAAATAGATAATTTAATGCCACATATGATAAAATTTTTGAATAGTATAAAGTGGCTTAACAAAGTTTGTTTTTTTTCATTTTTTAAATTGTAAACAAATGGGATACATGTTGTTTCTCTGTTTGTACATGGTGTAAAGGCATACCATTTGTGTAATCATAAATTTACGTAGGGTAATGTTGTTTGATTCATTCTGTTATTTTTTCCCTTCCCCCACCCCTCCCACCCCTCTTTTCCCTCCATACAGTCCTTCCTTCCTCCATTCTTGCCCCCCTCCCTAACCCTAACTCTAACCCTAACACTAACCCTTCCCTCCCCCCATTGTGTGTCCTCATCCACTTATTAGCGATATCATTCGACCTTTGGTTTTTTGAGATTGGCTTATCTCACTTAGCATGATATTCTCCAATATCATCCATTTGTCTGCAAATGCCATAATTTTATCATTCTTTATGGCTGAGTAATATTTCATTGTGTATATATATATATATATATATATATATATATATATATATATATATACAGCACAGTTTCTTTACCATTCATCAATTGAAGGACATCTAGGTTGGTTCCACAATCTGGCTATTGTGAATTGAGCAGCTATGAACATTGATGTGGCTATATCCCTGTGGTATGCTGATTTTAAGTCCTTTGGGTATAGGCCAAGGAGTGGGATAGCTAGGTCAAATGGTGGTTCCATTCCAAGATTTCTAAGGAATCTCCACACTGCTTTCCAGAGTGGCTGCACTAATTTGCAGCCCCACCAGCAATGTATGAGTGTACCTTTTTCCCCACATCCTCCCCAACACCTATTGTTGCTTGTATTCTTGATAATTGTCATTCTAATTGGGGTGAGATGGAATCTTAGGGTGGTTTTGATTTGCATTTCTCTTATTACTAAGATGGTGAACATTTTTCCATATGTTTGTTGATTGCTTGTAGATGATCTTCAGTGAAGTGTCTGTTCATTTCCTTAGCCCATTTGTTGATTGGATTATTTGCCTTCTTGGTGTAGAGTTTTTTGAGCTCTTTATAGATTCTGGAGATTAGTGCTCTATCTGAAGTATGATTGGCAAAGATTTTCTCCCACTCTGTAGCTCTTTCTTTGCATTGCTGATACTTTCCTTTGCTGAGAGAAAGCTTTTTATTTTGAATCTATCCCAGTTATTGATTCTTGCTTTTATTTCTTGTGCTATGGGAGTCCTGTTTAGGAAGTCTGGTCCTAAGCCGACATGTTGAAGATCTGGACCTACATTTTCTTCTATAATTTTCAGGGTCTCTGGTCTGATTCCAAGGTCCTTAATCCATTTTGAGTTTAGTTTCGTGCATGGTGAGAGATATGGGTTTAGTTTCATTCTGTTGCATATGGATTTCCAGTTTTCCCAGCACCATTTGTTGAAGAGGCTATCTTTTCTCCATTGCATATTTTTGGCCCCTTTGTCTAGTATGAGAAAATTGTATTTATTTGGGTTTGTGTCCATGTCCTCTATTCTGTACCATTGATCTACCTTTCTATTTTGGTACCAATACCATGCCGTTTTTGTTACTATTGCTTTGTAGTAGAGTTGAAGATCTGGTATTGCAATACCCCCTGTTTCACTCTTCCTACTAAGGATTGCTTTAGCTATTCTGGGTTTCTTATTCTTCCAGATGAATTTCATAATTGCTTGCTCTATTTCTGTAAGGTACGTCATTGGGATTTTAATTGGAATTGCATTGAATCTGTATAGCAATTTTGGTAGTATGGCCATTTTGACAATATTAATTCTTCCTATCCAAGAACATGGGAGATCTTTCCATCTTCTAAGGTTTTCTTTAATTTCTTTCTTTAGTGTACTGTAGTTCTCATTGTAGAGGTCTTTCACCTCTTTTGTGAGAATGATTTCCAAGTATTTTATTTTTTTTGAGGCTATTTTGAATGGGGTAGTTTTTGTGATTATTCTTTCCCAAGATTCATCACTTATGTATAAAAGTGCATTAGATTTATGTGCATTGATCTTATATCCCGCTACTTTACTGAATTCACTTATGAGTTCTAAAAGTTTTCTAGTGGAATTTCCTGGTTCCTCTAAGTATATAATCATATCATCAGCAAATAGGGATAGTTTGAGTTCTTCTTTTCCTATTCGTATCCCTTTAATTACTTTGGTCTGTCTAATTGCTCTGGCTAGAGTTTCAAGGACAATATTGAATAGAAGTGGTGAAAGAGGGCATCCCTGCCTTGTTCCAGTTGTTAGGGGGAATGCTTTCATTTTTTCACCATTTAGAATGATATTAGCCATGGGCTTAGCATAGATGGCCTTTACAATGTTAAGGAATGATCCCACTCTCCCTATTTTTTCTAGTGTTTGGAGCATGAAGGGATGCTGTATTTTATCAAATGCTTTTTCTTCATCGATTGAAATAATCATGTGATTCTTGACTTTAAGTTTATTGATATGGTGAATTACATTTATTGATTTCCTGATGTTGAACCAACCTTGCATTCCTGGGATGAAACCCACTTGATCATGGTCCACTATCTTTTCAATATGTTTTTGTATGCGATTTGCTAAAATTTTGTTGAGAATTTTTGCGTTGATGTTCATTAAGGATATTGGTCTGAAATTTTCTTTCCTCGATGTGTCTCTGTCTGGTTAAGGTATTAGGGTGATATTGGCTTCATAGAATTAGTTTGGGAGGGTTCCCTCCTCTTCTATTTCATGGAATACTTTGAGAAGTATTGGAATGAGCTCTTCTTTAAAGGTTTTGTAGAACTTGGCTGAGAACCCATCTGGCCCCGGACTTTTCTTTGTTGGTAGGCTTTTGATGACCTCTTCTATTTCATTACTTGAAATTGGTCTATTTAAATTGTGTATGTCCTCCTCGTTCAGTTTAGGCAATTCATATGTCTCTAGAAACCTGTCGATGTCTTCAAAATTTTCTATTTTGTTGGAGTACAGATTTTCAAAATAGCTTCTAATTATGTTTTGTATTTCAGTCCTGTCTATTGTGATATTTCCTTGTTCATTCCGAATTTTAGTGATTTGGGTTTTCTCTCGTCTTCTCTTTGTTAGTGTGGCGAAAGGTTTATCAATTTTGTTTATTTTTTGGAAGAACCAACTATTTATTTTGTCAATTTTTTGTAGTGTTTCTTTTGTTTCAATTTTGTTGATTTCAGCTCTGAGTTTAACTATTTCCTGTCTTCTACTACTTTTGGTGCTGGTCTGTTCTTCTTTTTCTAGGGCTTTGAGCTGTAGTGTTAGGTCGTTTATTTGTGGAGTTTTACTTCTTTTATTAAATGCACGCCATGAAATAAATTTCCCTCTAACTACTCCGTTCATAGTGTCCCAGAGATTTTGATATGATGTTTCTTTGTTCTCATTTACCTCTAAGAATTTTTAAATTTCCTTCCTAATATCTTCTGTTATCCATTCATCATATAATAGCATATGGTTTAATCTCCAGGTGTTGAAATAGTTTCTGTTTTACTCTTTCATTTATTTCTAACTTCAATCCATTATGACCTGATAGAATACAAGGTAGTGTATCTATCCTCTTGTATTTGCTAACATTAGCTTTGTGGCATAATATATGGTCTATTTTAGAGAAGGATCCTTGTGCTGCTAAGAAGAAAGTGTATTCGCTCTTGGTTGGATGGTATATTCTATAAATATCCGTTAAGTCTAAACTATTGATTGTGTTATTGAGATCTATGGTTTCTTTGTTCAATTTTTGTTTGGAAGACCTGTCCAGTGGTGAGAGAGGCATGTTAAAATCACCTAGTATTATTGTGTTATGGTCTATTTGGTTTCTGAAATTGAGAAGGAATTGTTTGACATACATGGATGAGCCACTGTTTGGGGCATAGATGTTTATGATTATTATATCTTGCTGATTTATGCTTCCCTTAAGCAGTATGAAATGTCCTTCTTTATCCCTTCTGACTAACTTTGGCTTGAAGTCCACATTATCGGAAATGACGATGGATACTCAGCTTTTTTGCTGAGTCCATGTGCATGGTATGTTTTTGCCCATCCTTTCACCTTTACTCTATGAGTATCTTTTTCTATGAGGTGAGTCTCTTGCAGGCAACATATTGTTGGATCTTTCTTTTTAATCCAATCTGCCAGTCTATGTCTTTTGATTGATGAATTCAGGCCATTAACATTCAGGGTTATTATTGAGATATGGTTTGGTTTCCTGGTCATTTGGTTCATTTTTTAAATTTTATTTATTTATTTATTTATTTGAGAGGACTTGGTTCCTCCTTTATTTGACAATTCCTTTAGGATAATTCCTCCCTTTGCTGATTTGCTTCTTTGTTTTTCATCTCTTCCTCATGGAATATTTTGCTGAGAATGTTCTGTAATGCTGGCTTTCTTTTTGTAAATTCTTTTAGCTTTTGTTTATCATGGAAGGATTTTATTTCATCGTCAAATTTGAAGATAAGTTTTGCTGGGTATAAGATTCTTGGTTGGCATCCATTTTCTTTCAGGGCTTGAAAAATGTTGTTCCAGGCCCTTCTAGCTTTTAGGGTCTGGATTGAAAAATCTGCTGATATTCGTATTGGTTTCCCCCTGAATGTAATTTGGTTCTTTTCTCTCACATCCTTTAAAATTCTGTATTTATTTTGTATGTAAGGTATTTTCATTATATTGTGCCTTGGTGTGTGTCTGTTGTAATTTTGTGTATTTGGAGTCCTATAAGCCTCTTGAACTTGATTTTCCATTTCATCAGATTTGGGAAATTTTCTGATGTTATTTCATTGAATAGATTGTTCATTCCTTTGGTTTGTTTCTCTAAGCCTTCCTCAATCCCAATAATTCTTAAATTTTGCCTTTTCATGATATCCCATAGTTCTTGGACATTCTGTTCATGATTTCTTACCATCTTCTCTGTTTGTTCAACTTTGATTTCAAGGTTAAATATTTTGTCTTCAATGTCTGAGGTTCTGTCTTCCAGGTGTTCTATCCTATTGGATATGCTTTCTATGGAGTTCTTTTTTTTTTTTTTTAAATTTCAAAAGATATAGTTTACTTTTAAAAAGGTAAGGAGTCAATGAAAAAGAGAACAGAGAGCAAAAGAGTAACATAGTTACCATATTTGCAAAGCAAATTTAGTACTGAGCCTCCTAGCATGCAAGGGAAAAAGGCTAAGGACACTGGGCTATTTAGTTGTCATATCTGAAGTCCTTAGGGTAACATAAGTTTGGCTAGATAGACATGTTTCCCTCTTTGTGTTAAATTTGAGAACAACTGATTGTGTGGTTACTTAGAAAAAGGTCACTGAGTAAGAGGATTGTCAGTGTGTCTAATTACAGCTTAGCAAAGGGTTTGGAAATGTTCTTCAGAAAGCACTTCTTGTGTTAGTGCTCCATGAAAGGCAAGCGTGAAGTTTTAAGTTGAACTGGCAAAGACATCTCTGCTGGAGTTCTTAATTTGGTTTATTGTTTCCTTCATGTCAAGGATTTCTGTTTGTTTTTTTTTTCAATATCTCTAACTCTTTATTGAAATGATCTTTTGCTTCCTGTATTTGCTCTTTTAACTGTCGATTGGTGCGATCATTCAATGCCTGCATTTGCTCTTTCATCTCATCGTTTGCTTCCCTGATCATTTTAATTATGTACATTCTGAACTCCTTTTCTGTCATTTCTTCTGTCATGCTGTCATTGGGTTTTATTGATGTAACATCTAGATTTGTTTGTGGCATATTCTTCCCTTGTTTTCTCATGTTTTTCAGGTATCAGTGGACCGCTCAGATATTGCAGATTTCCTCTATTGACTTATAATGTCCCTGAAGATTTCTAGTATATCCCTTCTTAACCTTCAGTAGGCTGAAGTCTTGGAGGAAGTTGATAATGTGGTGCTCCACAAGGAAGCTACCTCTCTAGGGGTAGTGGCCTTCAGGTGGGGTATATTCCCTGCTAGTGGGCAGAGGTGTCTCCACTTGTTGAACAATGGTCATCCAAAGGGGAACTAGGCTGCGGGCTGAGGCAAGGCCTGTTTGGGCCTGTGTCTCTGGTTTTACCATCCTTGTGGGAAAACCTCACCCGACAGGGAAGACTCACCCAGTGGGGAGGTCTCACTGGTCAGTTCTCCTCCTAGAGGTTCCCCTCAATCTACAACTACTGCCTGGTCTGGGCTGCCTTCCTCTGCAATGTTCCCAGGGGCCCAGACCTAACTCCTGGGCCTGGGAGCCTCACCCTTTGCAGATGAGTCTCCTTAGGCTGCCTCTCCTCAGAGAATCTGACCACAGTCCTGGAACCTTCCCTCCGCCCCCTAAGCGTGTCTCTGTGCGGCTCTTCCACCAAGAAGCCTCCTAGGTCCTGGGACCCTTCTCTGCACCTAATCACCTGGCTATGCGGCCCCTCCTCTGAGCAGCCACCTGGGGCCCCGTACAATCGCTCCGAGTCCCAGAGACCCAACGCACACCTCTTCCTCCAGACAGCCGCCCGGTGTTCCGGTGCGGTCACTAGGAGTCCAAGCAACTCACTGCATGCCTCCTCCTCCTGCCAACTGCCAGTAGTCCTGGGCAGTCACTCCAAGTCCAAGTGACCTGCCCCTTTCCTCCTCCTCCTCCAGGTAGCCCCCCGGGTGTTCAGGAGCGGACACTGTGAGTCGCTCTGAGTCGCTCTTAGTCCATGTGACCTGCTGCACGCCTCCTCTGGGCAGCCGCCTGGAGCTCTGGTGCGGCCACTAAAGACCAAGTGACCCACCGTGCTCCTCCTCCAGGCAGCCCCCCCGGTGTTCAGGAGCGGTGAAGTCCAAACAACTTTGAGTCCAAACGACTCACCACTCGCCTCCTCCTCTGAGCAGCTGCCTGGAGCTCCAATGCAGTCACTGCGAGTCCAAGCGACCCACCGTGCTCCTCCTCCTCCTCCTCCTCCTCCTCCTCCTCCTCCTCCTCTGGGCAGGCCCCGGTGTTCAGGAACGGTCGCTGTGAGTCCAAACAGCTCGCCACGCAGCTCCTCCGGCAACCGTCCATAGCTCTGGTATAGTCACTCCGAATCCAAGTGGCCACGCTCCTCCTCCTCTTCAGGGCAGGCCCTGGTGTTCAGGAGTGGTTGCTCTGAGTCCAAAGAGCTCGCCAAGTAGCTCTTCCTCTGGCAACCACCTGTAGCTCTGGTGCAGTTGCTCTAAGTCCAAGCGCCTCGCCACGCTGCTCCTCCTCCTCCTTCTCCTCCTCCTCCTCCTCCTCCTCCTCCTCCTCCTCCGGGTAGGCCCCGGTGTTCAGGGGTGGTTGCTCTGAGTCCAAACAGCTCTCCTCGCAGCCCCTCCTCTGGGCAGCTGCCTGGAGCCCCAGTGGTTGCTCCGAGTCCCAGCCCTGTGCTGAGCAGCCTCCTCTATGATGCTCCCAGTTGTCTGAGTTCACTGCTCCAGCAGGGGGAGGGGTTCTCGCCAAGCAGCTCTACTTTACAATGTTCCCTGCGTTCCGGGATGACCACCCCATCCGGGACGCCTCCCCAACGGGAGAGACTCACCCGGCTGCTTTGAGTTGGTCCCAAGTCTCTCAATATCTCCTCTTTTGTATCCTGAGTCCTGGAGCAACATGAAATGCAGCCACCCTCTAGTCCGCCGTCTTGAAACCCCCAAGAAAGTTTTTTTTTTACATAACTTTTTTTCAGCTACAAACTAACATATTATTAATTTTTGTTTTAATCACCAAAACAAAACTTTCTTATAATAGTTTTTTAAAGATAAATGGATATACAGCAGAAGTTTTATTAAAAATTATAAAATGTCTCTTGATATATTTACTATTTCATTTCAAGAAATACCACTCTTGGTGAGATTATAAATTAATACAACCACCATGGAAATCAGTATGGAGGTTCCTTAAAAGATTAGGCATGGAACCACCATATGATCCAGCTATACCACTTTTCGGTATTTATCCTAATGAATTAATCATCATATTATGGTGATATGTGCATATCTATGTTTACAGCAGCACAAACACAATAGCCAAACTATGGAATGAGCCTAGGTGTTCATCAATGAATAAATGGATAAGAAAATATGGTTTATGTACATAATGAAATTTTGTTCAGACATAAAGAAAAATAAAATTATGTCATTTGCGGGAAAATGAATGGGAAGACAAACCACTATGTTAAATGAAATAAACTCCAAAGGTCAAAGCTTGTATGCTTTTTTTCGTATGTGGAAGATAGGAGAAAAGAAAAAGAAATTGTGGAGTTGGGGATCTCATGAAAAACAAAAGGAGAAAAGTAAAGGAACCAGAGGGTGGAAGATAGGAAGGGAGTGGAGAAGTGCTGGGGAGTGATATTGGCCAAATTATATTGTTATATTCTGAGCATGGATGAATATGTAGTAACAAATTCCATCATTATGTACAACTATAATGCATCAATGAAAATGTGAGAAAAATATAAATATTAAGTATGCATGATTACATCAATTGATCTGAGGAAAAAATCAAATAATATTAACTGAAATTTGTTGGATTACTTCATTTATTTATTTTGAAGTAATAACTTCACTTATGACAGCTAACTTTTATGAAAGAGCTGCTCTTAAAATGCTCAGATGACCTTTACTTTTTTTTATTTTTTTAACAAAAGTCCCTCTGAAAGGAAAAATGGATGTCTCACCAAAAAATGTACTCTTTTTCTAGAAGGTCACACCATAAAAGGCCCTTTTTCTTTTCTTTTCTTTCTTTTTTCATTTGCCAATGAAAAAAATTATGGTTTATCACATTTCCCTTTTTGTTTTTTGTTTTTAGGCTCTTTAACATGACTTTTTACTTTATTAAAGAAAGTATGTTTACTTGAGTATTTAGAATACAAATGTCTAGCTTTCCCCCCAAGAACTTTGCATATAATATCATCAATTTTAAGTATTTTTCAATGTTATTTGAAATTTTTTTAGAAATATGTAGAATAAATTTTAAATGAATAGTTTTGGAAATCTTTAAATAATACTTTATTCATTGGTTTCTCTGCTGTTAAGTCTACATATATTTCTTTGTCTAACATGATGCTTTAGGCAGTTTTACTTATGTCATTACCAAATAATTTCCTTTTAAAATACACTATACAATGTATTTCACAGCTTTAGTTCATTACATAAATAAATATTTTTTCAGTTTCATAGAATATATGTAAGTACTGATAATGTGCATACCATTCTACTAAAATTGGTATTTGGTAAAATGGGTGCATATAATGCTTAAGTATGAGACACTGGAAAAATGAGTAGAAATGTTGTTCAAATATGTACTGTGCTACTTTTAGTGTTGATTACATTTGCTTCATTAAGCATTTCCAATGTATTTAACCAACAATCCCTTTTTCCATCAACCACCTTTCAGAAAATAACTATTACCTTTCAAAGTATTAGAATAACAAGAACCACATAGTCTGAGCAGCACTTTTTTTTTAACAACACTTTTCAGAACATATCATTGTGTTTAGACTCTATATACTTAGATTCAATGATTTATCCTTCACTTAAGATCTCTTAATCATCTTTTATCCTCTATAATATAAATATGATCTATTACAGAGTACTGGTTTTAGTACTAAATGGAGTAAAACGTATTTTGAATACAAGGAAAGACTCTTGGCTCATGTGAGTTCTTATTTCCATATGTTTAGAAGTTTTTGTGATCATTTTTTAATATACAGTTATAACAGTGTCACGCTACATGGAAGACTGAGACAGATGTATAGGAATAACATTGAGAAGAACTAGGAAAAGCTAAGTGGTTTTCCAATTTAATAAGCTCCAAGCATTTTCTTCCACCCTCTGTAAATATTATTCCATTGATTCCTTAACACAAACAGCAATGACAAAGAACTACACAATGATCGTCGACTTGAATTTGCTTGATGCTTTAGTGCTTAGGCTCTAGATCCAGAGTACATTTCAATACTGAGTCAAATACTCCTTATCTATGTGACTAGTAGAAATTATTTGGTCCCAAATATATCATGTCTTCATCTGTAAAAAATGGATAAGAATAGTTCCTTCTCGGTAGGTTTAATTTGATAATTAAATAAAAAGCACTTTTTAATAACTGTGAAGATACTGAGATTTTATCCTCTTCACAAATTAACAAGTTAGCCTCACAGATTCAGGGATGCTGGCAGAAGAAATGAAACTCCTATGTCAGAGACAAAGAACAGTTTTTCACTCATAGCTGCAACACTAGCCAAAGTATCAGCATTTGTGCCAGTTCCACGGTGTGATGAGAAGAGGGCCAGATGATGCCTGCGTATGTGATAGTTCGCTTTATAGAAGGAAAACATTCACTCTCAAACCCAGCTTAAGAGACCAAGATATTAAATGGACAAGAAGTATACCTCATATTTACCCTGTCAAGAGATAAAAGAAATGTATATACTAACAAAACAGTAGATATTACTGGCAATTTGTGTATCTATTTAAAAATAACCATTGTTAGCTTTTGGTATGTGAAAATTCAAAAATTTTTAAACATAGTGCTACAGTTTGCATTTTGAATGTCCCCACCCCACCGCCCATCCAAGGGCTCATGTGTTAAAGCATTAATTTCCAGGTGATGCTATTATGAGGTGGTGGAACCTTTAGGAGATGGGGCCTAGTGGGAGGTCTTAGGGCATTGGGGCCTACCCTTGAATGAGATTGAGATGTTAGACTCTTCCTCTTTCTATTTTGCTTAGTAGCTTGTGATGACAATAGTATTGATCTACTAGGCCTCCTAGCCTTGTCACAGGTTCAAAACAATGAGGTCAATCAATGATGGACTTGAATTTCCAAAACCATAAGCCAAAACAAACCCTTTTTAAATTTTCTGTTCTTTCTTTTCCTTCCTTCTTCCTGCCCCTTTCTTTTTGTCATACCAGGGATCTAACCCAGAGCCTCATGTATACTAGGCACTTTTTTCTTTATAAATTAATTATCTCAGATATTTTATTATAGTAAAAGAAAGCTGACTAACACACATACCTATATATTTACAATAGACATTCAGTATCCTTATTTTGCAACTGTGAATGAATACCCTTAGTTTTCAAAAATTTGTACACACTTTGTGGTGGGTTTTGTAGATTTATTTTACTCATTAACTCTTTAAAAGAAAATTTACCATGTTTAGTTTAGATGCATGTAAGAAGGGCCTTTTATGGTATGTCCTTCTGGAAAAGGAGTACATCCAGAGTACATTTTTGTGAGACATCCAGTTTTCCTTTCACAGGTTATGGCAAAGGCAGTGTGGTTCTGAAGCCAGCAAGTAGGGTTACAGCTTCCTTATGTAGTTTAGTTCTAATAATGCAGAGGCAGCAAATCCCTTGATGTCCCAGTTCTGATACTCTGTTTCTAGCCGATTACTACACAGTCCTTTTCTTCAATCCTGTGAGCTATTTTCTATACCCCTTAATAGATCTCTTACTTAAATTAAGGAACATACACTCTATTGTTTATAACAAAGTACTTTAATCAATTCATCACTTACTGAATTCTTGAACTACAAGAAATAGGAATCTGGTAGAAAAAAGTAAGTAGCAAAGTTAATATCAGAATGTTTTTACTTGATCTTTGGGAAAGACTCTAGGAAGTAAATTTATCTCCAGGGCTGATGCTGCAATGTGGAATCAGGAGGTACGAGATGTTTATTCTAAAGAGTAGAGCAAACATACACATTTTCAGACTCATATTAAAACTCGATTGTCCAATCTAGTTTGAAAGAATAACATAAGATATTCTTAGGGAAGACATAATGATGGCTGATAAAGTCTGTAATTCAAATTTATGTGTTGATCATCAACTACATGCCAACTTCAGTACCAGGCACAGGGGATATAGTAGTGAACATGATAGGAAAATGTGCCTGCCTTCCTTGGTCTTAGATTGCAGATACTAGGCAATGTGCTCATACCAAAGGATAGTTACTATTTCAAAATGCAACTAGAATTTCATAAAAATACGAGGCAGCTTTTCTTAACACTGATGCCACATGAAGTATCTTAACTTTACCCTAAAATCTTTTCTCAGTGTTTCAGAATCATAAAAATTAAACAGAGTAATTTTCATAAAAAGAAATAACTTGATGTCATCTATTGTCCCTAGTTAGTCTTCATTAGCATTTTATTCTATCAGAGATATGAGCTGCACTGGCTTTAATGTAATGACTTAGAACCCCTAACAGTCTAGTGTATGGTTTACCCCCAAAGGTGCCATTACTTTTCATTGTTTTCTATTCAGTAATCATAAATTAATAAAATACTGCTATTCTCTCAGGAGTAGGGAAGGACATTATCTATTATAATATGTAATAAATATTTGTTAAATTTCTTCTTTAAAAATCTGACATAACCAGGCATGGTAACGCATGCCTGTCATCCCAGGAACTCAATGCTGAGGTAAGAGAATCACAAGTTCAAGGTCAGACTCAGAAACTGAGTGAGATTCTGTCTCAAAATAAAAATAAAAATGGTCTGGGAATGCAACTCATGATAGAACACCAGTAGGTTCAATATCAATTACCACACACACACACAAATCTTGGTATGGAGGATATTTGTAAATTGTTATATATATATATATGTATATATATGCATATGTATATATTTATATATGTATAAATATATGATTTTTAATAAAAATGTCAATATATAATAAGTCAAAATATATTTGTCAAAATAAAATATAAATGAAATGTCAAAATACTATATGCAATATATATTATATACACTATGATAATATATATTACATATACATATAATATGTATAGAATATATACATCACACATATAAATATACTCTGTAACTTATAATATTATATGATATATAATATGTTAGGAAAATAACAATGAATTAATAGAGTCAAAATTTTTGTTTGCAGTGTTAGGATTCAAACCTAGGGCTCATCTATGCTAGGAAAACACTCTTACTGAACTACTCCCCTAGGCATTACTATAAAAAGTAATGGTAGGTGTGATTTATTTATTGTTTTTGTGTTTGTCTTTTTATTGTCATGTATGTTGTAAAGAATAAAGACAGTAGTTATTACTAACATAGAATGTATCATAATCCTATTTATTTTTTCAGCTTTAAAAATCCTCACACAAAGTTGAGAGAAGTAGGAATAATTTTAAAAACAAGGATAATGAATCTTGGCAATTAAGTAACTTGCCTAAGATCATGCAGCTATAAATAGTTGAAGCTAAATTTAATTTTACTTTCTTTACTTGGAATTTTAATTCTTAAAATAATCCACATGCATCCTATTGCATATGTAATGCATTTAAATCTTCTAAACCAGGATAAATCTATATGAGAGTATTTTAATCATTTAAAAAATTATAGCAACCAAGATAAACTACAAACCAAGTTAAACTACTTTGTAATATGGGGATATCCTATCTTCTAAAAACTTCTAAAAATAAGCTAGCAATTATTTTTGGTTACTTCATACCAAAGTTTATTTTTTAAATGTTTTAATTTGACATAAAATTGTGCATATTTTTTGGGATCACATATGATTTTTTAATACATGTATACACATTGCAAAGTATTAAAACCTTAGACCACCATATCTATATCCTTAAATATTTAACTTTTCTTTGTAGTAGAATCATTTGATATATTTTCTTCTAGTTTTTGTGAAATATAAAATATATGTCATTTTTCTATAGTACACATTGTGAAGTGGCACACCATAACTAATTTGCTATGTTAACTATAGCTTTGTACCTGTCAATCAACATTTCTTCATTTCTCTCCACTGGCCCTACTCCGCCCAGCCTCTGATAACCACTGTTCTAGTCTCCATAGTCATAGTAAAACATAAAATTTTACATATATATATATATATATATATCTCACTGTGATATATATATATATATATATATATATATATATATCACTGTGACAAAATAGCTGAGAAATGAACAGAGAAGGATTTATTTTGGTTAATAGTTTTGAAGGTTTGAATCTATGGTCTACTGGCTCCACTGCCATTGGAACTGTGGCAAGGCAGAAACATCATAGCCAAAGGGTTTGGTAGAATAAAGCTTTTCACTTCATGGAAGACAGGAAAGAGAGAGAGAATGGCTGGGGAGAAGTCTATGGGGACTACCCCATGAGCACATCCCCAAAGATCTACTCCATTCAACCAGCTCCCATTCCTACAGTTTCCACCACGTCGCACTAATTCTTTCAATTATGAATACATCAGCAAATTATTCTGCTGAGGAGCTCAGAGATCTTATGCTCCAATAACTGCCCAAAAGCCTCACCTCCAAACAGTGCTGCACTGGGGACCAAGTCATTAACATATGATCCTTTGGGGAATATTCTAGATCCAAACTACAACAAAATATAATTTATTCAGAGTTTGTATCATGAAAGATGTTGAGTTGTATCAAATACTGATCTTCATCTGTAAAGATGATTATATGTATTTTGCTCTTCATTCTTTTGAAGTGGTTTGTCACATTTATTGTTCTGTGTACATTGGAACATCATTGTAATCCTGGATGAATCCCACTTGATCAGGATGAATAATCTTTTTAATATGCTGTTGAATTCTAGCATATCGGTAAGTATTTTTGCATCTACATTTAACAGGGACACTGATTTATGACTCTTTTTTGTTGTGTCCTTGTCTGGTTTGGGTACCAGGATGCTGATAGATTGTCTGTTAAAGATTTTTCTTTTCTTATATTTATTTTTGGAATAATTTGAGAAGAATTGGTATTTCTTCAAATGTTTGGTAGAATTCAGCAGTGAAGCCATCTGGTCCTGGACTTCGCTTTGACATTATTGATTTAAATAGGTTTGTTTTATTAGTCTGTTTAGGTTTTCTTTGTATTTGTAATTTAAACTTAGGAAGGTATAAGTGTCTAGGAGTTTATTCATTTCTCATTGGTTATCAAATTTTTTGGGTTATAGTTTCTTATAAGTCTCTAATGATTTTATGCCTTTATGTGGTGCCAGTTG
The DNA here is from genome assembly GCF_902686455.1 of Sciurus vulgaris. Taxonomy (NCBI): domain Eukaryota; kingdom Metazoa; phylum Chordata; class Mammalia; order Rodentia; family Sciuridae; genus Sciurus; species Sciurus vulgaris. The sequence continues at coordinate 40,366,027 of NC_136469.1, read as the reverse complement.
TAATGTTTCCTTTATTATCTCTGATCTTATGTACGTGGTCATCTCTCCATTTTACTTAGTCTAAGATTTTGTAATTTTAATTTATCTTTTCCAAAAAACAAAAAAAAAATGTTTAATCAATCTTTTGCATTATTTTTATTATTCTCTAATTTATTTCTGCTCTCATTTATTATTTCTTTACTTTTACTAATTATGTATTTGGTTCGTTTATTTATATTGACTTGAGGTGCAGTGATAGTTTGTTTATTTTACATCTTCACACTTTTCTGCTATAGATATGATTGCCATAAATTTCCCTGTTGGTGCTGCTTTTGCTTTTGGTGTGTTGTCTTTCCTGCATCATTTTCTTCAAGGTTTTTCTTTTTTTTTTTTTTTCAATTTCCATTTTAATTCATTGATCCACTGGTTGTTCAGAAGAACGTTAATTTCCATCTATTTGTATAGTCTTCAACTTTTTCCTTATTGATTTCTAGTCTTATTGCATTATGACCAGAAAACATACTAGTTATGTCATTTATAATGTTTTAAAATTTGTTGAGACTTTAGGTTAGTAATATAAATGTCAAAATCAAAATTAAAAATGTATGCTTCATAGTCAATTAAGAATGTGAACAGGCTATGTTAGTATGGGAGACCATACTAATAAAAAGAATGCAACTTCTCTGCAATTTAAATAAAGGATAATTTTATTGACTTTTTTTAAAGGTTAAAAATATTTTATTTTGTTTTATCACATACACTTTTCCTATTAATATTAAAAGCAAGATGTTTGGAAATTTCTGGATTTTAGGCTGATTTTTAAAATCTTCAGGCAAATGTCACATAAGCTTAATTTCACCATGGAAAATAATTTTATATCAACATAAAGTAAGAAAACATCCTCCTCCTTACTCAAAAAAGAGTTATAAGCACTAATGATTCTTAAGGAACAACTAATTATTGCATACAGTGGATAAAAATAGTCAAGGAAATGTTCATCTGACAATCCAATAAATTATGAGTAAAGGGTAGTTGAGATTTTAGCAGAAAATGTCTTCAGAACATTTCCCTTTTCATTTCAAAGGGCAAAACTTAATTTAAAATATGAATAGAGCTGTCTATCTGCAGTAACTGATAAAGCAGTAATTATTTTTGCCCAATTAGTAAAGGGCATGTGATAAATATTTACTGAAAAAATAACTTACTTGAAGCTCTTCTGTTTGCTTGATATTGTTGTTTTCTGGATTTTGAACATTTTATTAAATGACACCTAACTTTATTCTCCTATACCCGGTTAAGCCGAGTCAAATAATAATGCCATGTGATGAAGAGCCAAATATCTTGGGCTAAAACCTGTCTTGTCCTTTAAAAATATATAAGATTGCATTCTTCATGTGCAACAAGATATTTTAAAATAGGTATATATTGTGCAATGACTAAATCTAGCTAATATATGCATTATTTCACATAGTTATCACTTTTGTGATTAGAACACTTACAATTCACTTTCTTGAATTTTTCAATATATCATTATTGATGACAACCAGTCTGCTTTACATCTTTGAACTTATTCCTCCTAACTGGAATTTTATATATTTCATTCATTATGTACCTGGATTTAGCATTCTCTGGTCATAGGCAAATTACCTCACTAGTTTAACTCTCAGCTTTCTCTTTTTATAATTATACACAACCAATAGCCCTGTTTTAACTATTGTGAGGATTGCTTATGATTATATAATAGAGAAATATTTTAATCAATTTCAGTTTCACAATAATTATTAGCTTAAATAACTATTAGCTTAAATGGTATTGTAATTTACTGAATGACTTGACATGTGAACTAGACTTAGGGAATCATTCAATTACTGTATTAGGGGTTTCTGTGGATGGCAGTAGACAAATATCTGAAGTGGGAAAGGGTTGCCTTTCAACATTAATATCATTTGTAGCACTGAATTAAATCTCCTAATTTTCTAAACATTGGATCTAATTTTTGCACAACAGATTTACCTTGAATCTGTTTACTCAATAATGTAAGTTGTTTAATTTTATGCACAGTTTATTCATAGAACCTCTGTCCCATAACTCTTTTAATCAAGAAATGATTGACAAAACAGATTTATCTTGTATCTGCTTTACTCAATAATATAAGTTGCTTAATTTTATGCAGTTTATCCCTAGAACCTCTGTCCTATGACTCTATTAATCAGGAAATGATGTGTAGTTCTACTTATTCAAGTTGAAAAGAATGGGTAAATCATTGTTTATATAAGATTATAAGGAAACAAAATTTATTAAAATGTATTTATATATACTTCACATTTATACATAAATATGTAAAGGTATAAAATTAAATCATTTTCTACAGTTTGAAAGCTACTACTTATTATACATAAGTTTATGTGTACTCACATAAGACCTCTGGAAACCATGAGCCCTCAAGTAACTTTTTTCCTCTAAAATTGTTCGGGTCAGATCTTTAGTCACTGCTGTGAAAAGCTGATAAAATAATGGCATTGTCTGTGAGTAACTATCTACTTTTATGTCATATTTACCATTTATATTTATTTTGGAGTTGCAATTTGCAAATCAGGAAACACATTTTTCATTAAGAATTTAAAAAGTAAATTGTCATCTTGATCATATGTTATGAATAACTGAATCTTATTGGGAAGCATGCATACATTGTGTTCAGTGCAAACTCTTAATTTCATAAGAAGATTTTAGGATTATACATGTATTACCAAATTTCCATTTTCCCTTAATTAGGAAAATTGTGTGCCATATATGACACAAAAATACCAAATTTCAGATACAAGCAAAACATTGTTTAATGCTGACAAGCTACGTCAAATTTATAAGACGAAATGATTTTTGTAATATCACGAAAGTGCTACAGCACCAAAAATAGGAGTTAAATCTTTGGTTATGATAGAGGTGTGTGGAATATCAATGGATTTCATTATTGTAGTCATACAATAAATAATGTGTGGACAACTTAGACTTTCAACAAATTGTTTACCTTTTTGATGTTTTATGATTAAAATTTATTCTGTGTGGCACTGATCAGGACCGTTAGTAAGACATATCTGTCTAGAATGAAATGAAAGGAAGGAAAACAGGTAGCACCTTGGTTCAAAAGTATTAACTGTGGAGTCCCAGAATAAGAGGAACTGGCTCTGATCTTCTTTAGGATACAGCATTTTCTCAAATTTTATGGAATTTAAGAGGGAACTCTGAGGAGTGGCAGATAGCATGGAAGATTTTTTTTTAATTAAAAAGATGCAAAACTACTGGACACAACACAAGGAAATAAGTAGGTACAGGTACACACACACATATAACCAGAAAAAAATACACATTATTATTCTTTATGGCTGAATAATATTCAATTGTGTATATGTACCACAGTTTCTTTATCCATTCATCTATTGAAGGGCATCTAGGTTGGTTCCACAATCTAGCTATTGTGAATTGAGTTGATATAAAAATTGATGTGGCAGTGCAGTAAAATGAAATTAAACCTCTCTCTCTCACCCTGAACAAAACTCAACTCAAAATGGATCAAGGACTTAGGAATTAGACCAGAGACCCTCCAACTAATAGAAGACAAAGTAGCCTGAATCTTCATCATGTTGGCTTAGGATCAGACTTCCTTAAAAAGACTCCCAAAGCACAAGAAATCAAAGCAAGAATCAATAAGTGGGATGGATTCAAACTAAAAAGCTTTTTCTCAACAGAACATATAATCAATAATGTGAAAAGAGAGTCTACAGAGTGGGAGAAAATTTTAAAGAACTTACAAAACTTTACACCAAAAATACAAAGAACCCAATCAATAAATGGGCCAAGGAACTGAACAGACACTTTATAGAAGATATACAGGCGATTAATAAATATATAAAAAAGTGTTCAACACCTCTAGTAATTAGAGAAAAGCAAATTAAAACAACTCTAAGATTTCATCTTACTCCAATTAGAATGACTATTATAAAAAACACAAACAATAATAGATGTTGGCATGGATGTGGGGAAAAAGGCACACTTACATTGCTGGTGGAGTTGCAAATTGGTGCAGTCACTCTGGAAAGCAGTGTTGAGAATCCTCAGAAAACTTGGAATGGATCCACCTTTTGACCCAGTTATCCCACTCCTCGGTTTATACCCAAAGGACTTAACATTAGCATACACACACAGCCACATCCATGTTTCATTTATGTTTTAATTAACCCAAACTCCAAAACTTTTTGTGCCTGGACCAAAAATGAAAATAAAATACTCCAATGCCCACATGCCTTAGCTTGCTCTCTTCTATTTAACCACATCACCTTTCTAGACTTTTGTTTTCTGTGAAAATCAAAAAGAAATGAGGAAATAGTATCTGTCCTGGGATTCAATCTGACCTGGTCCTGTAAGTAGGCTAATGGTCATTAGGGAATTCCCAGGTCTAATAGCCCTGAGTAAAATTGAGAAGAGAGTAAGAAATAAACTTTACTTAGTCCCAGGAATTGCTTTCCTTGAAGGGAGATATCAGTGAAAGGACAGTTAGAGGGAGTTCACTAAAACAAGGACCCCCACAGCTTAGCCCTGGTTAACATGGTTGTAGAAGGCATAATGAGGTGGAAAATAGTATTTAAGAAAAATACAATGAGTAGGGAAATTTGCATTCATGGAAGCTTAATAGAAAGGATTACATTTCAAAAAATACTTAAGATTCGAACACATTTTGAAAAACTTCAGTTTAACAAATTTGTTATAAAATATCACATATTAAGAAAAAGTGACACATTTTGTTGTTGCACGTTAACATATTTTATAGCTCTTGCTGTGCCCATCCTCCACTAATTCTATTGCACTGATTTAGTAACCAACGTAAGAAAGTAAACGAATCACAAAAAAGGTCCAGAAAATAATATGCTTTCTCCTGAATTATTTAAACTACTTTTCAAAAATGGCATGGGAAACCCTGCTTTGAGTCATATTACCTCTATTGCAAATCTAACACAACACCCCCTTGCAGAGTCATCTCTTAGGTAACAGATAAGTCTTATGATATTTTCAGTTGGATGTAATAGGACTTGAACAGATTAAGGGTCACATTTAAAGGAAAATGCTTTTATTTTAAAGCTCAGTTTTTCAGATAATTAAGGTCGGGTAGAGATTAGTAGAATTTGGCTGTTTGGTCATTCTGGAGGGTACAGACTGGCTGATAACCCTATGTGATGACCGCATTCAGCCCATCTGTTCTGTGGTCCCATGGTTCCAATGATCTCAACAGCAGCAAATTGGACTTGAATAGTGGAACCACATATGCAACCACATTTGCAAAGATTCAAAGCAGTAGTCATATACCTGGACCCATACCCAAGAACTATACATTTAAAGCTGCCTGTGTGTGCCTCAAGCATCATAAAGGCTTGCAGTTGGCAATCTGATTTTTCCAAAATGCTGAATAACTTCTTGGTAAACTCTGACTATATTGAATAAAAAAGATAACCTTCCATTTTTTTCACATAGAAAAAATCTTATAAATTTTAATTCATATTAATAAATATCAGCATATGTAACATCAAATTAGACTTTTAAAAGTCTGATAGAATGTAGGACAATATTTTTATTAAGTGTATATGTGTTTGTGTGTGTGTGTGTGTGTTCTGGGGATTGAACCTAGGGGTGTAGATCCCCAGACCTTTTTAAAATTTTCAGACAGATTCTTGCTAAGTTGCCCAAACTGATCTTGAATTTGTGATCCTCCTGCCTCAGACTCCCAAGTAGCTGGGATCATATGTGTGTAACACCGTGCCTCACTAAGGAGAATATGTTATTGTGTAGCCTTGTTGCATTGCAGGCCTACCACACATTCTGGGGGCCTGTGTTATTGAGACATACGAGGCTAAGATACTACCTCCATATTGGAGAATAAAAGCAGACACTCTCTCCCCTCAGATTTCCTAAACTTTCCTTTTATAACTTTAAAATAAATTGGTAAGCCTATGTTCAGTCTTCAGAGTAGTCATCCTCCTTGGAATTTATCTGAACAGTTATAGAACTTTGTCAATTCACAAATATCAAGCAACTTTACTGGTGTATTACTCATGGTTAGTATATTTTTGTCTCTAAAAGGTGCCAAACTAGGTCAAAACTAGCTTTAACTAAAAGATTAACCCTCTAAATTTGAAAATCTCTTTGGATTCTCTTTCACTTCCCAAATTACGCTGAGCTATGTTGTGAAGTATGTTTTATCCAAAGTTCCATATTAAGATTATATAATATTATGAAGATACTAAAAAATGCCAAGAACATAGAGATATCCAAAATGGAATTATAAAGCTGATTTTTATTTGAAGCCTTGGGAAGCCATTAAAGAAATTTAATCTCTCTAAATCCCCATGTACGTTAAAACCTAGAGACACTAAAGTCCAAAGGAATTAAAATGTAAAAAAAAAAAAAAAAAAAAAAAAAAAAAATCCATTTTCTAACCCTGTAAATTCCAAAGAAAACAAAAATTTCCCCATTTCCTATCCTGCTCAGCATGAGCCCTAGGGAGTGTTAGAGCCAGGTTGTAACACAGCTTCCTTAACAGCTGCAGCCTGGGTAGCTGTTTTCCATGGGCTTGACATGTACCTCTTACAAACTCAGAATTTGAATTAGATCGATACCAAATTTAATGTGTCTCTCTTTCAAAAGTCCATAGATTATTACCCATCTGTTTTTTTATCAAACAAATTTAGAAAAGAGGCTTATTCCAGAACCAAAACCATGTTATCCTACTCAGAATTATGTTTCAGAAACAAGGATGTGGTTTTGACAAAGACTAAGAGAAACTCAAGCTCTTGGAGAGAATGAGGTTATAAAGTGAAAATATGCCTTGTTCCAGTCACTTTTGGATGTCAGTTAGTCTATGCCAGTTGCCCATATCAATGAACTTTTGAAAGTAATTTTAACCAGAAGTTCCCAACAAAGAGGTTAATCAATGGCACCAATGTTATTGTATGTGGGGAAAGAGGAATCTTGGTGAACCTTCCCTTTTTTCTCAGATAGTGAGACAAAACCACCTTCTTTTTGAAGTTGAGAAATATAGAATAATAACCTAGCCCAATCTTAGTTTAAATATTAAACATTTTTTAATTTCCCATTTGAAATGAATTTCCTTTAAAAGTAAAGTTTTTGCTAAAACTTATGTGATTTTATGGTGAGTCCAAATCCAGGGAATGAAATGGAAAGGATAAAATAGGGAGGGAGAGGATGTTGGAGAGCCATTGGAGTAGTGTTTGCTAACTTGACCCTCATGCCTAATGATTAGCTAGCAATTTGCTCTCACAAGACAACAATTGTACTATTTGAAGCTATTTCATCTGCAAATACTCCATCCATGGGAAAAAAGGGAGAAGAATTCTTCTGAATTCACCACCACCCTCCAAAGTTTCTAATGCTCATGCAACATTTCCTGGATACATGCTGAGTTGCATCTGTGCCTCAGTGGGTCATGCGTGGTGTGGGGTGTCATGTTACTCAGCATACTCATACATTTTAGGGAATAAGCATTCACCAAGGACTGCTTTGGAACAGTGGCAGCTTTGATTCAGCTGCATGATTGAGAAAATAAATAAGCTGTTATTTGAGTTATTCAATCAGGAAGAAAAACAATGAGGCAAACCTGGGATGATGAATGAAACTGAATTCAGCACCCTTCCCTTTTATCTTAAGTCCTGTGATTCTGCCACACCAAAGCTACACCAAATGTGGCTCTTTTTTAGCAACCAGCACTCTGTGATTTCTTGTGGACTAAGATTTAGTGCCCATGCCACAGTGGCTCTAATGACCAACTGCCTTGATGCTATAAACTTTTTGAAATCTGTGAATTCTACCTCCTAGAGAAAGTTTTAGTCCTATTTTGATTTTAATATCACTCTAAGATGATTCCTAAATTAGGTGAGCCAGTAATGCTTCACAGTTTGCACTAGGACTCTAGTAAGGTCAACAGGTCTGCCAGGAGTTTTCACACTACTGTCCTTCCTCAGATTTTGAATATCTTAGGTGTCGAATAGTATTTCTAACTGGCTACTTCTTTTTTATGCAATAATACAACATCACTTCTGTGGGTTTGTTTTCCTACTCTTCCTCTTTTCTCTTTTGAAAATCTATTGATGGCCTGCTTATGAAAATGGTTTCTTTCTTCCTCTCCCATGTAAAGAAGTTAGCTCTTTCCTGCATCTAACTACCTCGCCCCTCTTACCATCCTTATGTTTTTGTCCAGATATATATTTTTGAGGATTTTTGAGTCAATATATCCTAATTCTATGAATTACTTCCATTGATTTAGCAAATCTGTGCACCTTCTCTTTCTTGGCTTGGATAATTTCACTCAGGAGATATTTTTTCTAATCACAGCATGAAGTTAATCTATCATCATCCCATCTGCCTTCTGTCTTATGCCTCTTTTTGCTACACCTGCTTTCATGGTTTCCACTCCATAAATATATCTAACGCATTCTCTCAAGGAGCAGAGAATTCCTGAGTAGCCCATGGAATGTAACATTATCAATTAAAATTAGTATATTTTTTTTCAAATCTTAGGTATTTAGATTAGCTCCATAATGTCAAGATAGTTCTTTTTACCATTTCTTCTTTATCTCAGAAGGCAAAGTGAAATTTGAAGCATCCTATATAAGCTTGACCGTAATAATTCAAAAACAGAATTCTAGTTGAATTATGCAGTATGCCTAGACAATAGCTACCTTGAAGTATAAAATTAATTCCTTGCAGTCAAGGTTGTAAGGTGCAGTGAAACTAGCAAATAACTATTCTGTTCTTTAAAATCTAAAAGATAGGCATATAAGGAGATTATCTTTTCCCTGCAAAAGAACTCTTGTTACAGGATAATTATCTGACTATAGTTTCTACAGTCCATCGGTGAGATCTGCCGAGGCTTGACTGCATTCCAGGTACGCCGAGGATAGTACACATCAAGCTGCTACAGTCTACATTCTAACAACCAGTTTTCCCCAGGTCCTAAAGACCAGCCCCTTTGCTGAGGACTCTGAGGGTGTGTTATGACTGTTGTTGCCCACATACAGTGCATTTAAGTTTCTTAGGTCCATATAGCTCCTACTTTGCTCAAATCCAGGATTTACAGTACTATTGTCAAGGTCAGTGTATCACTGTTATGGTCTAGGTTTTGCAAGTTTGTCTTTAATATCTTTAAAAGAAATCGTCTATATACAGGGTCCTTCAGAACTTGAAATGAACCAGGAATGATGGAGCATGCCTGTAAACTCAACAGCTCAGCTGAGGCAGGAGGATCTCAAGTTCAAATCCAGCCTCAGCAAATTAGTGAGACCCTAAGCAACTCAGTGAGACCCTATCTCTAAGTGAAATACAAAAATAAAAAATAAAATAAAATAAGTAAAAAATATAAGAAAAAGGCTGGGGAATGGTAGCTCAGTAGTTAAGTGCCCTTGAATTCAGCCTGGTAGCAAAACCAAAACACAGCAAACACACAAAAAAAAACCTGCAATCACAGCCAAAGTAGGAAAACAAAACAAAACAAAACTCATCCATACTTGATTTAAAACTTGATTTAAACCTAAAATTAATTTAAATAATGTAGACTAAACCTTTATAAAAATCAAACAAACACAGAATCTTGATTCCTAATGTCTGAAGGCAAATCATGCAAGGATTCCAACCTACTAAACAAAGTCATCAAGAGTAGAGTAACCAACAAGAAAACAAAGAAACTAAGTAGAGTAATACCAGTTGTTTTTATAAATTTCTTCCAAGTTATAACTTTTTGCTAACTCTTGTCTTTCCCTAAATAAGAATGAAGGAGAACAAAGGGAAACTGGAAAGGAATAGAGTTCTACCACATGGAAGGAAACATTAGGGAGGAAGACATCTCCTCTTCCTGATCTCCAGGCCCCAATTTTCGGCAGTCATTCCCCGAAGCTTGGGTGAATGGACTGACTATTACAGTGATATTGGGAAATGTTTAAACTTTAGTAGACACTTGTGAAGTTATTCTGAGAAGCTGTATTTAAATATCTAAAATCCATAATGCTATCAGATTCTAAAAAGCCTAACAAAATGTGTAGAAAAAAGAGTAAAAATCATGATTGGAAAAAAGTCTATATACCTCCTGAAATTTAATATTATTAAGCCCTTAGAACTTTGATATTCACTTGACATGCATTTGATATGTATAAATTTCTTCTGGTATAATTTAACTGAAAGTTATAAAATAAAACTTTCTATTATATTTGTAAGTACTGAAAGAAGGTGATTTTTCTCTACCAAAATTGAGTAGAATTAAAATTCACAAAAAATACTATTTACTTAATTTTTTCATAGTTTTTCTTAATTTTAGAAATTGGAATGTTCTCATATATGATTGAATTAAAATTTGGGTTCCATTATTTCATTTTTACATCATTCCATTTTTCTCTTTTCAATAATAATCCAATTTTTAGGAATTTATATATTCTGTTTAGATATATGAGATTAAGTCAATATAAGATAATCAAATTCTAATAGAATAAAGAGTAAGAACAATAATTAGAACAATAATTATGAAAATCAGCATTTTTCTTGAAAATCATCAAGACTACTGTAGGTGACACATTCCTCAGGATAAATCATATTTTTTTGTTTTCTGTACCTGAAAGGTGATTATGAGATTTCATGTTTTACCTCAATCTGCCTCCTAGAGATTACAGCCATGGAGGGTTTGTAAGAGTTGTGCTTCAATTTCAATTGTGAATTAGAGAGAATATTCACAATTGATGAAATGCAGTCCATTACATAGGGATTTAGAGTGCTAAACATGTCTTGAACATCAGGGCAGAGAGAAAACACTCACCTAGCTATAACAAGGAGATAAACCATAAATATATTAACTGTCTTCTAGAAACAAGTGATCTATCGGATAAGTCAAAATATATGGGGTGAAAAATTTAGTAACAGAATAAATAAGATTTGCTAGGAACAATAAATAACAAGTGTTGTTTGAAAGAATAAGATTTGATGTAGAGCTTGAAAACTGGACTAAGTTTGGAAAGTACTTCTTAGAAGAGACACAAATTCTAAGTAAATAGTACAACATAAGCCAAGTCTAAGATTTAAAAGAGTCAAATGATAAGCGGAGGTTCTTTGAGAGATCTGAACCAGTGTTTTCTTTCTGGAAACATAAAAAGAGTATGACTCCAAAATTTTAAATGTATTTGTGTAAAGTATTCTGTCCCACTGTTAGGGCTTATGTTAAACCATATGCTCTATTCTTTGCTTTGGAAAATCTGGTCTCCAGCTATGAGCCAATTTAGGGGAACTCTTGTTCTGGAATTCAAGTCATAGCTTGATGATGAATAGACAGCAATGGTTAAGCACTAGAGTAGCATTAAATATCTGGTGTGAGAATGCTCCAACTCTAAAAACCAATTTCCAGGCATCATTGAACCCTAGTTTTTACCACTGTATCTCTTCTGGAAATACAGATTTGTTCTGCCTTTCTGGGGTTATCTACAAACTACTCTAGTGTACCTGGGGTTCTTATTTTTTTATTTTGCAAGAGAACATCCCTCAAAATCTAATAAAGTTAAACAGAGTTTCCACATGGACCAACTCTTCAACTCCTAGGTATATAACCAAGAGAATAAAAACATGTTCACATAAAAACTTTTACATAGCTGGTTTATACCTTAGTCCCAGTGATTTGGGAAGCAGGAGGAACATTTCAATCACAAGGCCAGCACCTCGCAATTTTGTGAAACTCTGTTTCAAAAATAACAAAAAACGACTGGAGATGTAATTCAGTGGTACAGGGCCCCTGGATTTAATCCTCACTACCACACACACACACACACACACGATAGAAGAAAACCATTGCACAAATGATCATATCAGAGTTATTAATAAGAAAAATGGAAATCTAATTTTTCTTCAGTAGGAAAATAGATGAACACATTTGGCACATTAATACAATAGAATATTATTCTGCAATAATAAAAGGAACAAAATACTGATGTATGTGGCAACATAGACAAACTTTGTAAACATTATACTAAATGAAAGAAACCAGGCAGACACAAAAGGCTGGATATTTTAAGACTGGATTCATATGAAGTGTCAAGAATAGGCAAATATATGGAGATTGACTGTTAATGGATGTGGGGGCTTCCATTTTGTGATAAATGAAAATGTTCTAAAATTAGATTATGATGATGATTCTACAACCTGTGATTCTACAAAAACCATTGAATTGTCCACTGTAAATGGGTGAACTATATGGTATGTGAACAGTTTTTCTTCCTAGCATGCTAATCATATTATTATGCAGAAATACACATTGCATTGAACTTTTCTGGTCTTAAAAATAATGTATGATTGTCATTTGTAAAAAATAAAAATGAACTTGCATGTTATTTTTCTTTTCTATATAGTTTTTCTATCTCAGTACCTCAGAGTGCTATGATAAATTTGTAATTTTATAGATATACCGATGTACTGGAAATGAAAAAACAGTTTTGAGATATACTACATGATATAACCTTTTTATTTTGAAATAGTGTTGTATCTTGAACTCCTAAGCTCAGTATCTTGAACTCTATAAAAAGCAAATTAACCTAAAAGTAGGAACAAAGCATTGAGAAATCATTTAGAATCTCCACTTATGTTTATATTCTGTACTAGCAAAGTAATAGGAAAATTGTGGAAAGAGGTAATATGTTCCACTTCTTAAAACAAAAACAAAAACTAAACTAAGAAACAGGTTAAATTTGCATATCAAAACTGAGCAACAAAAATTGTAGGCTACTTTTCATCTTTATAGCCTGCCACTGCCACAGTTAATTTGTAGAAAACTGGTCAGAGTTTATTGAGTTGAAAGATTATTTATATAATATACATAGAAACAGAAAATACTAAATGATGTTGAACTCTTTATGCATGCACAGAATAATGTAGGGATAAAAAGTAATCCTTATTTTCTATGTACAGCAGTTTTATTATTTTTATTTTATGCCACCTATTAGCTTCAAGTCCATGAGTTAATGTTTTTAAATGTTATTAATTATATATTAAGATGTATTATTTTCTTTTATATTGTCTACTGGTAATACAAAGGGTAATCAGAGCTCATATAACCTTGAAATATGAATCCAAGAAATGCGTTTTTAGGTGGCATATTTTATAATTGTAGTCTTTTGCATTATGCAGTTTTCTACTGAAACAATTATTGTATTCATTTTGTGCTTTTGCCTTTTCATAGAATTGCTGCATTTCATTAACAATTAAGGTCATGTTCTGGTTCACTCCAAGTACACTCCTTTGCCCCTGCCCCATATCCAATCATGCTATTAATAGTGCCAGCTCTGGTTAACATTTATATCAGAGTTGAGCAGAGATATTACAGTGAAGTGCAAATTAAAGCCTGCTAAAATGCTGCTGCCAACAATTATACTGGGGCACTAGTACATTTTTCATTTATTTCAATGGGTCAGATTAACAAGGCTGCATGCCATATTATCATAAAAGGTGGACCAGGCTGTCAGTTCTGATTACTTTTAAAGGAATGGTATTTCAAAGAAGGTTGTGCTAAGTGAAAACACATCAATAACTAACTAGTAGTTTACGTGTATGTAATTATCGAAACTTTTTATAGAAAATTGAATCTTCTATCAAAATTCAATCTTTACTCCCCTTACTTATTTATATATTTATTTTATTTTTAATTTAATTTGTCTACAAAATGAAACATCTTTATGCAAACTAAATAGAAGAGAAACATTCTTGCATTTCAATAACTTCTTGAGAAAGAACCCTGTTTAATTTAAAATACCATAAAGCAAATTACTGTCCTAGAGGAGGACTGTGTAAATCAAGCTGAAAGAGTCAGTAATTCATCTTCCATACTAAATATTCAAATCAAAGATGACCTAAAGACATCTATGTGAAGGGAGATCATAGCCCAATAATTTTCTATCTAGTTCATTGTGCTTTGGGTAATGGTATCTATTTCCTGGAACACAAATGAAAATTGTATTTAATAATTCATTGTTTATTCCTGAATAATATGAGCAAATATCACTGCAATTATATTTGTTTCTACAGAAAAGAAATATCAAATCAGACTTTTTGTCACTGCTCCAGAAGAATGGTGTGACTTATGTACTATGTCCAGAGTAAACAGTCTTTAAAAGATAACTTTTTAAATTAAATTTTCCTTAATCAAATAACAATCCTTGATTAAATAAGATCCTTTCTTACCAAAATCAGGGTGTTCTATGGTCTATTTTAAGTAAGAAATATAAGGAAAGTAGAATATAGTTTAATGATATTAAGATGGAGAGTGAAATGTGGTTTAAAAGAATACCTTTGTTGTATTTGTAGAGATGGGATAGGAACATAATCATGAGGACCAGTTTAGAGCATAGCATGGAAGCTAATGTGGAAACAAGTAGTCTCTACTTGATGCTTATTGTGTTTCAGGCACAGGTTTATTCACTGGAGAAATAATAATTACTATTACTACTTTTCTAAGTGCTATTTTATAATATAATGAAACAAATTAAAAATCACCCAAACAAGTTTACTTCAAATATTGATATTGGTCCTATACAGACATAAATGTATTTAATAAAAATTGTTGAGAAAATAAGATATGTGATCGTTAAAGAATGTAGTCTGATGATACTAACCTGATGTAAAGTGTTAGTAGATCTAATGATAAATATCTAAAAGAAGGTGCTGTAATATCAAATGGCAAGAGCGAGAACTCTGAGGTCGATATGTGTTCAAAAATTGGAAAGAAAACACATGTGGCTAGATCATTATGAGTGAAGTGGAAGTTCACGTAGGAGATCCAAGAAAGCCTAGATGATTATACTTGAGTTATGGCAGTACATAGGACAGTAGCTTGCAGAGGTCAGATCTGAGAATTTTGGAAACTGCAACAATAGTGATGTTTATGGCTTAGTAATAGTTTAGCTATGAAGAGTGAGAGCAAAGGAGTCAAAAATAACTCTTAAATGACCATGCTGTTGTTTTTGTTTTTGTTTATTTGTTTGTTTTTCAGTGATGGGGTTTGAATTCTGGGCATGGTGAATGCTAAGCTGAGCCTCCCTCCAACCTCACACTTAAGTTCCTGAACAGAGAATCTTGGTTGTAATTTTTATGGCAGGCAACACAAAAGGGCAAAGATTTAAGGGGAAGAATACAAGTGCAATGTTTTATGTTTTGGGTTGTGCTGCTTATTACCCACATGAATAAATATGAAGAATAAGGAAATTTTACAGTTTAAAAAAATATAGTAGAATACATTCTTTTGGACAAAGAACACACATTGTGGAGAGCTCATTTAACTTATCCAGGACTTCAGGTATTAAATGGTAGAGAAAGGGTAAAAACAATGCATTTTTTCTTGATTTTTGAATTAAGTCTGATACTACTTATCTTGATTCTGCTACTTAACTGTTTTTGGAAGACTCACTTCATCTATTTAAGAGCATTCTCATTTGTTAGAAAATAACATTAACATTTGAACTACCTATATCCATAAGATTTGTGAGGAAAGAGAATATAGTAGAAACAAACTAAAGTGTGGAAAGTTCTTTATTCACATAAGATGTTAGAAAAACAAAATATACAATTTGCATATACATAATTTCATTCCGTATTTTGATATTTTGTCCTTAAAGATACAGCAGTTATGCAACCTGTTATACACACATATATTTACCCACGATAATATTAAATGGGTAATTCCTGTGAATAGTAATGCCATTTGTTCTATTTTTATCACGTTATACATTGTAAGTAGAATACTAATCTCTCCTCTCTACCTTCTTTCTGCCTGTCAGCCTCACTCTCTTTTTCCTGTCTTTTATTTCTTATTGTATTCCTTCCTGCCTACATTCTGTTCCATTATTCATTTAAGCATTTTTTATTTAGTGTCAACTCCACTAAGGTAATATATAACCAAGTGATTGAGAATCCAAACTTCAAAGCCAGGCACGTAGGATGAATCTGGAAAGCTTGTTATTACTGGGTCCCAGAAAAGTTGTTGTTACTATGCCTTAGTTGCCCATCTCTTCAGTGGCAATGCCAATAACTACCACATAATGTTGCTGGGTTCAGGATGAATAAAGCTCATGGAACTTCTGGCACACAGCAAATGTCAATATAAATGGAATTCATTTATTATGAAATTATTATTCCTTGCCACAAACTGTAATAGATATAAACAATTTGAAAAGAGCAAAATAAGGAATGACCCCTGCTAATAATTTATGATAACCCAAGATCTATGGGAACAAAGTCAGAGCTGAGAGGCATGACAACACAAAACAATAAAAATAAATGATATCTGATTGCCAGCTTAACCAAATAATACAGTAAGTAAATAGAAGCTAAACGATATTATCAAGAAAAAATTTTACATAAATTAACTATATTTGGGTCTATGTAGTCAATTGCAGTTATTTTATCTGATTCTATCAGAGTCTATTTATGAAAATGGGAACCAAAAACTGTTATTCCCCTATGAAACTACCATGAAACATAGCCTGCAGCAAACTAGCAATACATTTAATTTTGCATTTGTTCAGTCAATAAGATTGCCAAAAAGGTACAAATAATTCCATAGTTAAACTAAAAGTAACACCTATAATTAAACAGAAAATCAGATGTGACAACAAGATGATATGAACACAGTGAGAAGGAGTTCCAGTCCTGTGACTAGATTCAGGGAGGACTTACTGGAGGAAGTAACGGTCAATCAGATAGCTGAAATAACAGCAGGAATTAGCCATAACCAGTCTGGTTTAATCAGAATTTTACTGATTTTAAAGTAAATCTCTTCTGCTCAAATTATTTTGATACTTGGTACTTGTGCATTGGTATGCTAGTATGTAATGGAAAAGTATTCTCAATAATTTTAAACTATGCACATGAAATCATAAAATCTCTTTGGGTTTATCTCTGGAATTGTGTGTGTGTGTAAATAAAAAAATGTTAAATTTCCAACAAAATAGTTCTATATTTTTGATCAAATAGAAGGCAGATGTAACTCTATCTTGCAACCTTATAAAGTTTAGGAAGATCTTCGTGATTTTAAAAACTTTTCCTAAGGAATAAGCAGTTCCTTCTTATACTTCCTAAACCCATCACCCCATTTGAAATGATACCCCCAATCAAGTATAGAATTTTAAAGAAAAGTAGAAACAGAAAAGAAACCATGAATTCTTTTACTTTGCAACAATGCCATTAAAGAATAAACATTGTTCTCTTTTGCTTTCTTTCCCAAGCCGCGATTTTGGTGTTTCCTTATTTTGTGCCAAGACCTGTGAGTTCTTATTTTAAATCTACTGCCCAAATCCTTGTAACATAGTACATAATTATGACCTTCTTGTAGAAGATAATAGCATTTCTTTTAGTGACATAGATTCTCAATCTTCCCATGAGATTAGAGAGGTCATTCATTGTTCAGAGGTGATTTTTCATAATTATTCAAGAACACTATCTTGGCCTACTTGTTTTATTTTGCATGAGTTTAAAGATATAATCATATATGTAGGAGGTCTAGCATTTTAAGTTCTTTTAAGACTATAAGTGGTTCAATAAAAAATAAATTAAATATTCAGTTTTAAAGCATGGACTTTTCAACCTTATAAATACCTGCGTCTTTGTGCCTGGCAGGCATGAGTGTAAGCACAGAGATTTTGGCTGATGTTTCCAAAAGACAAACCTCTTGACATCTGTTCTCCTGATAGCCCTTAAGCAAAAGAACTTCAAGTCCAATATATCAGATCAACTCATCAAAATCAATTTCAATCTTCAATCGTTTAGTACAGTCTGACCTTATAATGCCAATAGAATTCAGCAAAAACAGCTACTTGTGTTTTAAAATGTACTTGTGTTTTACTTGGGAAATCAGAGGGGCATTTGACCTCTGAAGTATCTTCTAACTTTCGACTAAAGTAGAGCTGACTTTGATGGTTTTCTTGTGAATTGTCAAAGGAAACATGGCAGAAAGTATGCATTTCACAGCAGAATTTTATGTAGAATATTACTTTATGAAACATGGATTATATTTAAGTAATCTCATTTCTAAAATTAAGATCAGAGTGAGGCATAAATGAAATTTATTGGCTATCATGGTACTAATTCAGCCAGATTAAAGGGTCTTATTTAAACCATTATTTATGCATACATAATGTATCGTAAATTTCACAGAAGAAGGTGGTTCTCACTTTTATCTTATTTAAACCATTATTTATGCATACATAATGTATCGTAAATTTCACAGAAGGTGGTTCTCACTTTTAAATTTTTTTTTTTTTTTTTTTTTTTTTTTTTTTTTTTTTTTTTAGTTGCAGATGGTATTTATTTTTATCTGGTGCTGAAGATCAAGTCCAGTGCTTCACACATACTAGGCAAGCACTATACTGCTGAGCTACAACTGCAGCCCAGGGTGATTGTCTTATTAGACATTTTTAGACAAACTATTTGCTGAAGAATACAAATACATTAGTGGTACCATCAAGCATTATTTGTACATAGTTATTTCCAAATGAGACTTACTGTATACAAATGAGATAATTTTTAAATGAATTATTTCTTATCAGTATGAATGCATATTAACAGCTTAAATTAATATTCCATTTTCAATGTTTAACTTCACTTTAAAGAGATTGTTTTCTCTAAGTATCTTAAATATACCAAGTATTTTGTAACTTTTGGTTCACTTGGCATGGTATTTTTCCCATAGTCAGATGTTCTTTCTTTAAAGGAACATATAATCTTTCTTTTAGATAGCTAACTTTACATTTCTTTTAATGTGAAAATAAAACAATGTCTTTGTAAAAAATCTGTATTAAAACTTGAATAAATCTAATGATTTGAGATGTAACAACTTGTTATTGATAACTTGGTATTGGATATAATTTCAATAGAATTTTCATAACCCACTTGATCAATGAATGTCATCTGTTCTTTTTGTAAATTATAAAGTCTCTAAAAGTCTCTTTTAATACACTTAATATTAATTTCATAGTGCTATAAAAATTAAAATATCTGGAATTTTTGTCATGCTTGATATTATCCAAAACGTTTCTAAAAACATCTTTGTTCACCATATAACCAATATTTTCAGCCCACATTTATTCCTCCTCCAAGATCTCTATTAGTTTTTTCAGACATGAGGTCTGATTCCTTTACTAATGGCAGCACATGGAATCATAGTCAGAGCAGGGTATTGTTACTGGCTATTGACAGGTTGATACCACAAGTAACTTGGATTATTTCAGAGACCAAGCAGAAATTATTCAGTCGTGAGTGGTTTCCAATGGTGTCAATTTAACTATAAGTTGTTCCTTTCTAACAGTTTTTTTTTTTTCAAGTACTTCTCATTAGCTTTGCATTTGGTCTGTCAGGTGATATCTTATTATCCTCCCTATGTTTTTAAATCTAAATTAGCACATCCACTGTGAATAACTGCATGGAGATTCCTCAAAAAGCTAAAAGTAGAACTATCATACAAGCCAGCTACACCACTCCTGGGTATATATTTGAAGGAAATGAAGTCAGCGTGCAAAAGAGATAACCTATATGTACATATATTGTAGCAATATTTACAAGAGTCAAGACATGGAAGTAGTCTAGGTGCCAATCAGTTGATGAATGGATAAAGAAAATATGGTTATATGCACAATGAAGTATGATTAGCCATAAAGACGAACAAAATCATGTAATTTGCAGGAAAATAGATGGACTTGGAAAACATCATGTTAAGCAAAATAATTCAGACACAAGAAAGACAAATATCATATGTTTTCTCTCATAGGTGGAAAGTGAAGATGAATATTAGGGATTTTGAGGAGATATAGGGAGGGCAAAAGAGGAGCAGTAGGACAAGAGAAGAAAGGTGAATATAACAAAGCTCAATATATGCAGGTACAGAAATGTCACAGTGAAACCCAGTAATTTGTACAACCATGCTAATATTTATAATAGTAAAAACATTTCCATAAAATAAGCATGGCTAAAATAAATAGAATATATTTTTTGAGATTAGATGATTTTTAAATCTCTTTAAAATAATTATATGTATTTATATATACTATAATTGATACATGTATACAATGTGTAAGGATCAATAAATATTTTAGAATTGCCCTCTCTTCAAATATTATCATATTATGATTCTTTTAATGCCTACTGCGAATTATGTAGCCTATGTATGATAATAAACATATAGTGGAGGAAAGTTCTCAAAATCCTATCACTTAAATAGAATATTCAAAAACAATGTAATTCCCACAGAACTGTAACTGGAAATATTTTACCTAACAAAAATAAAAATGTATTAATGGAGTCAGAATTAATATTTTAAAAAACCATAGAAGATCCACCACAATGTCTAGATAATTATTTTAGATTATATTTTTGGAATTTGGGATTGGGGAAAATTTTAAGTATATATCCTGAAAGGTAAAATTTTCTACAAATAAAACAAAGCAACATTTATTTAGAAGTACATTTTCATAGCAATAGCAATATAAAAATTTAGAGCATAATATTTTATTTTGAATACTTCCCTTAACAAATAGATGTTAAAATTTTATTTCATTTAATAATATACCTAAAAGGTACATATTTAAATTATCTTGGTAAATTTGAATTCACAAAATAAATTATTTTCTTGTTTGCCTTTTTGTTCATTCTTTATGAACCATGCTCATTTGTTAGGCTTTTCCTTCATGACTTAAGATGAACATGTTAATTTTAAAAAGTCTTGAAATTTGAATTTAATGGAATATTGCTGCTCTCTGACACGTTTGTTGAGATTTTGTCACACTTTTGACAAATGGCTTTTAAGATTTCCTCTTTGAAAAAATCATATTTGTTTAATGTACAAATATAATAGTCTATTTTCTTTTTATCAGAATAAAAAACTACATGTAACTTAAAAACTATATATAAAACTGTATAATCATTTATTTATGTATATATCATGTATATGTATGACCTAACTAGTTTGCCATGCAAACACAAGTATTGTATTAAATTCCTTCACACAACTCTAACGCCTTTTATATAACAGGAGAAGTCAATAACCTAATTATTTAAGGATCCATTTACATGAAATTGACTGGTAATTGACCCTAAAGAAAATAAATCAAATGCTTTTTCAGTTACATATGTTAAATAACCGGTATAAAAGAAAATTGCAACATATACTTGTTAAAAATAGCAATGAAGATTTTATTCAAGATTATTGCAGTAATAGTGAAGAATATTGAAACAGGGGCAAGAGAGTAAATTCAACTTGGCTGATACAAAAGGTAGGAGGATTTTAAACAATGGAATGAGCTAATGGAGTAGTTATAGGAGGATCTCCCTTAATGGAGAGTTGGATTGATGTGATTAGTTCATCTCTGCTTGTTAATATTCCTTATTAAATAACTTCCCACAGATACTTGGAGAGAGGGGCATTGTCTTTCTTGGTGATAATGTTTCCAAGGGATGGGGCATTGTCTTTCTTGGTGATAATGTTTCCAAGGGATGACTTCCAGGTCCTTGAGAAAGGCATTCCTGTGTTATAGGAGACGAATATCTCAAGGAAGAACAGAATTAATTTATACTTAAAAGTCTCCTAAAGTAAATGCCATAAGAAAAGGGAGGTTAGAGGTCTATAGTCTGGAGGAAAAAATTAAGTTGAAGGAAATCTTAAGGTCCTTTTTGTCATTAAGGTGCACAGAACCTTGTGGAAATTTCAAAGCAAAGAAATCTGAATTGCTTGAATCTCTGAATTGCTTGAAATGCTGTTTCTTGCATGGTCCTCTCCAGAGGCCTCAGAGTCCAATGTTGCTTCAGTTTTGACTGTTGAAGAGTGGTACAGATATTGTATCTCAAATTCACCACACACAAGTATTCACAAACATGCTTGCACCCACAAGTGCATTTATGTATCAAATTAAAGGACATTACAAATTTCATCATTTATAGTAAGGTATGTTTGATTACCTTCAACTGAAAGAAATGTCCATTGTAAGGACATTAAAAAAAAACTATTGTGTACAATATTGATACATATGCAGAAGGTATTTAGGAATTACACATAGGTCATCTAGGTTCTTTAGGGATTGATGTTAGTTGATGTATTCTTCGCATATATCTCCTCCTCAAAGCTTTGCAGAAGTTATTCTTCTTTCAATTGTATCCATATCTATATATTCAAAAAACAATTACAAAAATCAACCAAAACATAAAACATATATGAAAATTAAATTGTGTTTAATCCAATAATCTCTTGTTTCTAGATATATTTTTTCTAATCCTTAAGAATCTTTCTAATTCACCTTTGTCTAGTATGAGAAAATTGTATTTATTTGGGTTTGTGTCCATGTCCTTTATTCTGTACCATTGATCTACCTGTCTATTTTGGTGCCAATACCATGCTGTTTTTATTACTATTGCTTTGTAGTATAGTTGAAGTTCTGGTACTGCCATACCCCCTGTTTCATTCTTCCTGCTAAGGATTGTTTTAGCTATTCTGGGTTTCTTATTCTTCCAGATGAATTTCATGATTGCTTGCTCTATTTCTGTAAGGTACATCATTGGGATTTTAATTGGAATTGCATTGAATCTGTATAGCACTTTTGGTAGTATGGCCATTTTGACAATATTAATTCTGCCTATCCAAGAACATGGGAGATCTTTCCATCTTCTAAGGTCTTCCTTAATTTCTTTCGTCAGTGTTTTGTAGTTTTCATTGTAGAGATCTTTTACCTCTTTGGTTAGATTGATGCCCAAGTATTTTATTTTTTTTGAGGCTATTGCAAATGGAGTTGTTTTCCTCATTTCCCTTTCAGCTGTTTAGTTGCTTGTGTATAAAAGTGCTTTAGATTTATGTGTGTTGATTTTACAGCCTGCTATTTTGCTGAATTCATTGATGAGGTCTAGAAGTTTTCTGGAGGAGGATTTTGGATCCTCTAAATATAGAATCATGTCATCCGCAAATAGTGACAGCTTAAGTTCCTCTTTTCCTATTCGTATCCCTTTAATTTCTTTAGTCTGCCTAATTGCTCTGGTTTAGAGTTTCGAGGACAATGTTGAATAGAAGTGGTGAAAGAGGACATCTCTGTCTTGTTCCCATTTTTAAAGGGAATGGTTTCAGTTTTTCTCCATTTAAGAATGATGTTGGCCATGGGCTTAGCATAAATAGCTAAATTAAATAAATAAATAAATAAATTCAAAAGTTTAATTTATCTGCTTCATTTTTTCCTCACCAATGCAATATTAAAAAGTTAAGTGCAACACAGTAAAATTCTGAAATAAAAACACAATATAATCTGACTTATTTTATGAAAGGTCTATTAAAATATATTTTGATTGTATTCATGTAAATTTATTGAAGAGATGATTCACAATTTAAATGTAATTGCCAACTGAAATGCAATATATAATTTTAACTGTAAACATAAGACTCTCATCATAACACCTATGCAGAGACAATGATTTTTGTGACTTCCAAAGTATTTTCTAATTAGTTGTAGTAGATATTCTTCTTAAAATTCAAATGAATTCCAAGCCTTTAGGCATGTAAAAATATAACCAAGTAGTATAAATACTGGAAAACAAAGTTGCAGATTATCCAACAATGATCAGTCTATCAGGGGGTACAAAATAGGATGTGATGAGAGGTGGGGAAACATAATGCCATAGGCAAAGGGCTCCATGTATGATCAGTTTCATATTTTAAATAAAAAGCATACATTAGTAGCAATGTGGAGGATGGAGAAGACAGGGGAGAAAAGAGAAGGGGGACTTATGAGAAATACAGAAGCCTCAATAATGGAAATAGCAACCAAGTCTGAGTTAGGGAGGAGTGTTTAAGATAAATGAAGGAATCAGAAATAATCAGGACACTGGAATGTGAGAGGATGGGATGATGTAGATGATTTACAAGTGCCTGGATATTTACCAACTCTTATAAATTGAATATGGAGACAAAATTTCTTTTGGATACTGGGAATTGACCCATGATCCTGGAAAGTCTAGGCAGATACTCTACTACCAAGCTATATTCTCAGTCCCCAAAAGCAAGTATTGAAGAGTAAAGTCTTTCAATTGTAAAGAAACCTTTTTGTAAGATTCCTGCAGGCACCCATCGAAGTGAAATAGTTCATAGTTAAAATGTGGCTTTGCCTTGTGCAAGATATATTATCTTGTCAATTGGCTTAGTATCTTTGTGTACAGCTCCTTTGATGTAGAGGGAGATTGCAATAACTAAGCCATACAATTGTGTTCCACATTGAATCCATTAACAAATACAAATGTATTTTCCTAGGCACCAGGCTTTACCTCTTTGGCTTTTCTGGGCCTTTGCTAGTACTAGTTTTATTTTTACATTAACTCAACTTTACATGTATCTGGCTATTAAAGTGGTATATATTCATGTGAGATGAGCACTGTTTAAGAGTAGGGTACTTTTAGAAGAGTAACAGCCTTAAGTTTATGGTAATAGATACTTCATGGAAAACTGTTCAACTTATTTAAGGACATATTTGGGGAATGGAAATTAATTATTTATTAATTAACTGCTTAATGCTCCACATTCTAATTTGCACTTCTGACATGATACACTATTTTTCATAGTACTTTCATAGGAAAGTACTCATGCTGAATGCTAATTATTGTTTTTCTAGGCACTGACAAATGAAAAACTCTGGTCCATCTGCTTAAGGTTAATAAAAACAACCTTCATTTTATATCCTTAGAGGGCATTTTTCAGAAAGGGCCAATCATCCAAAGGGTACAAGTGATATATAGAGATCAGCATATTAATCGTAAGCCGAATGCAGAATCTAGTATTTGGTTGGCTTGGAATCCTGGTTCCATAACTTCTTTGATGTGTGATGTTGGGCAAGTCACTGCATTTCTTATTTTTTCTTTCTTTTTTTTAATAATTTATTTATGTCGATTCATTGTAAACAAATGGAGTACAACTTGTTTCTTTGTACATGAAGTAGAGTTGTACCATTTTATTTTTTTTATTTTGAAATAAATAGTTCCAGATTAACTGATAAGAGTGTTTATAGCTAACACTTGTATATGTTAAGCGTACACATAATCTTATGCAATTTCCCTACTGTATGGCAGACAAAATATTATTACGTGATCACCATCATAGTTTCTAACCACAGAATAACTCTGCGATTTTCTTCCCTAAACCTGCAAATCATTAGATTAGATCTCTTTTAATAACCTATAATTTACTGTCAAAATTATGGTATTTTAAATCAATTATATATTCTAATTAGAGGAATATCTATACATATTGGCCTATGCATGTTGATCAAAACTAGAAATTAGGTAAAAATAATAGTTAGTTTAATTCACTTTCACTTCCCAATCTCCCAATCAACACAAACAGGTACTACAATGAGATATTTAATTAAAAATCCAAGCCCTTAAAAGCATTTTGTAAGCCTGTAACAGGTGTAATAAGTTCTGCATTCATGGTTTTAAAATCTTTGTTGTCAATAGGCTTCCAGAGCATAAAGGTGTGTTGTTCTCCCATTTGCTTTTCAGCAATTTACAATATAGTAAAAATCAAGCAAAGGTAAAATTCACTTCATACTTTTGAGAAGGACACGAATTTCTGGTTAAAGAGTATATTCTATTTTCTCAAATATATAGCATTCAATCTTGCCTTATAAATATTTCAAATAGTGCATATTTTTTGTTTTAGTTGCTTTTGTTGCTATTCAGTTATAAAGTTAAATTAAAACCTTGTAACTTTTTTCTTCCTTTTTATTTATTTAATTTGTTCTAATTAGTTATACTTGACAGTAGAATGTATTTATACATTTTGATAAATCCTACATAAATGGACTGTAATTTCTCATTTTTCTGAATGAACATATTATAGGATCACATCAGTCACGCTGTCATATATGTACATGAGGTAATAATGTCTGTTTCACTCTACTATCCTTCCTACCCTCATATCCCTTCCTCTCCCTTCACTCCCATCTACCTAATAAAAAGTAACTGATCTTCCCTAGTGCCCACCCTTATTGTGAATTAGCATCTGCATATCGGAGAAAATATTCAGCCTTTGGGTTTTTGGGTTTGGCTTATTTTGCTTAGCATGATATTTTCCAATTCCATTCATTTACCAGCAAATTCCATAATTTCATTCTTCTTTAAATCTGAGTAGTATCCCATCATATATATATATATATATATATATATAAATGTGATATATATATCACATTTTCTTTATCCATTCATTTGTTGAAGGGCACCTAGGTTGGTTCCATAGTTTAGCCATTGTGAGTTGGGCTGCTAAAAATATTGATGTGGTTGCTATCACTATAGTATGCTGATTTTAAGTCCTTTGGGTATAAAACGTATGAGTGTACCTTTTTCCCCACATCCTTGCCAACCCTTATTGTTGCCTGTATTCTTGATAATTGCCATTCACTTTTATTATTATTGTTATTTTATTTTTACAGACTGCATTTTGATTCACTGTACACATATGGGATACATCTTTTCGTTTCTATGGTTGTGCATGATGTAGATTCATACCATTAGTGTGATCATACATGTACATAGGGTAAGGATGTCTGTGGATAATTTCCATTCTGATTGGAGTGAGACCTTGTAACTTTTTTAACTGAATTAATATCTAGTCAAGGGTCTTTGGAAATGAGTTCAGCTGTATGATAAAACCATGAAGTTTTTTTTTTTTATTTGAACATGACCAGATTACCAATTACTGAGAAAGCAATTAATTATAGACAAAAACATTTTAAAAAAATCTTTCTTTTTATATGATATTCAAAGCCAGGGAGTAAACATTCAATATTAAGTGTTTCATTATGTTTTAATAAAACAAAAGGAAATACACATGCATTCACACACTCACCAAACATTTGTGGAACACTGAAACATCTCTTCTTGAGTATCTACAGAAATGTTCAAGAGAATATTTTTTTCATTCTGTTCTTTCCATTCATAATTAAGGCTCCTCTGTCCTTCCCTTTGCTCAATTTTTGCCATGAACTTTGATTTGACTTCACTCATTACACTCAGAGGAAATCTAAATTCCACCTTCAAA
The DNA here is from genome assembly GCF_902686455.1 of Sciurus vulgaris. Lineage (NCBI taxonomy): Eukaryota > Metazoa > Chordata > Mammalia > Rodentia > Sciuridae > Sciurus > Sciurus vulgaris. Next base: position 40,338,921 of record NC_136469.1, on the reverse strand, counting down.
ATATATGAAGAGTTGCAGGATGCCACACATACTTTGACTTCATTTGTCCTGGCCTCTATCATCTCTGCCTGGTTAAACCAGTTAGTTTCCTCATTGCCGCACTTTGCTCTTTTGAGTGTCTTCTCCATCCACAGCCAGACTTATTCAGGTGAAGCATTCCTGTGTTCAAATCACTCTTCTCTCATGGTTCCTTCTTCAGCCTGAGTGAAGGCCAAAATCCTGAGAATGACTGGTTTGTGCTGCTGGGTGTGCTTGTGCACGGCTATAAGTGCAGCAACTAGGGAAGTAGAGGAAGGAATATGGTGAGTTTGAAGTCAGCTAGGGCAAATTTGTGTACACTCTGTCTCAAAATAAAAACGACTGGGGATGTAGCTCAGTGGTAAAGCACACTGTGTTCAACCCCTCAGTACATTAAAAAAAAAAAAAAAAAAAAAAAAGATGGTAAGCTGCGCAAGTCATTCTATTGGCCTTGACCTTGAGATTTCAAACAGGTTCAATTTCTTTTCATTCACATTTGCTACTACACACCACCTCCTTGCTGCTTCTTGATCAGGAACACCTCAGATGGCCTTGTCCTGGATTTTCTTTTTAATTATCTTATATAAGTGGTTTATTACAAGATGCAAATCTCATTATGTACTGAGATATCTTTTTTATTGACAGGTACATAAGAATGGGGTTCAGTGGAATATTTCCATACAGGCATATGACATGCACTTACCAAATCCAATTTTTCTTTTTCCATCATTCTCACCACACCCTTCTGAACTCTAATAATAATAATATATTATTATTATTATTCTACTTTCTAGTCAACTTTATTTTTTTAAGAGAGAGGGTATGGGGTCTGTGCCTAGATAATTTTACTTAACAACGATCTTTAATTCTAACCATTTTGCTATTAATGATTTCATTTTATTTATACCTAAATGATATTCCATTGTGTATATATATCATATTTTTCTTTATCCATTCACCTGCAGATGGGTATCTTGGCTGATGGCTTATTTTAGCTCTTATAAACAGTGCTGCAATAAACATGGGTATACAGATATATTGATTTCTTTTCCTGGTACTTTTGTAGTTGATCCTTTCTCTTTCTGAAAGGCTTATTTTTTAGTTGTTGCATGGCTTTTATCAGGTCCAATGCTTAAAGTCCATCTTCATTGTGAGATACTCTGACCCTCAGATATAATCAAAAACTTCCAATCTTGTAGGACTTCCCATCCTCTACCCATGCTTTCTTTCTTCATCACTTTTTATCTTCTAACAATTTTATTTTCATTTATCTTGTTGTTTGATTCCACCCTCACAAAAATGTGATCTGAAGACAGAGATTACATCCTTCTTGAGCATTGGTGTACACCCTGTCTTTAGTGTACTGTTTGGTACATAATGTATTTTTGTTGAATGATTTTGAATGCTGCATTTAGGTACTAAAATGTTAGATAGAATACATGAGGATGTTTCTCCAATTCATTGCTTCTCAGAAGAAATATTGAACTGATGAAGTGAGAAAAGGGGATACACAGTTGGGGATAGTCAGTGCTGTAGGAACCAAAATGGTTTCATGACTTTGATATTTCCCAGTTCTGTGGGAGCTCATTTATTGTTGCTTTCCAAAGTTCAATCATCCCAAGTATAAAATTGGATGTAGAATATAAAATGACATTAATTATTTAGAAGGTGTTAGACAAAACATTGAATTTTGTAAATTAATTTACACTAATATAAAATACAAAATTATATGAAATTAGAACACTGTATTTCCAATATAAATATCTTAACAGTCTTTTCATATTTTTATATCTTGATATTTCTGAATCAATAACAATGCAATAAATTTTGTTAGGAAATTAGTGCTGGGATTTGGTTCATGCCTAGAGAATATTTTTTTAATCCAAGTCTATTTCCATTTACTTACTTCTGGGACTCCATTTTTAACATCCTTTCAGTGGCTGCTGTATTTTAATCCCCAGGCAAATGGAGACAGCAAGTTTGGACATGCACATCTAGCACCTAAATAGAGAGAGTAATCACTAGGTAGCTGTGGTTCACTTTGAAACTTTGTGCACTGAATCTCACTTATTTACTGGAAAGATTTCAGGAGTGAGTTGTTTCAGAACATTTTAAACTAAAGCTAAGATGCTTCACAAGAAATTAAACTGACAATATTTACACCAAAAGAGAATAAGATTGAGGATTGAGATAAATTCCAAATAGTCTTTCAGCATAACATCTCTTTATTTATTAACCTAAGGATTTTCATATCTAATTGTATGTCCCCTTATATTATCCTAATGAATGACATTGAAAAGAAATTTATATAATGGTAATATGTGCATATAAGTTAATGTTAAGCTTATAAGAAAAATAATTGCTATAATTTATTATATTTTCAGCTATGCTATCATAATCTATTGTTTTATCATTATGCATATTTTTAAAAGTATTATTTAATAACTCATTTATATTTGAAAGTGCTTAAAATTCAAATTAGCATCTTTTATTCATGAGATCATAACATTTACAGTATTTTTTGAACATGCAGAGAAAATACTTACAGAAAACCAAAATTGATTCAGTTTTTTTTTTTTTTTTTAAGAATATTACAGGAAGAATACCTTTACTATGGACTTTTATGTCATTCTTATATTTGTCTTATGATATGAGGAAGATCACTTAGAAATAGCTTTAAGATTGGTTTCATAGTCACAATTTCAAAAGTAGAGTTGACGAAACAAGGACCTAGCATTGCCAGTTTCAACAGAAGCCCCACCAGACTATGTAGGATCTGTATTTCATCTTTCCATTTGTGTTTTGAGTTTGTTGTTTTGAACCTAATTTCAAATGTTGGACAATGCTTCCTCAAAATTTTTTCCCATATATCTAAGTTTATTTAACATAATTTTAAAAAATTCACTCACGTATAACTGCATTGAAAATGTTTTGTGAGTTTTGGCAATGTATTCACACATGTAACCACTACCAACATACTGAAGAGACACAATTATGTATCTATTTACACACATGCACATATTCTGTCAGCTTTTAGACATGTAAAACATCCTATAATCACCACAATCAAGATACTGGACATATCCATCACCTCAATATTCTCCTTAATGCTTATTCTTTACAAGCAAACACCCCCTATCCAACCTCTACTAAACAGTATTGTAATCTGTTCCTATAGTTTTGCAGAGTATCATATAAATAGAATCAATGTAGTATATGCTCTTTGGAGACTGAATTCACATCTTTCACTCTAGTTAATGTATTTGATAATATAATAAGTAGCTTTGATCATATAACTTCCATAATTTAATAAGTATCTTTCATTCAATAACTATACTTCAACAAGTATTTGAAGCATGGTAAGTCTATTGTTATGAATTGAAAATATCTTCTGTAAGTTGTAATATTTTCAATGATATCTTGATTGAAATGAATTAAGATATTTTCTTCCTTAAAATATAAATAATTAAATATAAATTGAGTGTTGAATTTCTGGGACATATCTATTAAGTATTTGGTAGGCAACTGATTGACCTTTCCTATTTTCCCTCTAGTGTATTCAAAGGGAGGAAGTTTTTCAAGGCCTAGTTTGTCCTTTTGGGAAGTCAATTGCAACCTTAGGCTTTGTCAGGTTAAATCTCCTGAGTAGCATTATGAGACACAGGTGCCTGTTCATTTCTTCCCAACCTTTATTTTACTGGCACAAACTGCCCTTTCCCAGATGTCAATTTTATATCTTAAGTTGTGGAAACATTTTAAAGCTTAGCAGAATCAGAGATTCAAGTAGAATACACACTTGGCATAGGGGGCATGGAGGTCATTGCTACATTCCACAAAATGATTATAGTTTCCCATCAGACACTTTTTCAATCTGCTCCTCTTGCTATCAGAAAAGTCAATATTTGCATTCTGTTGAATATGCATGACCACCAGTGTTTGAAGAAAGGGCTACTTGATATATGCGCTTCTATGATTATCTTGTTTGCATTCATAAGAAATTATCTGAAAATCCTCTAATGATTCAAAGACTTGCTGTAAAGGGTTGTTTCATTATTAGAATTAGTTCTATTGCAACTTTAAATTAAACTGACTTAGCATTTTAAATTTTTTAATTTAAAATAAATCACCAGGAAAGGAAAAAATTAAAACATCTAAGAAATAACTTCTTTCCTTATAAAATGTTAGATTATGTGTGTAAATAAATTTTCAAAAATTTCATCATATTCCTGATTCATTTAATCTCTAGTATATATGCAATGAAGGAGTTCATCTTTCCTGGGGGTTTCTGATGGTTTAATAGGATTCAACCAGCTTCAAATGAAAATTGTAATGTGGCAGTGTTTAACTATTAAACAATTTCCAAGCTTTGCTTTCTACAGAAGTTTTTCTTTTTCTTTGTAATCTTTAATGTTTTAGCATATCTTTGAGAAGTAGTGACTGCTAATTACTATAATTTCTTTATATATTTTATTCTTTTGTTGTTGCTTTGTCCTGTAACAGCTCTCTTTTTTAATTACTTATCTTCTATTTTCAATTTTTCTACTGGCTTATATTCAATAGAAATGCCCTTGCTTGCTTGGCTATCTGTTTTTTCCATTTGAACCTTCATGTTTTGTGGTTTGCAGGTTATAGACGCAAATAAATCTTGCTAATTACTTTGAGGTCAAACTTTTCACTTCTTGTAGATCATATTTACCTTTCATATTTTTTTCAAAATAAAAGAAGGTGCTTTGGCTTCACTGTTACTTCAGTTATATTTTATCTGTCATTAGTTTTCTTTGTTGCTTTTCTGGGGTTCTTTTTACTCCCACCATTTATTCTCTCAAAATAGAATTCTGTTTGTATCTTCAATTTGAAATTTCAAACTAAAGTACAATAAGTTTCTTTACCTCTTTTTGACTTTTCCAAGTCTGAAAAATGAAGAAGTCAAACTAGGTAAAAACCTAAATTCTGTTGAGCTTTGATAGTCTGGTCAAATGTTTTCCCTCATGTATGAAAGTTAGAGACTAAAAGGAATTGCAAAAGGGGATCTCACAAAAGTAGAAGGGAGAATAGTAGCGTAATAGAAGGGGACCCGAAAGTGGGTAGAAAGGAAGCAAAAGAGAAGGCCCTGGGGAATAAAATAGACTAAATAATGCTGTGTGCATATAAGAATATAGTACAATGAATCTCACTTTTTGGTATGATTATAGTGCACAATTTAAAAGATGAATAAGTTGAAGGGACATCAGTAGGTTAGAGGAGGGAGATTGGGCAGGAAGAAAGGGAAGGAAAAGGGAAGTACTGGGGAATGAAATGGAGCAAAATGTGTTATGTTCATGTATGAATGTGTCACATATCTTTGTAATTTATTTTTCAAGGCCATGATGAATCTGTGACAGTTTTCCCCCAACCTCAAATGTTCATTAAGTCTCATTTCTTAATTCAGTCGATATCTGAGAAGGAATGTCTAAAAGCAAATACTGGAGTCATTAACATCAATCATGGAAGTCCATGGCCACCCTATGAATCTAGATTTCTAACAACTGATTTGGTTATTCTGATATATGGCCACATTTTCAGAACTTCTGTTATCATTGAAAATGCAATATAAATATTTTTATCTCATTCTTAGAGGTTAAAAGAAGTACACTTTGATTTTTATTAATTAGTGTTATACTATAATTCTTTGGAAATGACAGGATTTGGGGACTACAGTTAATTAAACTAATGTAATGACATTATAGAAATCAAACTTTTAAGTAAAATTATTTCCACTGTATTTTTTATTCCTTCTTTTTTGATTTTCTTGGTTCTTATACATGATAAAATACATTTTGATTATTCCTTCTTATCAAATTTTCTCTGTAAACAGGAGAAAAAATTTTAAAAAATGTTTAGCATTCATTCAGTAGATGTTAATAAAGTATTTGAAATATAAGTAAACTATGTATGAAATATGCAAAAATTTAAGTGAAACCTGATGTAGAAAAACTTACAGCAAAGAAAAAAGGAAAGATCTATAGCAGATGAAATGGAAGCATGTAATTTTAATTAATTACTAATTTCTTTCATGTCACATGTTTCTGGGATCAAAAAAAATTTCTTAGTAATTTTGACAATGGATATCTTTTAAAGGGTAGAAAGAAACCCAAATTTAAAATTACATGGTATGGAATATAAAATAAAAATTAAAGTACACTCACGACTTTTAAAATATTATATTTGGTATTGCCATTTTAAACTTCATTATGAAAAGATGAGGAGGAATATATTACACAAGAAAGCAGTTAAAGAACTTATGACTGGATATTTCTTGAATAAATATAGAAGATAATGCAACAGTGATTTTATATAAAATAATTTTGTAGAAAGTTTCCTATAGGTCAATAGTGTAATGTAATATGGGCAGACATGGAATTTCTTTAGAGGCATTATTAAAAACTCAACAGAGGACTCGTTAGAAACAAAGAAATATAATGATCATGTTTATAGGACACAAAACAATGATAATATAATTTAATTCAAATCATGTAGTTTTGTGCTATGTGATTTTAAGAAGTTTAATTTGCATGCCCCAAGTCTATCTTGGTGAAAGCTGTGATACAGGAACACATATATAAATAAGATAAGTCTCACATTTTTTTGAAATATAAATGAGTGTCTTGGGTTTTATTTTAATTAACCCTTTGTCATTTTCATGCAGTGCATATTTCACATTAATGCTGAAATAGCAAATATGAATCTCAAATCACAATTTGAATTAAATAATTCTCAAATTGTTTTCATAGTTTATGGCTTAAAATCACTATTATATTTGGTTAGCAGGAAATATCATGAGTCATCTTTGGCTCTCAAGAGTTCTAATTCTCGTTCTTATACTTAACTACTTTCAGTACTTTATATACTTGGAACCAGAAGGCAGGAAGGAAAAGATTTTGAGAAAAATGTTTTCTTTCTCATCTGCTTCAAAAGTTATTGGGACAAGTAGGCTTTGCTTGCTACTTTCTTGAGTGGAAGTCATAAAAGAAGAAAAAGACAGATTTTACACATACTTGCCATAACTTGGAAAATTATTCTGTCACGTTCTAATGTATTGTTTATAACTATTGTGAATGATAGATGGTTTCCTTAAGAATTTGTCTTTCTCCATGCTTCTACTGGAAGTATTGTTTCCTATTCTGTCCAAATTTGTCTGTGTGATGTGTACAAAAATTATAATGCTTCTCAATTCCTTTGAAAAACTTACCACTTACGATAGTAATACATTTTTTCTATCTCTCACTTTGAAGATTAACAAAATATTGAGTTAGGTTTCAATGATACTATAAAATAGTATAAAAGCTTCTAAAACTTAGAAAATGGATTTTATATTTTCATATTAAGTTTATTCTATAATATCATCCAATGTTAAAAAATAGTTAATGTATGAAAGCATTACTAAAATCTTAAGCTTCTTAAGTTCAAAGCAATACTACATAGATCTAATGAGTAGTACATGAATACTTTATTGAATCAATGAGTGAAGTAAATGACAGTTTCTTTTCCAAATTTTTCTTAATTTATTATCAAAGTGGACCAAGGTAGGATATTACCAAAGGACATAATTGCTGCGCCTATAAATGAACACTATACTTCCATATAACATGTTAATTCACATATTGTTAAAATATTATTCACATATTCAAACACTGTATGAGGGAGGTAGTCTTTTGCAGATAATATTTTCTCCTACCCAGTGTAACATGACCAGGAATATATAAAGCGGTCAGTCAATTCAGCAAGACATAGAAGTGGGAAAGCATAAATTTTTCTAAGCACAACTTTGCTGTTGTCAGTAACAGTGTGTTACAAAATAAAAGGCAATTATATAGAGAGAAGCTTCCCATTTCCTATAGCAAAGTGCCTCTTTATCCTTGAACAGACATTTTTTACAATTTTTGTTTCAACTTCCCGTGAATACTATTGGAAAGAGGGTGACTCACAGCAGTTTCCAGAAACAAGGCTTAATCCCAGTGAGCAATCAATTGGGCAAGTTTCTTCTGGGAAGGTCATAAAGTGACCTCCTAAACTTGCTTCTTTTCTTTATACAGGTCTGATCTCAATTTGTTGTTGTGTCGAGTCATTTATGAAGGCATGGGTGATACTTGAAAATCATAGTCTACACTTCAGCTAATTCACAGTGGTTCAGATTTGACCTTCAGTATACATTAGAGCGATAAGCATCATAATAATTATAATAACATAGTGCAAGTCTTCCTGGATGTATAGCCTTATCACATTGTTTTCTCATTATTCTTGAAGAACTGAGTTTCAACTAATTACTGAATATAGCCAGTATACATTTTTTTGTATGGTAAAAAAACAAAACTAAATAAATAAATCTTAGGCTCTAGAAGTCAATAAATTAAGGATAAATAAGTCAGAACTAATAAACTAGATTCACTGAAGATTTTATAATAGTTAAGCATAACTTATTCCAAATCTATCTATTGCTAACTGAAGAAAACTAAGATGAAATTTATAGTATCTATAGATTTCTATATAAATCAATTAAGTTCACAATTATTACATACATGTATAACTTAAACATATGAAGGAAATATTAATTTTAGAAGTTCATTTTGATTCAGTATTTACAATAAATGCTCTGGAATAAGAGTTAAGAAAACATGTGCTTATCATCAAATTTCAAGTTGAAGGCTAAATCCAAGAATCAGACAGATAAAATTCAAATATATTTGCTACAAAGGATTTTCAAGGTGAGTTCCTCATGTGCTATAAATTGAAAATATACCTATATGTCTTATTTAAAGAAAAAAGTATAATGGCCTTATCACTAGGTAAAAGAAAAAAATGTGAGAGAAATATGGTCAATATACAAGGAAAATTTGGAAGTGCAAATGTTATTATATACCTGATATCTATTTCTCCATAATTAAATAAGTAATTTTGAATTAAACAATGTCATTATGTTGAAAAATTTTTATATTTTTGGTTGCAGCATATCAAAAGGCAAAGAGCTTTGTTAGATAATCCCTGGAAGTATTTTCACGACTCTTCCTGCTTTTTTATTGTAAACTTAGTATAAAATGCATGATCATCATTATAACAGAAAAGCATTTTCATTATCTTTTAATGGATCTAACTTCTGGTATAGAATATGTGCTGTGCATGATAGTGCATTTCAATTGAGGAAGCCAGGATTTTGTATCTGTATTTTAGTAAGGAGGTAGCACATGGGATTTAGCTAGTTGTTTTATCGAATCTTTTCCAGCAGTGTTTTCATAAATTATATGGCTTGGAACATCCATTGTAATTTTTAGTGATTATTACTATTATTATTGCTATTATCATTATTATTATTATTATGCTGCTTACAGAAAAAAAGAAAAGGATTTGTGTGTACTAAGTTTTATGAAAATTACTGGAGGAAATGCAACTATTTTTCTCTTATTATTGAAGTCCATTTATGTTTATGGGGTTTACAAGAAGAAATTGGTATTTTAATAGATAAATTTATTGATCAAGTTCAAAGATAAATAAACCAAATACCACCCACTTTCCTATAATTTCCAAATGATACAGATGACAAATAAGAGACAAAATACTAACAATTACATGAAGAATAAAGAAGAAAGGGAAAATGAAAATTCATAGAGAGAATAAATATAAGCAAAGAAAAAGACAATTGGGAGAACAAATAAAAGAAAACTGCTATGATTAGGAGTATGGAAAACAAAAGAACAGGTGCTCTGGATATAACTTGTCATTTGTTCTTCTGTCTTAAGCAGCTGCTTCTTCTTTCCCAATGTTTCTTTTCAAATCCATCTGTTTCTTGGTAACTTATTCAGCTTTTTTCAGATAGTTTCTTAAACTATCTCCTTTTTCCTCTTTCTTTCTTCTTTCTTAGTATCTATTTATAGATAATATTTTTGTCTTTGGATAAAAACATACATAGTGTTGGATTTGCATTGGAGACATTGCAATAAGATAATTTAATATATGAGTTTGTATGGATTTTTATAATTATTTGTCATTTTATCTATGGGCATGTGTTGCTTAATGGCAGAGATACATTCTGAAAAATGCATCTGCAGAGGATTTCATTGCTGTGCAAACATGATACAGTGATGCACAAACCTAATACAGTGATGCACAAACCTAAATGGTATAGGTCAATCATTTGATACACACATGGATGCAATCAGGTGACATAGTGAACACATGTATGAGGCTGCTGGTGACATAACATGACATACTATTCTATAGAAAAACTTTCGTAAGTAGAGAGGATATACACTAAAATAAGGACAAAAGATATAATATAGTAAATACATAAACCATAACACCATTATTTATTATTACTGTCAAGTATTGTATATCATGATTATATGCATTCTACTTTTATATGACTGGAAGATTAGTAAGTTTGTTTACAACACCATAAACAAAGACATGTGAGCAATGTGTTCTGCTATGGCATTAAGATCACTACAAGGTCATTAAGTGGTAGAAATTATTTAGTTCTCTTATTATCTTGTGGGACCACTGTGGCACATGTAGTTTATCATTGCCTAAAACTCTCTGTATATATATATATACAGAGAGTATATATATATAGTCTGTATATATATATAGTTTATATATAATATAGTATATATATAGTATATATAGTATACTATATATAGTATATATATAATATAGTATATATATGATATATATACATATATATATACACAATGTATATATGATACATTGTGTGTATCAATGAGAGTATATATATATAGTCTGTATATATATATATATATATATGCATTAGTTGTATGCATATATATATGCATACAACTAATCTCTTAGCTTTCTCTTCCAAAAAGGCCTATGTCCAGACAGCAATTAATAGTATGCTATTAAGAATATATTCTGTTATTACAGAAAGCAAAGAAAATGCTCCAAGATAATAACAATATGTTAAGAGACCATAATAACCAATGTTATGGGTCCTCTCCTGAAAGAGTAATGTGAAAAATAGCTTTAAACATGTTGAATACAAATATACATTAATCAACAGTGACTCATAAGCATAAGGAGAAAATGAGAGAGAGAGAATTTTTAAAAGGCAAACTAATATAAAGGGAAAAGAAAATTAAAAAGTCATTATTTTGCTAGCCCCAAAGTAATAACTAAATCAAGTAAAAGTCAATAGTGTATGTTTTATCCAGTCTCATGCTATCTTATGGCATACACAATTAACATTCATTTTATTTTCACATTATCTGTGGCTCACATTATCTGAGATTGTCGTTTACTCCATGTTGCAAGTTATGTTCAGATTATCTCATGTGTTTCTCATTCTCCTCAGACCAGAGATTAATGTTACATTATTTTCATGGTGAAAGGCTCTTGTGCAAAAGACTAAGTCCAACTGGGCAAGGAAATTTCAAGCCTGTGTTTTCAACCCATCCATGATATCCCATTGGCCAAGGCAAGCCACAAGGTCACATCCAGATCCCAGAAGCAAGAATGAATAATTCCCCAATGATTTTATCTACCAAAGAAGGGTTAAATATAATCTAATTAATATTTTTAAAATGTGTTGGATTTGGGGACATTTAGATTCAAATATTGCCCTGTGGATGATCTATTATGTTCATAAAGAATGATAATGTACCTATTTAGTAAAGAAATTTTACAGCTAATATTTAAATTAAATAAATTTTAGAATATTAGTAAATATTATATTGATGATAGGGAAATATAGTAAAATATAAAATTATTCTTGAATTGTGAATAGTAAGACACCATGAATAATATAACTTGCATATGGAATATTTTCCCAAAGGCCCATGTATGGGGGTCTCTCAGCCATGTCCCATGTGGATGAGAAAAGGATTAACTGCCAGTGGATTATGTTGACTGCTTTTCAATCTATTACCCATAAACTTGTCTACTCAATACACACACAAGAGTCAATACTCTTTTTAAATGACAGGGGGCATGACCCATCTGGCTATACCAGCTCTGGCCTCTAACAACAACATGAAGTAGCCCAACTCTCTTTTATTTATAGACACACAGGTAAAGGGGCCAAGATCGGAAGGAGCTTCTGTGATGGACAGGATAGAGTAGAGTTAGGGGAGCCATTTTATTAGGGGAACTAGACAGGGAACCATCTGATCCTGCTAGATAAGGATGGCTTCCCATACCCGTGTGTTAAAGGCTTAATTGCAGTTGGTTCTATTGGAAGGTGGTGGACCCTTTAAAATGTGGGGCCTAGTGGAATGTCTTTAGGTCGTTTAAAAGGGATAAGGGGATCCCAATCCTTTTCTCTCTTTAGCATCCAGTCACGAGGTAAATGGTCCTCTACCACTATATGCCTCTCCCATGATGTGACATCACAGGCCCAAAGCAATAGGACCACAATATCATGTACAAAAACCTCTAAAACTGTAAACCAAAATAAAACTTTCTTTTTCTAAGTTGATTTATCTTAGATATTTGCAATGGTAACAGAGAGCTAACATAATGAATAACATCTTTGCATGAAAATAAAGCATATCAGTGAGTTTAATGTAAATATTTAGATAATAAAGTATCTCTGAATAGACATAAGTGCTGAAAAAGTTTAACATTTTAGAAAGTATTAATATTTTATAATCAATAAATTCATAAGATAGTGGTAGAGTATATGCTTATAAATATGAGTATTTTATATTGACATTTACTTAAATGTTAGTTATAGAAAACTATCATTTTTTTGTATAACAAGAATACTCAACCATTATTTCCAATGGTCATTACACATAAATTACATCAACTAAGCATACTAGGTTATTCCTTATGGGTGTTTACAATTTAAATGAGGATAGAAAGGCCAATACTATTAACATCATTTTGATACAGTCAGGTCAAATGGATTCTACATTTTTATGACAGAATAAATGTAACTTGCAAATTTTATTTGGTAATTCCTTGTGATAATGTGAACAACTGTATAAGAATTATAAATTCTTAATTACTATATTGACACAGAGATTAATGTAGAATATTGTAGCAATGAAAACTTTGGTCAGTTCAATTCTACTTTGGTGAACTGTGCCTGATTATAAAGAGATTATGAGTTTACTTAAAATTGGATTAACATTCTCATTTCTGTTTTCAATTCATCCATGCACTTAAAACAACTTAATGAAACCAATCATTTCCAGCTAAAATTTTCTTAAAAAAAATTATCTTTTAAATCTGTAGTAAAATAAACATTATAAAAAATTAACCACTTAAACTATTTTTAATATGGAGTTCCATTGTTTCAAGTATATCTATCTATCTATCACTTTTCTCTTTGTGAATCTCACAAGTGTCTTAGCTTTTGAGTCACTGTAACCAACATACCTGACAAGATCAATTTAGAAGAGGGAAAAATTATTTGAGGCCCTTGGTTTCAGAAGTTTCAGTCTACAAATAGCTGACTCCTTTGATCTGTGCCCAAGGTAAGGTAGCACATCATGGGACAAGTGCTTAGAAGAAGAAAGCTACTCGTGATGGGGTCTGGAATCAGAGAATAAAAGAAAGAAAGAGGAAGGGGCTGCAGGAAGAACAATACTGAGAATATGCCCAGTGACCCACCTTTTCCAATCATGTCCCACCTATCTATAGTTACCACTAGTCAGTCCATTCAAATTAGGATGTTAATTAGGTTAGAGCTAATTAGGTTAGAGCTCTCATAATCTAATCATTTCATGTCTTTCATGTCTTCAGAAAGGGTATTCCTGGGAATGTATTGGTTATTTATTTTCTATTTCAATAATTTTAGTTCTGACCTTAATTATTTACTGTCCTCTACTGAGTTTCAAATTAGTTTGTTCCTAATTAAAAGGGCCTTGAGATAGAGCATTAGATTGTTTATTTGGGATCTCTCTCTCTCTCTCTCTCTCTCTCTCTCTCTCTCTCTCTCTCTCTCTCTCTCTCTCTCTCCCTCTTAATTTGGACATTTAATACTAAAAATGTTCCTCTTGGTACTGACTTCAGATTGTCCTGGAGATTTTTAGTACATTGTATCACTGTTCCCATTCGATTCCAGAGAAATTTTTGAAATTTCTCATTTCTTCTATTGTGTATCCCTCATTTAAAATAACACTGTTCATTCTCCAGATGTTTCTCAGGTCAGATTAGGAAAACACCAGTTCCTTAGAATCATTGAAAAGCCATTCAGGGCTTTTATTAGCCACATGAGTGGTTGGAAAGGAATATTCCTGTATTAATGAGAATTTTGGGTGATCTCATATCCAAACCATAATAGCAAGCATAATACATGCCTTTTTCATGTATCAATAAAATTTTCATCCAGCATATCCCATTTTTAATATCATTTCTTTTCAGTTTTTAGTAATACCATGCCATGAAATGTCTGTGTTATATCAGTTAACTTTTTTCTCATTACTTTATAGTAACTCTTTTCTGAATGAATAAATCTGATATTCATAATAATCCCTATGGAAAATAGCAATGGTGGTGGTGTCCATTTCCAGAGATGATTGGTTATCTTCATAGTAATAAAGTTTTAATTTAAGAAACTTTGTGTTGGATGAATTTGTAATTCTTATGTATCCGGAAGACTTTTCCGTTGGGTTCCATAGCTTCCCAGGAGTTGGCTAGACTCCTACCTACATTTCTCAAACCTAATTGCACCTTAACATCACCTCATGAACATTAAAAAAAGTTACTTGTGCTTAGGTTCTGCAAGAGAAATGTTGATGTTTATTTATTGGAAGAAAGTTTATTCCATTCTTCTCTTACTAGCTATTATGCATATTTTGAATTAATCATTCTTACACAAGGATCATCAAGGAAGGTCTTCATGATTTGAGATAGTGAAAAAGGCAAGAAATATCAAATATCAAATCAATTCCCCCTTTTCCGAAATCTGCCATCTTTATCTCAGATAAATAAGAGTATGCTTATATTCTGGGGTTTTCCACTTGAAATGAATGTGAATAGAGATGAGAGGCTGTCAAGCAATCATTAAGTGATGCTCACTTGCCTCTCATCTTTGATTGTTCTATGCTAGATAGTGGGTTTCAGTGTAACGCAAAACTCTAGAATTTCTCCACATTCATGTTATCAAAATTACGAGGTCTTTCCTCAGTAGTTTCACTTGCCTACCATTACCACAAGTGGGAGCACTTCTCATTGGATTGAATCACACTTTTTAATACTTACACTGTAATACATATATGACAAAATTCTTTTCACAGATTAACTGTGTCATTTTGTTTATAACTCTATAGGGTTATATATAAATATATTGTTTATATTGGTTGAGAAGAAATGCCTACTACTAATGAAACTAAATATGATTTTATTCATTTTAACTTTCCAATATTTTGAAACACTTCCTTCTTCCATGTGTTAACTATTCACCTTAATTTGCACTATATGTAAATTAAATAAATATCACTACTAATTTCTCTTACACTTGTGATCAAAATATTTTACAGAATGGTGCTATCATAGAGCCCAGTAATATTTTTACAGACAGCACAGCTTCATTTGACACTATTAAAATATGCTCTAATCATACTTCTTTGTTGTAGTTATAACTGTACAATTAAAACTGTCATGAGATTTAACTTTCATTAATACAAAAGATATAAGATACTTTATTAAATCATTTCCCGAATTTGTGTGGTTAAAAAGATCTGGAAAAAAAGGCTTGTCTGGGAGATATGATAGGAAATTGGATAATTAGGCAAGGGCTATTTCATCAAGGTTTTTAGGTCAAATTAGGAAAATAACCCAATTCCTTAGAATCAATGAAAAGCCATTCAGGGAAGGATTTTTAGCCACATGAGTGGTTGGAAAGGGAGAGAAGAGATATAGTTAAGTTTGTATTTTGAATGAACCATGATGGAGCTACGGAGAACATTTTAGAGGAAAAACTACTAAGAGTAGTGTTCCATGAGAGAATGATGGTGTGACTGTATTACTATTTCTAGTGATGATTTACCATAAACCTGGGCACTTAAAATGAAGTACATTATACATAACAGATTCTTCAAGTCAAAAGATAGGCAAAGTTTACCTGGGCTCTCTCCTTCGGATCTCTCATGGGCAAGATGTCAACTATGGCTGCAGACTCCCCAAAAACCTTACCTTGGGAAGGATCTACCCACATGCTTACATGCTTACTGATTTGTTGACAGAGTTTCCTGAGGCTCTTAGGTCTGTTCCACTGAAGGCCTTGATTGTTTGTTGGGTTTTGGCCAGATGCTATCTTTAGTTTTCCACTTGGACTCTCCATACAACAGTTCATGACATGGGAGCTTTCCTTAGTAAAACCAGAATGAGAAAGAGTCTTCTGGAAAGACATGTCAGAATGTAATTACTCCCCACTGAATTTTCTACATTCTGTTGTTAAGAAGCAAATTACTGCTTCTTTCCAGAATTAGGTAATGTGCTGGAAGAATAATGTAAGTGAGTGAATACCAGAATGCGAAGGTCATTAAGATTCATCATAGAACATGTGCACACAGTAGTTTTGACTTGGTGTAGTTATTGGTGATCCAAATAAATTGATGGATTTTTTTAGATAATTATAAAGTATCATCAACTTGTCAGTGAATGGAATAAGCTAGGAGTAGGAAAATTATTTTCAGAATATTCAACAATTGGAGGAAAGATGTTAGTATTTAACTGACATGATATAGATATTTGTTCATGTTATTGTTTATTGAGATGGAAGCACGTTAGAATTAAAGTGTCAATACAGCTAAAAATAGGGTGATCAGTTCATATACCCAGTCCATCTCTTTGTGTTCTGACATTTAAACTCAGGAAATGTATAGTTTTAAAGGGAAAATCCATATTATTTATTTAATATTTTCTCTCCAGGAATCTTGTAATTCTAATTGAAATTACAATTCTTATTCCATACATCTGGCTATCTTATAGTAGTAATGCCTAGCAATAGATCTACTTCTTAAAGAGAACTTCATGTATAATTGGGGAGTCTATGGGTTTGTGAGAGGGAGGAATTCTGAGTATAGTTTTTATGTGTATCTTATATCATTCTAAGATTTCATGAAATGTGTCTGAATTTATAAATATTGAGTCTCAAGAATTGTTTAATATGGAATTTGTAAAATTAATTAATTTTCTGATGTTTTTAAATAGAACTATATGAAATTTCTGACATTTCAGCTTGTAACCTATTGAAAAGGTTATTTAATATGGTTCAATGTAATTCTACACTATTAGAGGTGACTGATGATCTGCTATCAGAAATCTGATTTGAAAACTGGTGTCCACATATCCTGTGGTCTTATCATCTGAGTCATTTTATATGAATGAACTATTAAAACACATACGTTAATATTTAACAAGACTATTTTAATATGGCAGTAAAGGACATACACGTTAGTAGGAAATAATTATTGTTTCCCAGTAAAATAATCCATAGACTCAGACGGAAAAGTCATTTCTTAATGATGAGCGTGCTCTCCCTCTCCTTTTATATAATTACATCACTGGCAGAAAGTACACAAATGAAATAGAATTCATAGTAGGTATTAACTCTAATTTCTGCATGATTCACTTGCATTTCATTGTTCAAATATAACTGATACAGTCACAGTTGCTTAGAATACAAATTAATTTCTAACTGTCTATTGAAATCATATTATTCTTGCTGTATTTCAGAGACTATATTCTGAATAATCATATACTTTGCCATGAGGATTTTATTTCTAATCCTCTGTTTTTAATGGCCTTTTCTTTAAAGCAGGATTAAACTTTTACACATTTTCAAAAACTTCCTGCTCAATTTTCTAGCCTCAGAGAGTTTTATGCAGTATGGAAAATCTCCATTTCCTATTACATGACTGTCTTCTCCATAGGGCAGTATTTGGCTTTTTATTTATTTTTTCCTCTTAGCTCAATGTACAAACCAGATTCCTGAAAACTTATGCTTTTAAGTGAATTAAGTCTTCTTTAAAATTTTATTTCCTAAAATTTCAAAAATTAATTTCCAAAATTAAGTATAGTTCACAATTCTGTCTTGGTCTCCATTGCTCTTTTCTTTCTGGATTTAAGCTCTCATTGATATTCATACTCAAGATTTTCCCATACTTCAGTGAGTTCCTTCAAGTCCTGGAAAATATTACTAATACACGTAAGACAAACATGCTAAACATATAATACGATTTGTGACTTTAAATCTTTGGTTTACTAAAATCAATTACTTATTATTCTTGCTAACATGAGATTGCTTTATGTCTTTATTATCTCCTATTGGACTATTTTAATAGTGGAAAGTCAGTCTTTAAGTTTATGCTTTCCCTCTGGAAAACATCTTATATATTTTTGCATATATTCCTAAACAAAGGAACCAAAAAAATACATCATTTCCTTCAAGAAGAAACTCAGATGAATTCCCATCAAATCCAGTTTTCATGTTTAGCCTCAAAAATAAGAATTGGTTCCACTAACCTCACCAGCTCTTAGCCTTTTGGTCTATGCATGGACTTCTACATTACAATAAAAAGCTAATTGCATTTTTTCAAACACCCAACATATCTCTTCTAATTCTCCTCCTTCTATTTTATTTGCATTATTGTCACCTCCAGTTCTTATTCACTTTTACTACTTGTTAAAGATTGGTGACTTTAATAATTCCTACAAAAATTGTCCTGACCCATCTTGAGACTAAGCTCTCTCTTCTATTTCCCTTCAGAATCCTAAGATGCAACAAAGTTAGCAGTGGTTACCTTTCTTAGGTGCACAGGAAACAAAAGTGTATCATCCTCTCCATTGTATTTTAGAATCATAAAATACTGGAATATTTTAGTTTTTTTTTTTTTAGTATATTCAGCAATATTTTGTACCATTAAATTTTTCTTCCCTCAAGCCTAATTTGTTACTCAGAGAGAACAGTAACTTGATTTCTCCTAAAACAAAATACCTAAATTGATATTTTGATCCCTATGTGCTCATTAACAAATTCTTCTATTTCTCTTTCTACATTTAATCCTTTTAAATAGTTCTATGGTCAGATTTCTGCCTGCACATATCTAGTCTTATTTTTCACTTTTAATTTCTCTACAGTGATGAAAATCTTAGCCACATATTAGAGATCTCTCTTTTTCTGCTTGTCTGTTTGTTGCTATGGGGATGTCAATCTATTATCTTTGTTCTCTTCTTTGGTCTTCTCAGTATCTTTTCCTTCAAACCATAAACACAATCTTAAGTATTATCATTTAGTCTACATTCTGTTTTGTTGACTCAGTAATACTCTAAGGAAAGCTTTTGTTAGAGAGAGAGAGGAAAGAAGGAATTCAAGTGCTGTATGGATAATTTTCTCAATTTTCATGGCTTCTTTCACTTTGCAAACATCTATCAATTATGTATCTAGGTCAAGTTATTCCTCTTTCTAGTCTTCATCATTTTTTTAACATGATTACCCTGAAATATGTTCCCTGTGTATATATTTTTTTTTATTTTTTAGAAGCTGTTACTATTTTCTTACTTATGGTTTTAGCCCATGTCTCTAAACAATAAATATGGCTCTAATTCATTAAGGTTATCTCTTATAAAATTTATAGTTTTCAAAATAAAAGCAAAAATAGTGGTATCTGGACATCGTGACTCTGCTGTATCTTTTTAAATTGCAAAATGAACATCAAATCTGACTATATCATGCATTTCTGGAAGATTCAACTTAGAAATTATAATAAAATATAAATTACAAAATATAAATAAACTGCTGGGTAGTTTATAAATAAAAATGTACTTCTCACAGTTGTAAAGGCTGAGAAGTCCAAGATAAAGTCACTTACTGATGTAGGGGCTGGCATGGGTAATACTTTCTGGTTCATAGTTTGGACCTTCTAACTGTACATACATGGTGGAAGGGACAAGGCAACTCTGAGGACTCTTTAAGCTTTCTCTTCATGCCAATTACATACCAAAGCCCAACCTTCTAATACTATATGATTGGTGATTAGATTTTATCATGAGTTTGGAGGTGGCACATTCAGGTACCAATAGGTAATAAACTATATAAATATTTTATAATCTTAAAGATGTCATTTGCCTGGCAAACTGGTTTTAGTATCACCAGATAAAACATGTTATTTCTAACATTTGGGTGGGCAAAAATATGACAGCTATAGGAAAAAGAAAGAGCAAAATATAGAAGAAGCATAAATTGATCTTACTTATCCATATTTAGTAGGTTGTATGGCAGAAGACATGAACTGGTAGCTGCACTCTGCCAAACCAAACACGGAGTTTTTTTTTTTCATGTATAGGTAAGGCCTGTACTCTCCTCAAAATAATAAAATGCCAACATACTCAAAATAGTTCAGTCAATGTGGTAAAAATGTTAACAGCAAGATCATAAGTCTACTAACTTGGAAATTTTTCTTAAAGAGTGAAAAAGCTCTTGGAACTGTGTGTGTGTGTGTGTGTGTGTGTGTGTGTTTGTGTTATGGTTGGTAGTAGGAGTCATAATAATCATCATTGCTTATTTAAAGTCTTTCTTTTATGAGAACAGAAATTTCTTAAAGTTCAAAACATTAAGTTAGAAACCAAAGTAAATATATTTAGCTCAATATGTAAACCAAATATTAGCTTTGTAAAACAGGTGTTTGAGGCAGTTTTGTCAGATAGTATGTGGGGTTGTTTGTCACACAGGTCTTCAAACGTCCATGGAATGATTGCTAGACTAGAACACTATTGTGTAGAATGTCTCTGAGTCCCTCTTAAACCCCACATTACTAGTAATTTTTAAATATCCTCTTCTCAAATGAACTATTTAAATTTTAAGTGAAGAACAATTGTTCTATTTATCTTCTATCAGAAAAATGGCATTTCCTATTTTTCCATGTGCATTTGGGTAGGATGTTTATTAGATTTTCAAATATTCTGCTTTTCATCTCCATAGTTTTTTAATTTTTTTATTAATTTATATCACTTATCTGAATGATAAGGATATCATTTTCAGAGATTATGTTTACATCATATACATGCATTTAATTTTACTTAACTAATACTGAAAGAATATTTCTTTCTCAAACAATATTTTTCTAACATTTTTGCCAGACATTGAGTTTTGCTTGTGTATTACTTAACTTTCAAAGAGAAAATTGATGTACAGCATACCAAATTAAGTGCCCTAACTGCACACTTAGCAGGTGAAGGATCAGGGCATCTAACAAAATCAGAAGCACACCACAGTCTTTATCTTTTATAATTACAGTATATATAAAAATAAACAAATAAATAAGCATTTATTTTCTCTTTTAAATTTTAAACGGTTATATTTCTAATCAACTATATGCAACTAATAACTGTTAAGAATACACAATAAAGAAAAATAATTTGATAATTGCACTTTCATATTTACAAAAGATTAGTTTCCTCTAAAATGTATAGTTTCAAAATACATTTGTAACACAGCAATATGTTTATTGATAAAATATTTTCAAATATAACATTGTATTATAGTAGGGTAAAATTTTGTGAGGAAAATGGAATGGAAAAACCTCACAAAGGCAATATATTGTATAAAATATCCACTCATGAAAGAGCATATTCATGTAATTTTGAAATAGGCAGTGGTGGGTATTGTTTGGGTATGAGGTGTCCCAGAAAAGCTCATGTGTGGGACGATACAAGAATGTTTAAAGGAGAAATGCTTGGGTTATGAGCGCCTTACCCCAATCAGTGAATTAATAACCCCATGGAATTAATTGAGTGGTAATTGAAGGCAGTTGGAGTGTAGCTGGAGAAGGTGGGGTATTGTGGCTTTGGGGTATATACTCGTATTTGACAAGCGGTGATTTCTCTCTCTCTCCTTCCTGATCATAATGTGAGTTCCTTCCCTCTGACGCACTTCCACCATGATGTTCTGCCTCACCTTGAACCCTGAGGAATGGAGTCAGCCTTCTATGGACTAAGATCTCTGAAATCATGAGCCCTCAAATAAACTTTTCTTCCCCTACAGTTCTGCTGCTCAGGTCTTTCAATTACAGCAGCAAAAAAGCTGACTAAAAGAGTGGGTGTCGCCAAGGGTTTCTGAGAAGGTGCTGGAGGAAGATTTCCTTAACTCAAGACTTTGGATCCTCAACAAATGCTGTAGAGAATTTCTAGATGGTGTCAGATCTTGAGGCACTGAGATTTATGTAGGAAATCAAGGAATACACATTCAAGGAAGAATGCAGACCATCTCAAGAATGTGAAACACTTTGAGTACCCAGGCCCTTCTTTTAAAGGACAATTGGTGAGGGGTGGGCACAGGAAGGCACATGAGCTGACATTGGTCTGATGATACAAGAGAGTTATAGTGATCTGGCAGTTCTCAGGATATTTTGGTTGATGTCTCTCCATGATCTGATTAATAGATAACATTGAAAAAGTACCTATATTGTAGGTTTCTGAGGAAGTACCCTATAGTATATAAATTTTGTATCTCCCCTTGTTCAATCTACTCTAAAAATGCATGTATTACTAGGCTCATTAACAGTGCACAGGACACTTTTAATAAGTGCATCAATATCCAGTAACTTTAATATTCTGAGAAAAGATTTACAAATTTCCCAGAAATTTGGGAGTGACAGTCCTGGGAGAAATGGCTTTGGGAATGACAGGTGTGAGAAGAATACTGGCTTTGAGGGTGATGGTATGAAGAAATTTAGCATGAGGCTTTCAGAATAAAGTTATATTTTCCTTGTCCTTCCTTTAATCTCCTTTCCACCTGTCATTTTTATTTATTCTATCCAACCTCAGTGGGTATCAAATTATTTTGGTATTTAAGATTCCATTGTATTTGCCTAAAAATACAGTGAAATACTTCCTAATTATAAATGTGAATATTTATAATATGCTAGAAATTTTACTTTTGCAACTATCTAAACTAATATTGAAATAGTTTAGTATAGTATATGACTATATAGAAGAGTATCTAGGTTTTTATATTTATTTCAGGGGACACATGAGCAAGAAAATTTGAAGAAAATTGACAAAGAGAGACCAGCAAGTAGCCAGTATGGAATAGCTATTTCAGTTTTTACACAGTGAACGCTGCCTATACATCAAGAGATCCTGCATTCGGTAACAAGGGATCTTTTACAGAATTTTCTGTTTCTGTGGATCAGGATACAAAGAAGAATGAAGGGAGAGGAGGGGAGGTAGGAATAAGAAAGAAACAGTGAGTTAGACATAACTTTTCAATGTTCATACCTGAATACACCACCAGGAAAGCTCTACATCATGTGCAACCACAAGAATGTGATCCTGGGCTGGGGATATGGCTCATGTGGTAGAGTCCCTGCCTCTCAAGAACAAGGCCCTGGGTTCAATCCCCAACACCACAAAAAAAAAAAAAAAAAAAGTGATCCTATTTAGACTATGTTATATTCTATATACGTATACTATGTCAAAGTACACTCTACTGTCATGTATATCTAAAAAAAAAAAAGTGAAAAAAAAAAAATTAATGGTTTCCTGACCTCCAAAAAAGCACTTATTTTCTACTTGCAACATCTAAAAGCACAGAAGCTGTTGAAGGCAATCTCTTTCTTGGAGTAAAATTATAGTTTACTTCCATCATTAAATATTCTTATGACTGAACTAACTTTAGTAGATATGTTAAAATATCTACTAAATACTTCTTTAAAAATACTTCTTTAAAAATGAACTTTTGAGATTCCACAAGCACTTTTAAGCACATTTTAAATTTAAAAATAGAGAATTTTTGTTTTTCTTTTTAAAAGTAGACACTGAAAACTGAACCAATGTTCCCCAATATTATATTAAGAACAACTGACTTATTCTACATAAAGCTGTAATTCCAAATTAATAGTTTCAGAGAATGTTTTCTCTTAATGTTGTATGTATTTTTAGTTCTTTATAATTATACATGATAGTTAATTGCATTTTTATATATTCATGAATGCATACAACATAGTTTGTTGGATTTCAGTCTCCAGTACTTCAACTTTCCTTTTCCTCTTCCCTGCCCTGAATCCATTCCTCTATTCTATTGATCTTCCTTCTATTTGATTATTTTTATTGATGCATTATAGTTTACATAAAAGTAGAATGCATTGTGATATGTTCATACATGCATGCCCATAGCAAAATTTGTTCAATTTTACCCCCTTGTTCTTGACCTACTCCCTCCCCCATAGTTCCCCATCTCTACTCTACTGATCTTCCTTCTATTTTCTAGAGAGCCCCTGTTATGTGACATTTTTCTCTCTATTTTTGAATATAAGTTAAAGCATTCAACCCTTAACTTTCTGAGTCTGAATTATTTTACTTAGCATAATGCTCTCCAGTTCCATTCATTTTTTCATCGAATGACATTATTTTATTATTCTTTATGACTGAGTAGAACTCCATTGTGTGTGTATATATAAATATATATATATATATACTTTATCTATTCATTTGTTGACAGGCATATAGGTTGATTCCATAATTTAGATATTGTGAATTGTGCTGCTATAAATATTAGTATGTATGCATAACTATGGTATGTTGATTTTAGTTCTTTTGGATAGATACCAAGGAGTGCCATAGCTAGGT
Organism: Sciurus vulgaris; assembly: GCF_902686455.1. NCBI lineage: Eukaryota > Metazoa > Chordata > Mammalia > Rodentia > Sciuridae > Sciurus > Sciurus vulgaris. The sequence goes on along the minus strand of NC_136469.1, from coordinate 40,314,336 downwards.
CATAATGGTTGTTCCATTTTTAGATTTTGAGTAATTTCCACCCAACTTTTTAAAGTGGTTGTAATAATTTGCAGTTACCTAAGTGTACTTCTTTCTCCCCCTAGCTTCCCCAGCTCTTGTTATTTGCATTCTTGATCGCCATTCCAACTGAGATGAGACGAAATTTCAGTTTAGTTTTGATTTGCATCTCCCTGAATGCTAAGAATTTTAAACATTTTTTTTCGTGTATTTGTTGGCCATTTCTGTTTCTTCTTTTGACTATTTGGATCCTTTGCTCATATATTAAGTGGGTTATTAGGATTTTGGGTGTTAAATTTCAGGATTCTTTATATACTCTGGATATTAATCCCCCGTCTGAAAGAATGGCTGCAAAGATTTTCTCGCATCATTGTATGCTTTCTTTTAATGCTCTTGTTTCCTTTGTTGTGCAGAAACTTTTTAGCTTAATGCTGTCCCATTTGTTAATTCTTGGTTTCATTTCTTGAACTTTAAGATTCTTATTAAGAAAGTTGGTACATACACCACTATGTTGGAATGTTGCTGTCCTCTTTCCTTCTAGCAATTTCATTGTTTGTGTTCTAATTTCTAGGCTTTTGACCCACTTTGACTTGATTTTTGAACATGGTGAGAGGGAGGGATCTAGTTCCATTCTACTTTTAGAAAATTATTTATTCGCACATAATTATACATATTACCACATATTCATACATGCACACAACACCATTTGGTCAATTTCATTCCCCAGTATCTTCCTCTTCTCTCCCCTCTCCCTCCCCATAGTCCTCTTCCTCTGCTCTACTGGTCTCCCTTCTATTGCTTTCGTTTGTTTGTTTCTCTGCCTTTTATACTTTTTTTAAATTTGTTCTAATTAGTTATACATGACAGCAGAATACATTTGAATTCATTGTACCCGAATGGAGCACAACTATTCCTTTCTCTGTACATGTTGTAGAGTCATACCATTCGTGTGATCTTACAAGTACCTAGAGTAATGATGTCAATCTCATTCCACCATCTTTCCCACTCCCCTGCCCACTTCCTAGTTCCATTCTTTTACATTCTTCACATTGTTTGTGTTAGAAGATTGTCTTTTTTACAAGGTGTGCTTTTGGCACCTTTGTCAAGGGTTATATGACTTTATCTATGTGGACTTTTTTCTGTGTCCTCTAGTCTATTCCATTGATCTTCACATCTGTTTTAATGTTGATAGCATACTGTTTTTGATACTATGGCTCCATAGTACTATTTGAGATTAGGTATCATGATACCTCTATTCTTTATTTTGTTGCTCAGGGTTGCTTTATCTATTCTGGGTCTTTTGTATTTCCATAGAGTTTTTAATACTTTTAATAAAAAGGAATGGGATGTTTTTATTTGTTCAGTATAATGTTAGTTTTGCATTTGTCATGTATATCCTTTATGATATTGAGGTAGGTTCCTTCTATTCCTAGTTTGTTTCGTCAGTGTTTTTAACGTGAATGGGTGCTACATTTTTTCAGGGTTTTTTTTTGTTGTTGTTGTTGTTTGGTTTTTTTTGCATTTTATCGAGATGATTATGTGGGATTTTTTTTGTCTTTGATTCTATTTATGTGATAAATTGTCTTCATTGATCCATATATATTGAAATAACACTCTATCCTTGGGATAAACTTAACTAGATCATGGTATAGTTTTTCTTAATGAATTTTTGGATGTGGTTTGATCATATTTTATTAAGATTTTTGCATCTATCTTAATCAGGGATATTGGTCTGTAGTTTTCTTCCTTGATGTCTTTACATGGTTTTTATATCAGAATGACATTGACTTCATAGAATAAATTTGGGAGTATTCCGTACATTTTTTTCATGGAATAATTTGAAGAGGGTTGGTATTAGTTTTTATTTAAATATCAGGTAGAACTCTGCAGAGAATTCATCTGGTTCTGGCTTTTCTTTGTTGGAAAACTTTTGATTACTGCCTCAATCTCATTGCTTGATATTGGTCTCTTTTGATTCTCATCTCTCTTGATTCAGTTTAAGTAGATCATTTTTGTCTAGATTTTTTTTTTAGTATTTTGTAGATTTTCTAATTTATTGGATTAAAGGTTTCAAAAGAGTCCCTAGTAATCCTCTGAACTTCAAAATTTGTAGTGATATCTTCTTTTACTTTTATTTATTTTTGCCTTAATCTATCTAGAAATCTATTTGTTAATTATTTTATTTGTTCTTTTTAGATATACATGGCAGTAATAGTGTCTTTTGATATATTATACATTCATGGAGTATAACTTTTTAATTTTCATCTCTAATTTGCTGGGTTGGATCCTCTCTCTCCTTTTGCTTATCTTGGCTCAGAGTTTATCAATCTTGTTATCTCCTCAAAAAGCCAGCTTGTTATTTTTATTCTTTGTATTGATTTTTATTCTTTATTTCAATAATTTTAGCTCTTACCTTAATTATTATTTACTGTCCTATACTGGGTTTCAAATTAGTTTGTTCCTGATTTAATAGAGCCTTGAGATGGGGCATTAGATTATTTATTTGGGATCATTCTCTCTCTCTCTCTCTACTCTCTCTCTCTATGTAGACATTTAATACTATAAAACTTTCTTCTTGGTACTGACTTCAAAGTGTCCTACAGATTTTTAGTATGCTGTTTTATTGTTCCCATTTGATTCTAGAAAAAGTTTTGAAACTTCTACTCTCATTTATTCTATAATCCATTCCTCATTTTAAATAATACTGTTCATTCTCCTGATGGTTATATAGTTTCCATAAGTATTCAGGCTGTTGATTTCTAATTTCAGTCTGGTGTGACCTCATAAGAGGAATGGGATAACATAATCTTTTTTGTGTTTTCTCTTTGCAAAGACCTGATTCATGTTTTAAAATAAGATCTATTTTGGAATTGTTCCATGAACTTCAGAGAAGGAAGTGTACTCAGCTGTTGTTGAATAAAATATTCTATAGATGTCTCTTAGCTGTATTTGATTTATTGTATCATTTAGGTCAGTTTTCAATGTCTCTTGTTGAGATGGGAGCATTAAAATCACCCAATATCATTGTGTTGGGGTCTATCTAAGACTTAAAATCAAGAAGTGTTTGTTTTATATAATAAGGTACTCCAAAATTTGGGGCATAAAATTTACATTATTATATCTTCTTCTTAGATAATTTCCTTAAACAGCATGTTCCTATCCTTATTGTCTATATTAGGCATTTTGATTATGATGTGTCTTGATTTTGTCTTTTGGGAGTTTTGTATGATTCCTGTATGTGGATGTGAATCTCATATCTGAAATCTGGAAATTTTTCTGTTATTATATCACTGAAAGTGTTCTTGATGCCATTAGTCTATTTCTTAATGCCCTCTTCTGTCCCAGTTTCTCTTAAGTTTGCTTTTTTAATGTCTCAACATTCATTGTTGTATATTCCCACTGTGGTCTTTTATATTCTCTCTCTCTCTCTCTCTCTCTCTCTCTCTCTCTTTCTCATGATTAGTCCAGCTCAAATACCCTGCCTTCAAGGTCTGAGTTTCTGTTTTCTAGTGATATAGTCTGTTGGTAACACTTTCAAGTGCCTGTTTTATTTGACTTATTGTGTCTATAATTTCCAGGATTTCTGAGTTTTTATTTTTAGAATCTCTATCTCTTTATTGAAATGGTCCTTCACTTCCTACAATTGCTCTTTGGGTTCATTCCTTAGATTTTTTCTTAGCTTATTAATCATTTAAAAATTGTTTTTAAGACTTCCTATGGAATTTCATCCCCTTCTTGTCTTTGGTGGGGATTGTAGCTCTTGTGCAGAGTGTTTTTTTTTTTTTTTTTTTTTTTTTTTTTCCCCTGTTTCCTCATGCATTCAGAAGTTTAGGGCTTAGACATCTGTTGAGGTGAATTCATTTTACTATTTTGTAAGGACAGAAAAAGGAAAAAGAGAAAGAAAGAGGAAAACAAACTAAACTATTTTAATGAAGTGTGAAAGAATTCTTTCCACTGAGGTGGCAAAAATAGAAAACAAAAATGGACGTGCACTGCCTATACCATACCGTCCTACCTTTTTGCTCCTTATTGAACTGTGCACCCTCAGAGAGCACAAGGTCTGGAGGTTGTTAAAACCCATCTTCTTTCATTTAGTTTTCATCAAGCTGCCAGCTGGAGTGACCTGGAACCAAAGCTGATTGTAATAGCTCTCAAGTTCCTTTCTCACCAGTTTCAGAGAGGATGTAATGGGAAGAAGTGACAATTGGAGTTATTTCTCTGCAAACTAGGTAGATGTACTCCCATTGTGGGACTGATGTCTAATTCTAGATGTAAACTGTTTTGTTGTGGTTGATCTTTGGATTTTTGTTGTACGGTATCTGTTCTAGAGAGAATAGTTCCACATACCCTATTGCCAGGAAGATGCCAATCTCTTCTGGGTGTCTGGATCTCAGGAGCCTCTTCAGAACATCATTTTTGGGGCAAAGCAACCAAATTTCCCCTGGTCTCACAAACTCCACTGCCCACAAACAGCATCTACTCAGACTCAGATGCTGAGAGTAAATGTACCTGTCTGTCCAGTTTTCTGTGTTCTTTCAGGCTAATCCTGCAAATCACCAAACCTAAAGGGAAGGTGAGCATCACTCTCTTCTGTATCCTTGACCTGAATCTTCCTGTTTGCAATCTCTTCTATGCCCACCTCAGTTGTGTTCCACCAGGTGGACTCTAGATCTCATGGCAGGTACATGAAAGGACAGTCAACTAATAATTATTATGAACTTCCAGGCTCCAACTGTAGAAAGCACTGCCTAGTCATGTCAAAATGGCTTCCTACCTCAGCTCTCTGCTCACCAACAGAAAAACATGGCACACCTTTCAAATGTCTGCTTTCTGCCTGCCTCAATCTGGCCCCATTAGGTGGACTCTAGATCTCAAGGCAGTTGCATGCAAGGACAGTTGACTAATGCATGTTATAGACTCCCAGACTTCTGCCTCATGGTTCCCTGCCTCAGCTCTCCACTCTCCAACTGAGAACAGAACATTTTTTTTTTTACATATTAATTTGCCATGCTGCCTCTGGATCATTTATGTTCAGACTGACACTTTCTTCCATGGATTATCCAAATATTTTTGTAGATTTTGTCTTTCTTTGTAACTGGGTCAACCCTCCCCACTGTGGTGAACTGGTGGGGCTAGATATATTGGATAGATTCTATTCTATGTTCAAAGCACCAAAATTTCTGTGTATCTTGATTCTTATATTGAATTTTGGTGTATTCCTTCTGTCACCCACCTCACTGGGAAGCAGTATTCTTGTTGCTGGAATCCCAAGCCATGGAGCAATAGGAAATCACATTCTTCCTCTACTCCACCATTTTTTTCTCCCTGTTTTCTCTTAATTTTAAAACACTTTACTATATAGTACAAAAAGTAACCTTAAGTACTTTCATACCTTTACATCATTTAACAAATCAAGTACTTACAAGGGTTGGGGATATAGCTCAGTTGATAGAGTGCTTGCCTTCCAAGAACAAGGCCCTGGGTTCAAATTCTCAGCACCAAAAAAGAAGAAAAAAAAACTTACAAAATGCTTTGTAAGGATTAGTCTTTTTTCCTCTACTCCTTTCACTTATTTCTGTCCCCCCTCCCATTTTTTTCATTTGCTTGTTTGTACTCTTTAAAAAAAAACAAAAAAAAAAAAAACAAAAAAAAAACAAAAAAACTCCTTTCTATAACCTTTATCTCCTTTTACTTATTTCTATGTTTTGGTTTTAGTTTAGTTTTTGTTTTTGTTGAGGAAACTGTTGGTTTTCTTTAAGGTATACGGAGAAAAACTATTGCTTTGTTTCTAGCTCAATAAACATTCAAGCTGAATTAAAAAGAATTTTATAATGTGGAGCTTCACAGAAATAAGAATGTATTAAATTTGCTTCAGTGATTGTCACTCCATCCTGGAGAATTTTAAATTGGATGTAACTAGGTGACTGTCTCAGACAGACTGAAATTAGACAAAACTTTTCAACAAATCTTCACAAGTGAGCAATGCTATAATGCTGTAGTTCCATGAAAGAAATATTTTATTCATGTGAAATATAAATCCCAAATCATTAAATTAGTTAACATTGTATGAAATGTTTTTTTATAAAAATTAAAAATTGTAGAATGATTACTTGAATCAGTGGTTTTGCTTTTAAAATAGCTTTTCTGTGTCACTAGTAGAAGAATCAATATTCTATTTAGAAACTTCCAAGCAGAAATAAAAGTCAGGAACATTTGTCTATAAAATAATATATATAATATAATATATATATACATATATATATATACTTATACATTTAAATATTTTAGCTCATTCTGATGATTCAGAAAGAAGCTTAAGAGGGATTAGTCGAACATACTCTGCTCTATTATTGATTGACATTGATTCTTAGCAGTTTCCATTTGTTCAACAATGACCTTTTGAACTCATGATGTTTAGCTGGTAACTGATTCTGTGTGCAGAGTAAAGGCTGGAGGAAAATAGAAATCAACTGAGTAAATCTTATTATGTAGAGAGGTTTATCAAGTTTGCAATAGCTAAACTAGTCATACAATCACGTGTGAATTTTTTTTACTGTAAGATACAGTTTTTTATGTCAAGTGAATGATTGGTCCTTAACTTGATTTAATTAAAACATTGTTTCAGGAAGATGGATTTCATTACCTAACTAGCATCCTGGGGATAAATTTAAGAAAGAGGTCATAACTAATACTGATGGCCTAATCTACAGAAATTTATTTTCTCACAGTTCTGTATGCTAGGAGTTTGGAATAAATGTGTTGGTAGGGTTGGATCATTCTGAGGGCTACATGAAGGATCTGTTTCAGGGAGCGTTCAGATTATAGATAACCATCATTCTGTGTCTTAACATCATTTTTTTCTGTCCTTCATTTCATTCAAATTTCTTTGTACAAAGGTAACAGTCATATTGTGTTAGGGTCCACCTCAGTAACTTCCTTTAAATTTAATCACCTCTGCAAAGACCCATTTGCAAACATAGGCACAGTTTGAATTACTGCAGGCCAATGTTTCAGCACATGTATGTAAATTTGCAAAACCTCATTCACCTTCTTATACTGATGTATGAACCTTGAGCATAGATCAAAATAAATGTTATTTTCTTACTATGGTTCTGTATTTCCTATCACAAAATTTCACTAAAGCTTCATTAACATTATAGAAATAAGAGTTACACACATAAACATTTTCAAACAAAATTAGAAATTTACACATGTGTGCATGCATAATAACATCATGCATCCTGTTTGTTGAACATATCCTCTATCTTTCCTGGCTATTCAAAAATATTTAAGTTAATAAACCAAGTACATGGAAAAGTTATTAGATGTGACAGATTATCCTCAGTCTACTGATAAATGGTAAAAAGAAAAACATAATTTCCAAGGTATTAAAATTGAATTTCTAAATATACTCATAATGGGTACACCAATAGAAAATGACAATCCTTGTCATTCTCTTCCCTAAACACCCTCACCCAGCACAGAATGAACAAGGACCTGATGTACATTATGCTCAGCATTAAGCAAATTGTGAAGCATGACAAGCAAGTTGTCACTGTTTGATGGATTTAAATTTTATCATAGAGAAAAGATGAATTTTTATAAGAGACAGATATGTTTAGCCTGCATTAAAACTTTACACAATATATGCATATATTGAAAACTCCCATGGTACTTTATTAATGTGTACACTTTTTATGCTTTCAGCAGTCTTTCAATTATTTCAACTTTTTAAAATCCTTTCTAAGAAGAATAAGAAACAAAGGAATAAAAATGATGGCCTTCCCAATAGACATGTAGGTTGCATTTCTTGCAGGTTTATTTCTACTAGGCATAGCATCCATGTGTTAAGTACCATAGTTTTCCTTGAAACTCTACGCCACAATATAGTTTGTTAATAATAAACATTTTAAATGAATAAAAAGTTACATGAAAGATAAAATAAGAGACATAGATTAATGGTTACCCTTCATCTAGTCCAGACAAAAATCTCATTTGCTATTCCCATGTGAACATACTAAAACTCTTTGAAATTCTTGTGAGCTTATTATAAAATGGAATTTCCATATGATCTAAATATCAAATATATATTAGGGCTCCCAAAATTCTCTTATCATAAGAATTTGGGGGCACATAGAAATGTGTGTGGAAGGTGCTCAAGTGCCTGAGATTCAGGAAAAAAAAAATATTTTAAATGGTACCACGCATCATGAACTAAAGTTAATGTTAAGTATAAAGAAAATGGGCCCAATAAAGATAAAAATATTTAGTGATACAAAGGTATAATAGAAAATTAATATTACCATTTATAAATTACTTTTCAAAAAATAATCAAAACTATGTTGTGATAAGACTTTGAGGAAATCATAATGTTTTAGATCAATCCTGAATGCTCTATTTTTAATTAGGTGAGCATTATCATGTTCTAGAATAAAATGAAGTAATGAAACAATGATTCATAAATTGATTTATTATTTGTTACAAAGAAATTTGTATACACTTTTAAGTTCTCAGGGGAAAAAGAAATCTAAGGAGCCTTGACCATGTGTTATAAAATTAGAAAGCATTTTTATTCTAAAATGTAACTGTTACAAATAGGAGCTAAGAATCATGGTTCACAAATTTCTATTACTATCATGCTGTGTCCTAGAAGGCAAACATAGGAAGTTATTAATATTTATAGACCATGAATGAGGCAAACATTATAAATTAAATATTACCTGTTTTCATATGAGAGTACAGCAAACTGACTAAAAATCTGACATATGATTCTCTGTGGTAACAGAAAAAGAAAAGAAAAGGGAGTATTTTCAAATAGCCTTTAATGTTATTAAATCTCACACTTTACTACTTACAAGATTCCAAGATTTTCTAAAGTAAATAAAAAACAACTGCCCTCTAGTATTTTAGTAAAACTTTGTATCCTACATAATGTAGTTTAAATGCACTGTGATTCTGAGAGAAAAACCATGAGAATCTACATGTAATTTGTAAATCATGTTTAACGAGCTCTGCTGCCCAGCTATGTAGAGTCTAATGCAGAATTTGACAAATTGATTGCTAATTAAATAATCAAAAACCAATAACAGTGAGCTGAAGTGTGAAGATGTCATTTTCTGCTAGAGGTGAAATCTGACTTTAGATTTTCCAAGTCAGTCAGATGACTGCTAACCCAGAACATACTCTCAGAAACAGTCTTCAAATTACAATAAAAACCATCTTCAATTTAGTGTCTTTTATTTAATAGCCATCGTATTTCAGGGTCACATTAGAATTCAATAGAGTCACAAGTCATTGTAAATGTGAATACCTCGTACTTAGCATTCATAGAATTTAAATAAAACTAGAGGGGAAAAATGGTATTACTGAAAACTATTCTTTATAATCTTTCCTGAAATCCTTTGTCCTAGTAATACAAATCCATATATAATTCATAATTCATGGAGATCTATTACTAAATTCAAGTACTTTCATAATATCACTACTGTAACAATTTCCAAAGTGTTTTAGTAGGTTCAGGAATTAATTAAGTCATTGCTCACTGTATTTTACAATTATACATATATTAAACATCAGCAGGAAAAATTCCTTTTGAATTTGTTCAACATAGCATAGTAGCTTATTGGCAATAATAAGGATGTGCATTAGGTTGAAAGCCATGACAGCTGGGCAAACTTTGTGAAAAAGTAAAGTTTATAAACTCTTTACTGAATAGAATCAATTTCTAACAAAAGACTAGATTTGTTAAAAATGGAGAATGCATAAAAACCAACAGCATAAAAAATCTGATAGTTTATGTTATGATTTTCTTTATTTATGAGTGTTCAGTTGCACGTGATGATTTGGCTTTCATTCAAAAGGTGCTTGGGACTCTTTAAATTGGAAATGCTTTAGAGGAGAATTAAATTACCAGAAGAGGAACCAAGGTTACTCTAGTATTTCAGGAAAACATTATTCAAAATAAATAACCTTGCAATTGAGGAAACTTGCTGAGAATACTTTAATTGCTTTGATTTACATTTTTAAACATTCAAAATCAACTTCTTAAAAGTAGTCTTCTTGAACATATATACAATAAATGAGGAATTTCAAAAATATATTATTTTAATAAACAACACTATTGTGTCTTGAGGGTGAGTATATATGAACTTTCTGGAACAAAGGGAATTACTACTTCAGATGTACTTGAATGCAATTATAAGAAAATAGAAGAAAAATAAATAACATGCATGATATTTTTATTTTTTCAGGTGTTATGCACGAAGTTTTACTTAAATAATTCCATTTAAATTATACCAAATGTGTGAGATAGTTATTATATTTTCTCTATAGTAGTAGGAAATTAGGGCTAAATAAAATAAAACTAACAATTGACATGGCTGGAATTCAAATTTGATTTTAGTCACAAAGCCTGTGCATATATACTATATTTTCTTTATTCATCTGTTGACAGGAGCCTTGGTTGACTCCATTTCTTAGCTATTTTGAATAGTGCTCCAATAAACATGGATGTGCAAGTATTTTTTTTTATTCTGATTTCATTTGCTTTAGATAAATAACCAGAAGTGGATTGCTATATTATATGGTACACTCATTTTCAAATTTTTAAGAAAATTCCAAATTATTCTTAGTCATAGCATTTCTAATTTACAGTTCCAACAATAGTATTTAAGATTCTCTTATTCTCCACACCCTTACCAGGATTTATACATAATATTCTATTTATAGTATATATAATAATGCATACTACATATTATACATTGCATATTATATACTATTTATATTATATATTGTATAATATACTGTTTTATGTATTATACTAATTGAGAAATGAAGGTAGGACTGTTTTAAATTAAACTCACTTCCTGAGTTCTAAAAAAATTTAGGTAACTTTTTGATAGCTACCTAAAATAGCTATAAAATATAAATAATTGCAATAATTATTTGTATAATCAACCAATGCTTATTATTTACATATATCTTTTTACAAAAGTATGCATTTGGTTAGTAAGATTCAGCTTTTAGAGGAGTGAGTAGACTTTCCATACTGATTGATTAAAAAAAAACATAAATTTAACTAAAATTAAGTAGGTTGCCTTTTCATGGCATTTCAGTAAGTTCTTAAAAAGAAAAATTTTTCTGAACTGTAATAATAATGGACTGGTTGAGAAAAAGGAAAAATGGATTATAAACTCTAAATCATAACTTTAGAATATAAAATTTTTACATTAATATTTCTCATACAGAAAAATGAATGTTTTTAAATAAGTCCTTAAACTGCCTTCAGAAATAAAAGTTCTTTGGTTTTAAGAATATGCCTGAAACTTCAATTAGCAATTATTTAAATAATGTCTTAAAGAGCATTAAAGGCTAAGTTACTAAGCTGTTTCAGCAACAAAATTAAATTTTATTCATTGTGTCTGCCTTAGGGGAACTTAGAAAAGGGCATCAAGTTAGATTATAAAATGACAGATAAATATTATAGGTAATAATAGGAGATGTTCTCATGCAACACATACAATTCCATTCTCAAATAGGCAGTATGGGCAATTATACTCTTGAATTCATAAGAAGACATAAATTAGACTATCCTAAGGGTTAAAGTAGAAGAAAAGTGATTTATTAGATGACAGAAAGGAAACAGTCTTGGCTACAGTAATAATCATAGATTTTCCAGTTTATATCAAATATTTAAACACTGAGAACTATGCTAGGCTCCAAGTCAAAATATTAAAAAAGACAACCATTTTGTACCTAATCAAATTTTACTCTCTGTTTTTTCTAATATGAATCTTTTATGTAATACCTTAAATTATTATATTTGAGAATGGGGTATGAAAATACATGTTTTATCAGAATTTACTCATATTTAATTTTTTCTAAGAGTTTGGGATTCTATTGCAATCAAACTTTTATATGCAAATACATTTACAATATAAATAACGTTATATATTTAGTATAAGTAAAATGCATGTTAAATTAGAGACAGAACTAATTTGTTTAAAATAACAATTTTATTTAAATTTAAATATCTGCTTTAGGATATTTTTATTATGCGATAAAGCCAATGTTATAGTTGTTACTTAATGTTAGTAGGAGAGAGTGCTTTCTTCTATATATTTAGCTATTGTTTAGGTATTGTCTAAATATTGTATTATTTTACAACATCAACCACAGAAGCTAATTAACAACTTTGAAGCAGTTGATATTGTGCTATTCTTCTTGGAGAAATCACTTTTTGAAATGAAGGGATACTGCCTAAATGTAAGATAATTTCACTTTAATATGAAGTGATTTCTGATACAGGAAGAACACTCTTCACAGTGTGCATATTTTCTCTTGCTCTTGCTTGTTCTGGTGCTTCTTTCTCTTTCTACACACACACACACACACACACACACACACACACACACACACACACACACACATATATTCCCTTTCCAGAGTAAAGTGAAATGTATAGCACATTATTTGATTACTCACTACCTCTTTTAGATCAAATACAAAAATTAAGTTCATTACTATGCAATAGAGTCATTTAAATTTTCAAGCTGTATTATACCAAAGTTATTGTATTTTTTATTTTTTCCATTACTATAACAATATAGCTCAGACTGGGTAGTTTATAAAGAAAAGAGTTTTATTTAGCTTACAGTTTCAGACATCCAAACATCATAATTCTTATTCTGGTCAGGGCTAGCTTAGCTGCATTGTGGTAGAAGTGCAAGAGGAAGAGATCATACGGTGGGACAGGAAGCCAGAATATGACTGGATCTTACAAGAACTGTAAAAACCTTCCGAAGGCACAACTCAGAGGAGGCCTAACTGTTAGGGTACCTCACTATCTTCTAAAAATACGATCTGGAGGACTTCACTTCCAAAACACAAAACTTTGGGGGACACATTCAAACCATATCCACACCACTGCAGTTATCTATTTGTTTACTGCTTTCTTAAATATGAAAAACAAAACAGTACATTTAAAAAGCATACATAATCAAAAGACTAAAAATAATCATTCACCATGCTATTATACTTAACAAGATAGACATTTAAAGAAGACTAAATTTAAAATTTTCATGTTCATTACAAATGAACTCATGACATTCCTTGATTTATCTTCATCATAGATTATGACTATTTTTACTCTTAAATTGTTAACTAAGATTTTCCATTTCTATCATTTGAAATGTTTTTACTCTAGAGTGTCATCTCTGAATCTCCTTACTACTTTAATGCCACAAGACTTGTGTGTGCTAAGCAGAATGTTTAATGGGGGATTCATTACTACCTTAAAATGAATAGCAAGAATTGGTGTATATAACAACAATCAAGAAATTTAAAATACATTATTATTCATGGACACATGTTATTAAGTAATTTGGGGCTATATTTAAAATTTCATTGTTTGCAATTATTTTTAAAATTCCATGTTTCTCAACTTGAATATTCTTAGCATAGAAATAAATTTGAAAAAAAATAAGCCCAGTGAACATTTAAGTTCCAAGCTTTTTAAATAACATTGTAAATACTCAATAAGTGTATTTCTACCTAAATTTCTTGAATGGGTATTTCAATATGGCTTTAATTTGGGGTTGGGAATATGTTCAAATATTTGCTCTGCTCTTGTGAGCTATCAATAAGCCAGAATTGAGCTTCTATTTAAACTACTCCCTGGATGTAAATTTAAGGCATACTCCATTCTTCTTGGCAATCAAGGTACCACTTAGTGAATTACTGTTTGTGTTAAAGGCTAATTCAATAGTACACCTCTGAATTAGCTTACTCAGACAACCAATTCTCCCCCAATAAATTGTAAAGCTTGAAACTCTGGAGGGCAGAAACATTATTAAAAATAATCTCCAAAAGCATCTGGATACCAAGAGATACCTCTAGTCTAATTATATGGCTTTCCCCACACATGTTACTTTTGATAATGTAGTTAAAATTACAGACACTCTTAAAATACATCAATTTGAAAGCATAAATGATCTTTTGCCATTATTAACATTATTAACATCTCAATTTAATGTTATTAGAACTTCTGTTATATAAGAGATCTGTATATTTTAACATGAAAATGTAGTTATTATACATTAAGTCATTAGGAACTATTTTCCTACAACATATGCAATTATCTGAGGTAGTAAATTATACAGAATTTGAAATTACATTAGTTTTAGGGCTTTATTTTCAAACTAAAAATGAAATCCAGAATATTAAAATATTGCATTAAATATGAAATGTTTAAATAGGAAAACATTCATCTTAGAATAGGTGAAATGTTTATATTACTTTGAAAGTTATAAGGTTTTGCTGATCATCATATAATAAATGTTCCTGTGCCATTGTAAAAAATAATTGTTTTATAATAATAGAAATTCAAGCACTTTCAAGACTTGTATATCCAGCCTAGATGAAGGTACAGGGAAAGAATTTCCCCTCTTATTGAAACAGCTAAAAATAAAGACAACATATATGGAACCATTTTTTAAGACATTAAGCCTCAGGAAGTAAAGGACAGTGAACCCTGAGAGATGGAAACCATAATTGTGAGACCTATGCTTGCCACAGGACATTGGCTGAAAATTGTTCAGACTATCACATAGGGAGTGGGATATTAGGAAGAGTCCAGCAGTCTCTCTCAATTGAGAGTACAGAGTGAGATTCTCGGGAGGCTTAGATAGCCAGTGTTGAAAGGACAAAGTATTAAGGAGAGAATTCCATAACAGAAAAAATTAAGGACATCTGCAGAAGTCCTTCCTCAAGTCTTAATCTAAGTCTTAGCAATCTTTTCTTCTACAGTAACTGATTTACATGAGTCTTGTAAACCGGTGATTTACACTCACCCATTATATTTCACAATAGAAGCAAGTAAGAAAGTGACCTGGGCCAGGAAGGAACAATCTGAAATACTGGCAGGAAAAATCATTGCAGTGCATAGAGAACTAGAAATAGTTCCTTTTCCTACCATCAAGAGTACAATACTTCGCAATTCAAGGAGGAAATCACTGGGTAGAGTACATGAGAGTCTTGCCTCTGTAGTAGGACAAATTTTAGAAGTAGATTAAACACTGTTCTGATCCCTCTTAACAAAATTTAAAAGCCATATACAGAAGGGTCAAACAGTTTCTATGTTCCTTAATCACATTCCCAGAAAAAAGTAAACAATATTCATAGAAATGCAAATAATAATATTAAGTACCCAAGAAAGTAAAATTCACAATGCCATGTCTTCTATCCAATCAAAATTCACCAGACATCCAAAGAATCAGGAATAAAACACAAAATTAAAAGAAAGACCAATTAACTAAAATGAACCTAGACAGGACAAAGATGATAGAAGTAGGAGACAAAAAACTTATTCCACATATCCGAAGTACTTGAGAAAATATTTAATATTCTATTTAGAAATATAGAAAATTCACCTAAAATGTAAACTGAACCATTAAAATTGAAAGTGATAATGTCTGATATAAAATATACAATAGATGGAAACAGCAGATTAGATACTATGCAAGTAAATATAATTTCTAATATTGAATACACAATAATAAAAACTACCTAAAATGAAATGAAAATAGAAATAACAGTGAAAAGATAAAGTATTAGTGAGCCGTTGGTATACTTAAAGCAGTTAATATTTGCATTTGGGGCCCTGAAAATGAAGGGAGACATAGAAAGAAAAAAAGTTCAAATTTGATAAAACTATAAACCAACATATCCATAAAATTCAATAATCCCTAAAGACCAGAAAAATAAAAATGGACATGTACATACGTCAATAATAAAACTTTAAACTGTTTTATGACTTATGAAATTGAGTGTTGTGAAATATTTAACTGTACCCTTTAAAGATATGTAGTAAAATGTGAATCATTTATACAATAAAGCTGTTAAATTTTCAAAAAATATCAAATAAAAATCCATATAATTATTATCTAAAATATGCTATTTAATATGTAAGGACTTACTCTGCTTGTCTGGTCTAGAATGGCCTTGCTCTCTCCACAGGTCTCTCTCATTCCTTCACCTGGCTGTTCTGAGAATATTGCATGCTTCTCTCATTCCTTCAGTCAGCTGTCCTGGGCACATTAACATTTATTAAGAAGCAAGAATAACAAAAGAGCTATACTTTTTCAAGCTCTAATTGCATCCTGACTTTTAACATTCTATTAGCTAAAAAAATTAAAAATGGGAGAGAACAACCCACTTCCAATGGGAGAAGCAAAGGATTAATGAAACATACTACACCTACTTTGAGACTGATATTGGCATAGTATTATAACCATAAAGCAAAATGTGAGAATAATATATTTGTTCAAGAATTTGATATTTAATTTACTTTAAGGCACAATGATATACAATAGATACATTGTATACATAAGAAAATAAATTATATTTTTCAAAGAGCTAAAATTGAAAAAATAATTTCATCTATCCAATAACATCTGAACATATATTTCAGAGTTAAAAAATAATGTTGTTTTATATGTTTTTTAAATCAGTATATAAAAAGTATTTTTATTATTAACTAAATACACAACAAATTCACTTTCCATAAATATTTTTCACTACTAAAATTCACAGTTATAAATACACTGTGCTATGCTAATTAGCTGAGCTATAGTTTTGCCCTTAGATTTTTTAAAGTATGCATCTAAAAGTTATGATATAAAACTCTAATAAAAAGCATTAAATTTGCATCATCAGTCAATATTTGATACAATGCATTTTCTTCAATCTTTAGTGTTCACACATTTTAAAATTTTAACCAATCCAAAAGAAAAAAAATCAGATTTCATATTTTATGTGCCTGTATTAGAGAATTTCAGCATTTTCACATTAATTGTGATTCTTCTATGAAGTTATTTATCCATATAATTTGTATATTTTTCCAGTAAATTTATTACCTATGGAAAATTATATATTTCATGATTTGACTCATTAATTATATTATTCAAATAATTTTATGTCAACACGACATAAAATTCTTGTAAATAATGTTAAAATTTGTGACTATCATTTTATTTTAATAAAATTAATTTAATAAAATGCTTGCATTTTTCAATAAATTTGCCCATGAATTTTATTGTTTTTGTTTATTAGTGGAGAAAAATGTTATTATCATTGTTTTCATTGTATATTAAAAAATTAATTATCACTGAATTTTCCCATTTAATATGTGGCCTTTGATTCCACTTTAGTATTGACATCTTCAATTTAGTTTATTATACAGATGCTTATTTTTGTTTTTATGACATTTATTTCAGACATATTTTAAAGGATAGAATAATGTTCTGCTTTTTTGACTTTTGCCTTAGGAGATACATGTAATACATGTTTGGTGTAGATAAATATAGTGAGAACAGAAGTGAGTAACAACAAATCAGGCTAACTAGAATACAATAAGAAGGTATAGTACACGGTAGATTAGAAATAGATATATAGGTAATAGAATGTACAGATATTATACACACACACTCAAACACACATACTATTCATAAATACATGCATACTTTACATATATACTCCAGTATGTGATATATGTTTTGAATAGATGATTGACCAAAACATTCTTCATTTTTAGTGTTATTTTAATATTATTTATACTCATAGATAAGTTCTACAATGTATTTTTGACACTATTATCCTTTAATACATATTAAACTTATGCACTTCTGATTGGCTTATTAAGCTGGGAGCTTAAAGAGCTTGATTGGTCCATGCAGCATCCCTCACCCCACCAGTCACCTGTGCTGGACCATTAGGTATCCCTTTAAAAACCCCTAGACAATAGAGACCCATTCACACCCCTCTCTTTGGACCCCTCCCGTTGGAGAGCTCTGCTTCCCTTCTATTACTCTAGTAAGTCCTATTACTTTGCTTTCCCTCTTATGTCTGTGGATTTCATTCTTCAAGACAGCCAAGTCACACATGCTCAGTATTACAGTTGTACAATTTTGAAAAAAATTATTATTTGATTTTAACAAGACAGACTATTTACTTTTAAAAATTATGTATATTGTATGAGATATTCAAATAATTTATGAAGTGAATTTACATTAAATCATATAAAATGTATAAAGTTTTAGTCTCTTATAAATCTATGTGTATAAAATAAATGTCCATAAAATATGTTTTCTAGTATTTCATATTTTTTTCAAATTACTTAAGCATAATTTTCTCACAACTAAATGGAATGTAGAATTAAATTTTAAATATATAACTTTAAAAGTTTTACTTGGAATGGACCCTCCATTTGACCCAGCTATCCCACTCCTTGGCCTATACCCAAAGGACTTAAAATCAGCATACTACAGAGATACAGCCACGTCAATGTTCATAGCTGCTCAATTCACAATAGCCAGACTGTGGAACCAACCTAGATGCCCTTCAATTGATGAGTGGATAAAGAAACTGTGGTATATATATACAATGGAATATTACTCAGCCATAAAGAATGATAAAATTATGGCATTTGCAGGCAAATGGATGAAATTGGAGAATATCATGCTAAGTGAGATAAGCCAATCTCAAAAAGCCAAAGGACGAATGATATCGCTAATAAGTGGAGGATGACACATAATGGGGGGAAGGGAAGGGTTAGTGTTAGGGTTAGAGTTAGGGTTAGGGAGGGGGGCAAGTATGGAAGAAGGAAGTACTGTATAGAGGGTAAAGAGGGGTGGGAGGGGTGGGGGGAAGGGAAAAAATAACAGAATGAATCAAACAACATTACTCTATGTAAATTCATGATTACACAAATGGTATGCCTTTACGCCATGTACAAACAGAGAAACAACATGTATCCCATTTGTTTACAATTAAAAAAAAATCCAAAAAAAAAAAAAGTAACTAGTGATTAGAGGCATTGTTTGCCTTCTATTATAATTGGAATGCCATTGTTGTTCACTGAAGTTTGATGTAAATATTCTTTTAAAAATGTTAAAGTACCAGAATAAACAAAAAGAAACAACTCTTAAGATGACAGATTTTCCTCAATCTGCAGGTATCCCTTCTTATATAACTCAAGCATCCAACATCTAGCTATGCAAATTGATTACCTGAAGCATAGTACTGGAAAGTAGAATAGCATGAAAAACTTAATTTTGTGGACATTACTTTTTTTTGTAATCAGCTACTGTATGTTTTATTTTAGATCTTTTGTTTTGGGTGCATTTTCTGCTCTGGAGGTATATGCACTAACAAAACATTTTCCTCCTTTCATTATACGCATGTTTATTAGCAATGTGAGCAATATTTCCTACCATACTTCACTCCCAATATTTTTGAGATGTTTGTATAAAATGGAATTTAAAGTTCACTTATGATTGTATATAAGCCACAGAGGAGCCCATTTATTAATAAAATAAACCCCTTTTTAAATAGTTAAGTGTAGAGGGAAAAAAAAAAGTCTTAGTATATATATATATATATATATATAGCCTTTTATTGTTGTCTTATTAAGATTCACATGAGTTAATAAGCAGACTTACATTACTTTCTTGAAGTTCTTGAAGTACTATACTTGATTTAAATCCATAGATTCACATATTATTTTGCAGATTGGCATACTAATGCTGAAAGAAAGAGAAAACAGTCATATTTTAAAAGTGTGCTCTAAAGCCCCTTAGATTGCCTGTGATGATAATATACTGTTAACGGGAGAAATGGAACTAAAATAATCCTTTGATCCAGCTATCTATCTTCAGGGCCTTCAGGCACATAAATGTCTAAAACATTCCTAAGAATTGTGTCTTGTATTCATGAAGATAAGAAACCTTGCCTTGGGCCAATTGTAAATGGTCATATAATTTAATGTATGCTTAGTTCTCTACAAACCCGTGGTATTTTTGTAACTTCAGAATGTTTTTAATGATAAATTTTATGTTTTTAAGAAAAATGATGCTCTTAAAATTATCGTGACCATGATGGTTAAATTTGAGTTATGTATTGAGATTTTTCAGAAGTACTTAACAGTGAGACTTCTCTTACCTAGACTGATAGGCATTAAAAAGAATTGATAAACATCTTTATAATCATTTTATTCCTTAATCTAGTACTATGTCTAGGCACTTCTTATGTATTTGCTAAATACATGAATGAATTTAATTAAAATAGTGTTTAAAACGTTGAAGTAAAATATTACCCATGTTAATTTCAAAGCCAGGTAGGTAGCATTACTTAACTGCATAAGAATATTGTAAATCCAAAGAAGAGATTATTTCTTATGATTTCTAAGTTACTAACTGGTACCTAAATCTAAGTTTAACTAGAACATTCAGATATATTTTTGTTATATGAAGCAAAGACAGAGAATCTGGGTTGACTAGATTAAGTTGCCTGTCCACATAAGAAATAAGCAAATGACATAAAAAGGAAAAGTGAATTTAATGACACTTTGGCCAAAACTGGGAAGGTAGCTAACCTACTTCCCCCAGCCCTACAGAATACTTAACAGTTTATAGAAACAAAAGCCCGGAAATATAGAATGTAGATTTGCTTAGGTTGTGCTAGCTAGAGAATATGTACAATTCATTTTTCTGTCCTTGCTGACATATACCTCAATTTTGGGTCAGTTCCTCAGTTTCCATTATCAGTATGAGGAAACCAAGATTAAAAAATAACTTACCAGAAAATGGAAGGAAAAAGAATCCACTGGAGACTTTTAATTTTAAAGGGATTCTGTTACATCTTGAGGATTTGGCTAAAAGTACTATGTGGTATCTTTTTTTCCCCTTTAGTTTATGATGAATTTAACTATTTTCCACTGAATTCAAAATGGTTTATGGTCATCATTTGAAAACCACTGCATTATATTCTATGTTCTTTCTTTTCCCTCACCAGAGTTTTATCTTCTCTTTTACTTTCCTTCTAGAATTCCCCTGAGGCAAGTTTTTCGATAAAGTAAAAAATAGAATTATTGATCCTGACAAGTGCCAAAAATCTTTTCTGTCAAAAACAGAACACCTAAGAGTATGATCAAAGCTAGTAAGACACATGGTGTCACATTAATAGGAAAGATCTATTATTTTACCACTTAACTACCTTTGTTATTTGTCAAGTTATATTTCTATGAAACGTTCTTATACTCAAAATTATATTTTTTAGGAATACATGACAGTAGAGTGTATTTTGACATATTATGCATGCATGGAGCATAACTTATTCTAACTAGAATACCATTCTTGTGGTTGTACACGATGTGGAGTTACACTGGTTGTATTCTTATATGAGCATAGGAAAGTTACAGAAATTCAAAAGTTATTTTTTAATTAGTGTTCTATCAAGGGCTTTGTATTTTCATTTATAACATTTCAATTACATGATGGTACTTGGAAGTTATATATATTTAAGTATATAGGAATCAGCAAATCTGGTTGTGATAGTAATAGTAATCCATAGTCATAATAATGATCAAGTGTTGTCTGGCTCATTGTTTTAGAGTTTTATTTATTTATTTATTGTGATACTTAAGATGGACACTAGGGCACTTCACCGCTGAGGGGGTCCCCAATCTCCCTCCCACTCCCTGCACTTTTTTTTTTCCTTTTGAAAGGATCTTAGTTACTGAGGTTGATCTTAAGTTCCTGCTCCTTACACATCAGCCACCTGAATATCTGGGATTACAGGTGTGTGCTACTGCATCCTGTATGTTTTACAGTCTTGAAGGACCCTGATGTCTAAGTCAGCGCATCATTCTTCCAACTCTTTCCCAAGTCTCTATTGTAAAATTAGTGATGTATACACAGTCTAAAGGATGGAGCAGGAGTGTGGGTAGAAACAAATTTGAAGAGGAAATTGGAGAACACTAAGGGCTGATCACAGGGCAGAATTACTTGAAAGAAATAAAATTGAGACATTCTAGGTCTCCATTAACTTGAAATCAAAGCTTCTAAATGCTGAAGGGTAGCAGACCAATTCATACAAACCTGTTACAGGTAAACAGTCGGATACCTAGTAAATATTGGGCATGGTTGCTATATGGCAACTGAGAGAGATGCCCATGAGGCAAATCATACCATCCCAGGGTATGAAGAACTACAGGCAAAAGAAAATGTATATGTACACACACACACACACACACACACACACAATGGAATATTACTCAGCTTTAAAGAAGAATGAAATTATGGCATTTGCTGGTGAATGATAGATGGAATTGGAGAATATCATGCTAAGTGAAATAAACCAAACCCCAAAACCGAAAGTTTTGTCTGATATGCTGATAGTAATTCACAGTAAGCGGGGGTGGGTGGCACTAGAAAAGAATAGAGTCACTTTAGATTAGATAGAGGGGAGTGAAGTGAGGGAAAGGGGTATGAGGGTAGGAAGGATAGTGGAGTGAAACAGACACTATTACTTATATACATATATGACTGCATGACGGATGTGATCCTGCAATATGTACAATCAGAAAAATGAGAAATCACAGTCCATTTATGTATGATTTATCAAAATGCATAAATGCATTCTACTGCCATGTACAACTAAATAGAACTAATAAAATTTTTTTTAAAAGAGTGACAGGATGGGAAAGCTGTGAGGAATATGCTTGCAAGGTTTTCTAGGTGTTCACTGAACACTAGATTGCAGAGGTTCAATGGTGAGTACAGGGCAACATGGCAAAAGGAGGACCTATGCGGCATGAAACCAGAAATGGGAGTAGACGGTAAATATTCCTTAGTAACCCAATTGGTAGTTAGTAATCCATGGGACAGATTTTAGCTGCTGTGCTGTGAAGCAAAAACAGGTTGTTTGAGTATACTTAATAGTAAGATCCTAAACCCAGTTAAAAGGAGTATACCTCAACAGTACTAAAATCACCCAAAACAAAGCAACAACTTTAAAACTAGCTCATCAACCATGCTATGGAGTCAGAGACTCACATTATTGTGATAATTAAAGAATGAATATGTATTTGGGTTTGTGTCCATGTCCTCTATTCTGTACCATTGATCTATTTTGGTACCAATACCATGCCGTTTTTGTTACTATTGCTTTGTAATAGAGTTGAAGATCTGGTATTGCGATACCCCCAGCTTCATTTTTTCTGCGAAGGATTGCTTTAGCTATTCTGGGTTTCTTATTCTTCCAGATGAATTTCATGATTGATTGCTCTATTTCTGTAAGGTACGTCATTGGGATTTTATTTGGAATTGCATTGAATCTGTATAGCACTTTAGGTAGTATGGCCATTTTGACAATATTAATTCTTCCTATCCAAGAACATGGGAGATCTTTCCATCTTCTAAGGTTTTCTTTAATTTCTTTCTTTAGTGTTCTGTAGTTCTCATTGTAGAGGTCTTTCACCTCTTTTGTGAGATTGATTCCCAAGTATTTTATTTTTTTCGAGGTTATTGTGAATGGGGTAGTTTTCCTAATTTTTCTCTCCAGAGATTCATCACTTTTGTATAAAATGCGTTAGATTTATGTGCATTGATCTTATATCCTGCTACTTTACTGAATTCACTTATGAGTTTTAAAAGTTTTCTGGTGGAATTTCCAGGTTGCTCTAAGTATATAATCATATCATTGGCAAATAGGGATAGTTTGAGTTCTTCTTTTCCTATTTGTATCCCTTTAATTTCTTTGGTCTGTCTAATTGCTCTGGCTAGAGTTTCAAGGACGATATTGAATAGAAGTGGTGAAAGAGGGCATCCCTGCCTTGTTCCAGTTTTTAGGGGGAATGCTTTCAGTTTTTCACCATTTAGAATGATATTAGCGATGGGCTTAGCATGGATGGCCTTTACAATGTTAAGGAATGTTCCCAATATCTCTATTTTTTCTAGTGTTTTGAGCATGAATGGATACTGTATTTTATCAAGTGCTTTTTCTGGATCTATTGAAATAATCATGTGATTCTTGACTTTAAGTCTATTGATATGGTGAATTACATTTATTGATTTCCTGATGTTGAACCAACCTTGCATCCCTGGGATGAAACCCACTTGACCGTGGTGCACTATCTTTTTAATATGTTTTTGTATGCAATTTGCTAAAGTTTTGTTGAAAATTTTTGCATCGATGTTCATTAAGGATATTGGTCTGAAATTTTCTTTCCCCAATGAGTCTCTGTCTGGTTTAGGTATCAGGGTAATATTGGCTTCATAGAATGAGTTTGGGAGAGTTCCCTCCTCTTTATTTCATGGAATACTTTGAGAAGTATTGGAATGAGCTCTTCCTTAAAGGTTTTGTAGAACTCGGCTGAGAACCCATCTGGTCCCGGACTTTTCTTTGTTGGTAGGCTTTTGATGACTTCTTCTATTTTAGTGATTTGTTAGTGTGGCTTTTGATGACTCCTTCTCTTTGTTAGTGTGGCTAAAGGTTTATCAATTTTGTTTATTTTTCCGAAGAACCAACTATTTATTTTGTCAATTTTTTGTATTGTTTCTTTTGTTTCAATTTTGTTGATTTCAGCTCTGATTTTAACTCTTTCCTGTCTTATACTACTTTTGGTGTTGGTCTGTTCTTCTTTTTCTAGGGCTTTGAGCTGTAGTGTTAGGTCGTTTATTTGTTGAGTTTTACTTCTTTTATTGAATGCACTCCATGTAATAAATTTTCCTCTAAGTACTGCTTTCGTAATGTCCCAGAGATTTTGATATGATGTTTCTTTGTTCTCATTTATCTGTAAGAATTTTTTAATTTCCTTCCTAATATCTTCTGTTATCCATTCATCATATAATAGCATATGGTTTAATCTCCAGGTGTTGGAGTAGTTTGTTTTTTACTCTTTCATTTATTTCTAATTTCAATCCATTATGATCTGATAGAATACAAGGTAGTGTCTCTATCTTCTTGTATTTGCTAACATTAGCTTTGTGGCATAATATATAGTCTATTTTAGAGAAGGATCCATGTGCTGCTGAGAAGAAAGTGTAATTGCTCTTGGTTGGATGGTATATTCTATAAATGTCCATTAAGTCTAAATTATTGATTGTGTTATTGAGATCTATGGTTTCTTTGTTCAATTTTTGTTTGGAAGATCTGTCCAGTGGTGAGAGAGGCATGTTAAAATCACCTAGTATTATTGTGTTATGGTCTATTTGGTTTCTGAAATTGAGAAGGATTTGTTTGACGTACATGGATGAGTCTCCATAAAGGAAATTAATAGGCATAGGCACACCATAGAATAAGACCATACACACATACACACACCCACACAGCAAAGACATATGTCAAGAAATTCTAAACTTCAGTACAGGTTGATTGTTACATAAATATGGACAAAACACATAGAACTGAAACATTGAAAATGAGAATATGAATATCTAAGAACATTAAGTGATGTTCATAATAATTATTCATTAGAAAAATTAAAATTAACATGAGACACCAGATTATACCCATTAGAGTACCTCAAATCAGAAGAGATAATAAAACAAAAATTCAGGTGAAATGTGATATATGTGAAACTCACATGTTGGAGTGTAACACAATAAGATGCTTTCAATAACAGTTTGGCGGTCTTTTATAAAACTAAGCATACACCTCGTTTATTCTGTTAGCTGTCCATTACTGTAACAAAATACTGACATAATCAACTGAAAAAGATGACTTTTTGGTTCACAGTGTTGGATATTTCAGTCCATGATCATTTCTATTTGTTTTGCTTTTGGCCCTGTGGTGAGGCAAGACATCATGACGGGACTAACTGCTCAAATCATAGTCTTGGAAGTGAAAGAAGGAAAGGATCACAGCCTTGGAAGTGAAAGTGAAAGAAAGGCAAGGAGAGAAATCAGTTTCTAGCAATCTCTTTTAAGGGACATTCCACAAGGTCCCTTTAAAGATTTCCTCTAACCCTCCAAAAGCCCCAAACTTAGGGCTAAGTCTTTGACATATGGATCTTTGGGTGACATTCCAGATCCACATGACAAAATCTGTGACCCAGATTATCTTCTGAAGTATTTGCCCAAGAGAAATGAAAACAAATTCCCACGAAAATATTTGTCCATGAATGTGTATAGCAGCCTTATTCATATTAGGCCCAAGCCGGAAATGATTCAAATAACCATTAACAGGAGAATAGATAAACAGATATTGAAAATGTTGTCATGTTAATGGAATAATTAGTGCACAGCATGAATAATTGTCAGAAACATTGAATAGATAGTTCAGAAACAGAATGTTTGTATGATTGATTTCATTTACTCAAAGTGCAGAACAGGAGGAAGTTTTTGTGGGAGTAGAAATCAGGGCTTGATTATGACTTTGTGAGTCTTAGGCATATTTGATTTGGTGGGATTTTACTTCCACGTGTAAAAAAATAAAACATACTTCATAATGATTTTGGTATGAGGAAAATAATTATATATTATAACATCTCCTTTGACATGAAGTTTATTTTTCTTTTCCAACCTTGATGCCTAATGTATAAGTTAAGCTTTACCATATGTATGTATGTATGTATAGGAAAAATAGTATATGAAATATCTGGTACTACCCAAGGGTTCAAGCATCCACTAGAGGTCTTGGAATATATCTTGGGGAGTTGATGAGGGGAATTGCAATGATACATTTCCATAGGTCCCAGAGAGTGTTGTAGTCAGGGGGTACTGTGCCCTGATAGAATTCAGTATGGCACTGAACTCTGGGGTGGGGAGTTGAGATTATATATTAACAAGAAAAGCCTGAATTGAGCTTGATGGTGATGGAAATATTTTCATCTTGTTTTGAGAGCTACTTCTGTTGAGGATATATGAGTGTCAGAACTGAATAATGACAATCTATGGATTCACTAATATATAAATGCTAACTCAAATCAAGTTAACAACATAAGTTAAAATATACAAATCCAAATCTATTATATCCCCAAACATATGTTTAGAGAAAAGCTAAAATCCTAGGTGACATGAGAAATTAATCTACCTTCCTGAAATATCACTTTATCTCTTCATTCTCACTGCTGTTTATTTCCTATCCCACATCTCCTAAGACACAGTAAAGCCTCCTAAAGTCCCCAAACTCTGGTCCAGCTTACTATTGCCTTTATTTTATGTGCTAATTAGAAATCTGGAAGAGCCATATCCCAGTGTCACAGGCAAATTTGGAAGCTCCCAACCTTGGTTCTTATGTCCTAAAGACAGAAAATTTAGTGTCAGACACAAAAAGTCAAGCAAGAGAATTTTATTATAAGTGAAAATAAGACTCAAGCAAAGAACTCTCAAGAGAGAAAGAAGGAAAGGATCATCTCCAGGCAGAAAACAACAAAGACAATTTAATGTGGCTTCCAAATTTATTACTGTTTTATGTTTGCCAGGAGAACTGGGGTCCACCCTTTGCAGTCTTTATCAGTTTTTCATCAATTTGATGTTTAACTCTTCCTTCACATCAGGTTGGAAAGATTTTGATCTTTTTTCTGGAAATGTCATGGCAATCATCCCATTCAGAACAGCTTCATTTATAAGTCCATCCTATTTTAATGTGGGCACTAGGGTCAATGACCTGGCAAACTACATCTTAGTGTGCCTGTACTACTAAATCAATTTCCCTTCTGATAAACATTGAGAAACCTATGATGGTAAATTCTGATTTTACAATTTCAGTAGAACCATTCAGGAGTTAATCCCATAAATCGTTCCTTCTTGGCATATCTCTTAATTGGTTCCCTTTGCTTCTATGTGTTTATTCTCACGATTAGCATACCTATTGTCTTCCTACAAATTACTCAAATATGTTGTCTTAAAGGCAATTAAAAAAACAAACAAACAAAAAAGAAAAAAACACCTTGTGTGACCCTACTACTACCTTTGGCATAGATCTGCTATTTTGCTGCCCCCATTATTTTCCCTCCCCCACACCACTTTACAACCCAGATTGTTAGCCGCAGAACTTCCTAGCCAATAATTGGTCCAGATTGTTAGCCCGGAACCTCCTCACCAGTCATTGGTCCATTGTTATTAGCCCAGGAAATTCCAAAATTTCACTACTTTAGAATAGCTCCCTGCCATTCTCTCTCTCCCCCTCACTCTTACTCCCTCTCTTGAGCATTCTCTCTCTCTCTCTCTCTCTCTCTCTCTCTCTCTCTCTCTCACCCAGTCTTCTTAATAAAGTCTTTTTCATGAGTTCTGCGTCTAGAGTGGTTTCTGGGTACTTTCAACTACATTGTTGGTTTGAGTAACAATTATGAGATACTCTATTTTGTATATGGCTAGTTTATGTGTGATTCTCATCCGTTACAAGTAAAATCAGCCTTATTAATACTGTTTTCATGGACTGAGGATGTAGCTCAGTGGTAGAACACTTGCCTAGCATGCTTGAGCCTCCAAACTTGATCCCCAGCATGGAAAAGGATTACTAGGTTGATTAATAACCTACCCTGACACTACTAAAAAACTCATTCCTCAATTTTCTACCAATGACCAGCATCCTTAAAATCTTTTTTATGCCAACATCTTACACATACCCAGGTCATGACGTCTTACATGTTCCTAGACCTTGTGGCTTTTCTCTCCTTTCTTTCACTAGTATTTATTAAATACTAGATTAATTACGCATCCTTCTTCACACATGCCAATAAGCACAAAATACTATTTTTTAAGGAATAAAGAAAGGTAAGAAATGGAAGGCAATGTCATAAAGGCCATGAACATTTCCATATTAATTTTTTTCTTTTTTAATAAGAATTCTTAGACATAATTTTGTTTACAGTTTTAAATATCACAGTTTGTTAAAATGAACTCAACATTTTAATAAAACTTGACATTGCATATTGAATTCTAGTTTTGATTATAATAAATGCAAAAACACTAATGAGAATCAGGTATATTAATTTTTCTATATATTTATATACTTTCATATAAATATATGAAGTCTATGGCTAAGGTGTATTAATATTTCTCATTTATATATTGTTTGTAAAATTAAGTCATATTTTTCTATGGATAAGAAGAATTGCATTTTTATTTTCTGGGTAGTCCAAAATACTATGATATTATCTATGAAATTTTTCAGGTTAATTCTTTTTTTTTTTTTTTTTTTTTTTTTTTTTTTTTTTTTTTTTTATTGTAAACAAATGGGATACATGTTGTTTCTCTGTTTGTACATGGCGTAAAGGCATACCATTTGTGTAATCATAAATTTACATAGAGCAATGTTGTTTGATTCATTCTGTTATTTTTTCCCTTCCCCCCACCCCTCCCACCCCTCTTTACCCTCTATACAGTAGTTCCTTCCTCTATACTTGCCCCCCTCCCTAACCCTAACTCTAACCCTTCCCTCCCCCCCATTATGTGTCAACCTCCACTTATTAGCGATATCATTCGTCCTTTGGCTTTTTGAGATTGGCTTATCTCACTTAGCATGATATTCTCCAATTTCATCCATTTGCCTGCAAATGTCATAATTTTATCATTCTTTATGGCTGAGTAATATTCCATAGTATATATATACCACAGTTTCTTTATCCACTCATCAATTGAAGGGCATCTAGGTTGGTTCCACAGTCTGGCTATTGTGAATTGAGCAGCTATGAACATTGATGTGGCTGTATTTCTGTAGTATGCAGATTTTAAGTCCTTTGGGTATAGGCCAAGGAGTGGGATAGCTGGGTCAAATGGTGGTTCCATTCCAAGTTTTCTAAGGAATCTCCACACTGCTTTCCATAGCGGCTGCACTAATTTGCAGCCCCACCAGCAGTGTATGAGTGTACCTTTCTCCCCACATCCTCGCCAACACCTGTTGTTGCTCGTATTCTTGATAATCGCCATTCTAATTGGGGTGAGATGGAACCTTAGGGTGGTTTTGATTTGCATTTCTCTTATTACTAGAGATGTTGAACATTTTTCCATATGTTTGTTGATTGCTTGTAGATCTTCTTCTGTGAAGTGTCTATTCATTTCCTTAGCCCATTTGTTGACTGGACTGTTTGAATTCTTGGAGTAGAGTTTTTTGAGTTCTTTATAGATTCTGGAGATTAGTGCTCTATCTGAAGTATGATTGGCAAAGATATTCTCCCAATCTGTAGGCTCTTTCTTCGCATTGCTGATAGTTTCCTTTGCTGAGAGAAAGCTTTTTAGTTTGAATCTATCCCAGTGGTTGATTCTAGCTTTTATTTCTTGTGCTATGGGAGTCCTGTTAAGGAAGTCTGATCCTAGACCAACAAGATGAAGATTTGGACCTACTTTTTCTTCTATAATCTGCAGGGTCTCTGGTCTGATTCCGAGGTCCTTAATCCATTTTGAGTTTAGTTTCGTGCATGGTGAGAGATATGGGTTTAGTTTCATTCTGTTGCATATGGATTTCCAATTCTCCCAGCACCATTTGTTGAAGAGGCTATCTTTTCTCCATTGCATATTTTTGGCCCCTTTGTCTAGTATGAGAAAATTGTATTTATTTGGGTTTGTGTCCGTGTCCTCTATTCTGTACCATTGATCTACCTTTCTATTTTGGTACCAATACCATGCCGTTTTTGTTACTATTGCTTTGTAGTAGAGTTGAAGATCTGGTATTGCAATACCCCCTGTTTCACTCTTCCTGCTAAGGATTGCTTTAGCTATTCTGGGTTTCTTATTCTTCCAGATGAATTTCATAATTGCCTGCTCTATTTCTGTAAGGTACGTCATTGGGATTTTAATTGGAATTGCATTGAATTTGTATAGCACTTTAGGTAGTATGGCCATTTTGACAATATTAATTCTTCCTATCCAAGAACATGGAAGATCTTTCCATCTTCTAAGGTGTTCTTTAATTTCTTTCTTTAGTGTTGTATAGTTCTCATTGTAGAGGTCTTTCACCTCTTTTGTGAGGTTGATTCCCAAGTATTTTATTTTTTTCGAGGCTATTGTGAATGGGGTAGTTTTCCTAATTTCTCTTTCTGAAGATTCATCACTTATGTATAAAAATGCGTTGGATTTATGGGCATTGATCTTGTAACCTGCTACTTTACTGAAATCACTTATGAGTTCTAAGAGTTTTCTGGTGGAATTTCCAGGTTCCTCTAAATATATAATCATGTCATCAGCGAACAGGGATAGTTTGAGTTCTTCTTTTCCAATTCGTATCCCTTTAATTTCTTTGGTTTGTCTAATTGCTCTGGCCAGAGTCTCAAGAACGATGTTGAATAGAAGTGGTGAAAGAGGGCATCCCTGCCTTGTTCCAGTTTTTAGGGGGAATGCTTTCAGCTTTTCACCATTTAGAATGATATTCGCCATGGGCTTAGCATAAATGGCCTTTACAAGATTAAGGAATGTTCCCACTATCCCTATTTGTTCTAGTGTTTTGAGCATGAAGGGGTGCTGAATTTTATCAAATGCTTTTTCTGCGTCTATTGAAATAATCATGTGATTCTTGACTTTAAGTCTATTAATATGGTGAATTACGTTTATTGATTTCCTGATGTTGAACCAACCTTGCATCCCTGGGATGAAACCCACTTGATCATGGTGCACTATCTTTTTAATATGTTTTTGTATGCGATTTGCTAAAATTTTGTTGAGAATTTTTGCGTCGATGTTCATTAAGGATATTGGTCTGAAATTTTCTTTCCTTGATGAGTCTCTGTCTGG
This sequence comes from Sciurus vulgaris, assembly GCF_902686455.1. NCBI lineage: Eukaryota > Metazoa > Chordata > Mammalia > Rodentia > Sciuridae > Sciurus > Sciurus vulgaris. The sequence goes on along the minus strand of NC_136469.1, from coordinate 40,282,813 downwards.
TTTAGGTATCAGTGTGATATTGGCTTCATAGAATGAGTTTGGGAGGGTTCCCTCCTCTTCTATTTTATGGAATACTTTGAGAAGTATTGGAATGAGCTCTTCCTTAAAGGTTTTGTAGAACTCGGCTGAGAACCCATCTGGTCCCGGACTTTTCTTTGTTGGTAGGCTTTTGATGACTTCTTCTATTTCAGTACTTGAAATTGGTCTATTTAAATTGTTTATGTCCTCCTCATTCAGTTTAGGCAATTCATATGTCTCTAGAAACCTGTTGATGTCTTCGAAATTTTCTATTTTGTTGGAGTATAGATTTTCAAAATAGCTTCTAATTATGTTTTGTATTTCCATCCTGTCTGTAGTGATATTTCCTTGTTCATTCCGAATTTTAGTGATTTGGGTTTTCTCTCGTCTTCTCTTTGTTAGTGTGGCTAAAGGTTTATCAATTTTGTTTATTTTTTCGAAGAACCAACTATTTATTTTGTCAATTTTTTGTATTGTTTCTTTTGTTTCAATTTCATTGATTTCAGCTCTGAGTTTAACAATTTCCTGTCTTCTACTACTTTTGGTGCTGTTCTGTTCTTCTTTTTCTAAGGCTTTGAGCTGTAGTGTTAGGTTGTTTATTTGTTGAGTTTTACTTCTTTTATTAAATGCGCTCCATGAAATAAATTTCCCTCTAAGTACTGCTTTCATAGTGTCCCAGAGGTTTTGATATGATGTTTCTTTGTTCTCATTTACCTCTAAGAATTTTTTAATTTCCTTCTTAATATCTTCTGTTATCCATTCATCATATAATAGCATATTGTTTAACCTCCAGATGTTGGAATAGTTTCTGTGTTTTACTCTTTCATTTATTTCTAACTTCAATCCATTATGATCTGATAGAATACATGCTAGTGTCTCTATCTTCTTGTATTTGCTAACATTAGCTTTGTGGCATAATATATGGTCTATTTTAGAGAAGGATCCATGTGCTGCTGAGAAGAAAGTGTATTCACTCTTGGTTGGATGGAATATTCTATAAATGTCCGTTAAGTCTAAATTATTGATTGTGTTGTTGAGATCTATGGTTTCTTTGCTCAATTTTTGTCTGGAAGATCTGTCCAGTGGTGAGAGCGGCGTGTTAAAATCACCTAGTATTATTGTGTTGTGGTCTATTTGGTTTCTGAAATTGAGAAGGATTTGTTTGACATACATGGATGAGCCACTGTTTGGGGCATAGATGTTTATGATTGTTATATCTTGCTGATTTATGCTTCCCTTAAGCAGTATGAAATAACCTTCTTTATCCCTTCTGACTAACTTTGGCTTGAAGTCCACATTATCGGAAATGAGGATGGATACTCCAGCTTTTTTGCTGAGTCCATGTGCATGGTATGTTTTTCCCCATCCTTTCACCTTTAATCTATGGGTATCTTTTTCTATGAGGTGAGTCTCTTGCAGGCAACATATTGTTGGATCTTTCTTTTTAATCCAGTCTGCCAGTCTATGTCTTTTGATTGATGAATTCAGGCCATTAACGTTCAGGGTTATTATAGAGAAATGATTTGGTTTCCCGGTCATTTGGTTCATTTTTAAAATTTTGTTTATTTATTTGTTTGACACAACTTGTTTCCTCCTTTATTTGACAATTCCTTTAGGATAATTCCTCCCTTTGCTGATTTGCTTCTTTGTTTTTCATCTCTTCCTCATGGAATATTTTGTTGAGAATGTTCTGTAATGCTGGCTTTCTTTTTGTAAATTCTTTTAGCTTTTGTTTATCATGGAAGGATTTTATTTCATCGTCAAATTTGAAGGTAAGTTTTGCTGGGTATAAGATTCTTGGTTGGCATCCATTTTCTTTCAGGGCTTGAAAAATGTTGTTCCAGGACCTTCTAGCTTTTAGGGTCTGGATTGAAAAATCTGCTGATATGCGTATTGGTTTCCCCCTGAATGTAATTTGGTTCTTTTCTCTCACAGCCTTTAAAATTCTGTCTTTATTTTGTATGTTAGGTATTTTCATTATAATGTGCCTTGGTGTGGGTCTGTTGTAATTTTGTGTATTTGGAGTCCTGTAAGCCTCTTGTACTTGATTTTCCATTTCATTCTTCAGATTTGGGAAATTTTCTGATATTATTTCATTGAATAGGTTGTTCATTCCTTTGGCTTGTTTCTCTAGGCCTTCCTCAATCCCAATAATTCTTAAATTTGGCCTTTTCATGATATCCCATAGTTCTTGTAGATTCTGTTCATGATTTCTTACCATCTTCTCTGTTTGTTCAGCTTTGTTTTCAAGGTTAAATATTTTGTCTTCAATGTCTGAGGTTCTGTCTTCCAGGTGTTCTATCCTATTGGATATGCTTTCTATGGAGTTCTTAATTTGGTTTATTGTTTCCTTCATGTCAAGGATTTCTGTTTGGTTTTTTTTCAATATCTCTAACTCTTTATTGAAATGATCTTTTGCTTCCTGTATTTGCTCTTTTAACTGTCGATTGGTGCGATCAATCAATGCTTGCATTTGCTCTTTCATCTCATCATTCAATGCTTGCATTTGCTCTTTCATCTCCTCGTTTGCTTCTCTGATCATTTTAATTATGTACATTCTGAACTCCTTTTCTGTCATTTCTTCTGCCATGCTGTCATTGGGTTTTATTGATGTAACATCTAGATTTGTTTGCAGCATTTTCTTTCCTTGTTTTCTCATATAGTTCAGGTATCAGTGGACCGCTGAGATATTGCAGATTTCCTCTGTTGATTTACAATGACCCTGAAGATTTCTATATATATCCCCTCTTAGCCTTCAGTAGGCTGAAGTCTTGGAGGAGGTTGATAATGCGGTGCTCCACAAGGAAGCTGCCTCTCTAGGAGTAGTGGCCTTCAGGTGGGGTATATTCCCTGCTAGTGGGCAGAGGTGCCTCCACTTGTTGACCAATGGTCATCCAAAGGGGACCTAGGCTGTGGGCTGAGGCAAGGCCTGTTTGGGCCTGAGCCTCTGGTTTTACTGTCCTTGTGGGAAACCTCACCCAGCAGGGAAGACTCACCCGGTGGGGAGGTCTCGCTGGTCAGTTTCCTCCTAGAGGTTCCCCTCAATTTACATCTACTGCCTGGGCTGGGCTGCCTTCCTCTGCAAAGTTTCCAGGGGCCCGGCCCTACCTCCTGGGCCTGGGAGCCTCACCCTTCGCAGATGAATCTCCTTAGGCTGCCCCTCCTCAGAGAATTTGCCCATAGGCCTGGAACCTTCGCTCCGCCCTAAGCCTGTCTCTGTGCGGCTCTTCCACCCAGAAGCCTCCTAGATCCTGGGACCCTGTTCTGCACCTAATCGCCTGGCTGCGTGGCCCCTCCTCTGAGCAGCCACCTGTGGCCCCGAACAATCGCTCTGAGTCCCAGAGACCCGCCACAGGCCTCTTCCTCCAGACAGCTGCCCAGTATGCCGGTGCAGTCACTAGGAGTCCAAGAAACTCACTTCGTGCCTCCTCCTCCCACCAACCACCCGTAGCCCGGGGCAATCAATCACTCCGAGTCGAAGTGACCCTGCCCGTTCCTCCTCCTTCTCCAGATAACCCCCCGGGTGTTCAGGAGCAGTCCCTCTGAGTGGCTCTGAATCCACGTGACCCGCTGCACGGGTCCTCTGGGCCACCGCCCGGAGCTCTGGTGTGGTCCTTCAAGACCAAGCGTCCCACCACGCTTCTCCTCCAGGCAGCCCCCCTGTGTTCAGGAGCTGTCACTTTAAGACCAAATAACTCACCACTCGCCTTCTCCTCTGAGCAGCCACCTGGAGCTCTAATGCAGTCACTGCGAGTCCAAAGGACCCGCCGCGCTCCTTCTCCTCCTTCTCCTACTCCTCCGGGCAGGCCCCGGGGTTCAGAAGTGGTCAGGGTCCAAACAGCTCGCCACGCAGCCCCTTCTCTGGCAACCGCCTGTAGTTCCCGTATAGTCGCCCGAATCCAAGCGGCTGCTCCTCTTCCTCCTCGTCCTCAGGGCAGGCCCCGGGGTTCAGAAGCGTCGTTCTGATTCCAAACAGCTCGCTGCGCGGCTTCTCCTCTGGCAACCGCCTGCAGCTCTGGCGCAGTCTCTCTGAATCCAAGTGGCCACGCTCCTCTCCTCCTCCTCAGGGCAGGCCCTGGTGTCCTGAGTCCACACAGTTCTCCCCGCCTCTCCTCCCCCGGGCAGCCGCCGGAGCCCCAGTGGCTGTTCCGAGTCCTCAGGTTAATTCTTAACACAGTATAAATCTATAATAAGCAATTACATCATTTATAATTATGTCAACAGTACAAATATGGAGATGTGACATATTTGAAGCAACATTGTTTTCACAAAGAGTAATTAAGGTTATCCATCATTTCTTAAACAGTGTGTGTGTGTGTGTGTGTGTTTGTGTGTGTGTGTTAGTTACATAATTCCACATCCAATTACATATATTAAGGAGTGGGGTATGAATCATTTCTCTTTACTCATATCCTATGTTCCTGTTGCTCTCCTGAACTCAAATTAATGGTATACCTATCTACAATAATAGTAATTTTCCATAGTTGTGTTAATATCTTTTTTTAATAGATAATTATATTTCCAAGAACATAAATCAACTCAAACTTCTCTAAGTAACAATGGCAAGAGAATTTAGCATCTAGCTTGCATTATAAAGTCAGTAAAAGATATGATGTAGAACTGCACCAACACTGCAGGCAGGGACTGGAACCAGGACCCTTGGAATCTTTGGAAATTCAGAGAGAAATTTCTTTCCTAGTGGGAAAGAAACTTGTTCTCCATATGAAAACACTAACTATCCTACATTCTTCATTCTACATGTCAGAATTCCTCAACAACACACAGGAACAATTTAGTAGTCTCTTCAAATTATAGATAAAAGCCTAATAGAGTTTGGATATGGTGTCCCTCCCTACATTCAATCAACTATAATCAAATTGTTGATTGCCTTCTTACTTGAAGGCCTTTATGAAAGGCCATCTACTGTTTTTAAATTACGTTCTACAGATTAGATCATTTTATATTAACATAAACCTACAAAAACAGCAACAGTAGGATAAACCTACTATTTGTTTTTAAGCAATAATGCTAGGTTCTGTTGGTTTTATATGAGTAGCAAACAAAAAATATATTATAAAAGTAAAGTACCTTGTTGAGAATGGGAATGCAGGTGATATCAGAGAGAGGGAGTTGCCTCACCTTTGTCTGAGGTTTTAACGTTCATAGGGGGGCAATAGCTATAGGGCAGAACATAGATAGAAGCAGGGCAGGGTTATGCAATCTTGCACTTTCACATTGTCCTCACACGTTCTATCATGCCATTTCCTTTGTTTCATGTCTCATTAGCATTGTAAGTTTCCATATAGGGTTGTGCATTTCACTATTATAATGAGGACAAGGTCATTTCTCATGCACTAAAGCCTCTAATGTGCATGCTCCCTAAAGGACTAATTCCTTGAGAATCATCATGGTTATCTTGTGGTTTGTTGCTTTTATATCAGCCAATAGGCAAGCGGCAGACAAGGACTGGGTTGCAAGGATATTGGCTGGGCGTTCCTAAGTTGTTTGTTTTGCTTTCTGACAGTTTTTAAGCATTTCTCTTTTGAGTTACAGTGTTCTGTCTGTATCCCTAAATGCCTATTTTACCTCCTCATACACCAGCTGTTCAGATCCTTGATACTTAAGGGTTCATAGAAGATAGATAGCTCATCTATATGTAGTCCATCTATATATAATCCATCTTTCACTTTTAAGGGATGGGTACTTCAAGCTGAAAGGGGTGTTGTCTCTAGCTCTTGTGATTTAACATTTTGCCTGTCTGATGTAATGGAAACAGAGATTAGTCTCAGTAGTTGGGACGGATGGGAGTTCTTGCATTGCTATCACCTTAACATGAATTGTTGTTCTTGCATTGCTATCACCTTAACATGAATTGTTGCATGAATTGTATGTAATTTACCTCCTGCGTGACTCCAATAAAGATGATGTCCTTATACAGGGGTCTGAGGAGGTCTCCACAAACAGAGGAGACCTTTATTATGATCTTCCAGGTTCTTGGACATGTCACAGAAAAGTACATGTTAGCATAAGGACAGAGCAAAATATTTATTATTCAGAGAAAGTACACACTTGAAAGTGGGAGTATGTATGAACATTCTCAGAGAGACAGAGTGAAGTCACCATGCTAGGTTTGATATTGGTTCCACTCTAAGATTTCATCAAATATAGAGTGCAAAATTCAAAGGTATTTCTAATAGTATGTGAAAAGTATGCACTAAACACTTCCTTTTTTATTGATGTGCATTCTAAAACACTAAAATTTTAGTCAATAAATGACACTGATTATCATCGGTTTTGCTTGGAGATTTTGCAAAAGGTATGCTAACACAATTATTGTCAGCTCTGAGAATATTTCATTCATTGTTTTTGATTTGCAGTTACTATTGTTTTCAGTTTTGAATGAAAATAAAATCATAAATTGAAGAAAGGATCCTATTCATTTAAATTGCTTGACCTGAGGTACTCTTCGAAATTATTAAATTGTTACAAGGAATTATTCAGCTAAAAATATTCTGTTTCAGAAAGATATACAACTGAGTCATAAATACTAATGATCTGACTTTGTCAAAATATATCTAATTCAGTCAATATCCTGTGTTAGATAACTCAATTTTTAAAAGCATAGCAACTTTTAAGAGAATATATTGGTGACTTAAATGAAAAACATGATGTGGATTGATTGACTGAGTCCTATATTATTTAATAATTTTGCCAAAGCAAAATCTTTTCTGAAGTCATATTAAGAGAGGTAGGTAAGTACATCAATTCATATTTAAAAATTTAATCATTTATAACTCAAAGTTCACAGGTTAGCTAATGAAATTGGAGACCATGAAATTTAGAAATGCCTCTTGTTAAAAAGTTAAGAATAAAAAAATTAGACTCACATAACTATTCAAAGGAGTTTGAACTATGGTTTACTCTATAACATACAGTAAGAAATATATTCTGAGTTGATAAAGAAACTATAAACAAGGAAGTTATATTCTTTGTGAGAATATATGCTCTAAATTGTTTTATCCAAATAAGTACATAGTATTGGTAGCATTATTAAAAACAGGGAAAAGATGAATAGGGAAATTTAAAATTAAAATTAGATTATGTATATTTATGATAAATTATTTTAGAAAATATTTAGAGTACTCTTTTTCTCTATCTTCTTTATAATCCTTAATTTTATTATATTTTTCTTTAGTTTCTCTGACCCCGAACTGTAAGAATTTTATGCCATTCTGCTCAGGGATTTCTTAATTTCTCACTTGTACTTTACAAAATTGAGAAAAAAGAAAGTTATGGATAGACTTCTCCCTACTCAGAAGCAACTAAAAATTGATAATTCTATTGTTTGCCCTTGTGTGGATTCCATTAGGAACATATTTAAGATCTGCATGTAGGTATTATTTGTTTTTGGATTAACGTAAAACATTGACGTTCATTTATACTCCCTCAGTTTTGCTGAGTTATTTTAATAACAACAATAAAACAAATTCATTAAATACCAAACAAAATCCTCCTAGAAAAACACTATGAAAATAAAGATTGCTAGTTTCCTCACCTTTACCCCTAAGCTTTTGGAAATTTCCTCTATCATTTCTAAACTGCTGGAGTCATATCTATCTTCCACAAACATTCTTATTTCCTTCTCTTCTTAGTAAAATATACACACCTTCCTCCAAAAGTCATTCAATTGTGTCAAATTCTAGAAAATCTCAGTTTGCCCCTAATACAGGAAAAATAGATTTTTTTCTTCTGATCTCATACCACAATAATCAACTCTACACTTATGTAGAAAAAACAAACTCAGATTATTTCTTCTACTATAGACTCAATACTGTTCACTTCTCTGACCCTCATAATGTGTGTATTTTTTCCCCACCAGAAGGAAGCACTTAATTCTGCAATGGAAACCATCTGAATATCCTCTAATCAAATTACTGCTGTCACTATCTACCTTTTCAGATGCCACAGTGGAAGACTTAATCCTTAAAACCACAACCCCCATCAGGTGCCACATGAAAGCCTCAGGTTGTTTTACTTGTGTTTCTGACAAACTGGTTATATATTGGAATTCAAAAATTCCCCTCATTAGGGTGGACTAATTTGCTGGAGTAGATCACAAAAGTCAGAGAAATGTATTTATTATGTATTGTTAATTTTACAAAGGCCACAAGAAAAGAGATGTATAGGACAACTTGTGTGGGAAGGGGACCAGAGGTTTCTTTCCCTGCACCACTCTCCAGGGAACTCCACATGTTTAGTTATTTTGATAATCTCTGAACCCTGTCTTCCTAGGTGTTTAAGGAAACTTCATTGCTTAGGCAAAAGATTGAAGTATAGACAACCGTCTTGAAATGTGCTTAGACAAAAAGAGTATGACCTAATGTTAATAGGGTGGGGAAACCCAGTGGGGCCCACTTTTTCAGACTCTTTACCATTCATTTCTTATGGTTGTGGGGCAGGACCCCTTCTGAAATGAAATTCTCTTAGAATTCATTCATAACCAATTTCAAGGTTGGTGGGGGTATTGAAGATTTGATAATTCTTAGGGAAGAGAAACTAATTTCTATTGTTTGCTTTCAAGACGGAGTTATGATCCAGAATCTGGATAAAACCCCATATATATATATATATATCTCATAATACCATAGCTTCCTTTTCTTCACTTGTATTATACAAACATAAAAGAAGACATATACTATATTTTTGTGATTTATAGTTCCCTCAAATTTTATTTTAATAATGCATTAAGAGTATCCATGAAGGGTTGGGGCATAAACAAATAAGAAAGAGTTATCAACAACTAATAAAAATATTTTTTAAAAAATCCATGAAGCAAATATTTCTATATAATTTATCATCTTACTCATTATTCTAGTAATTTTATTTATATGATTAAATTTTTTGGAAGCATACATTCTCTTTCATATTATACTAATAAAAGGATCTATAGAGAATCTGCCATGACTCATTGAATATGTGTGCACAAACCATACATTGCATACGAATAGTGTTCTAAAACTTGATATAAACCATATAACATGTTCTTCCAGAAAAAAACTTTAGAATAGATCCATACAAGTTAACCCACAATAGCTAACCTGTTCTATGGCATAAATAGTATTAGTCTGGGCATTAGAAGAAGGCAGGAGGGATAAATTTTTTTAGTTGTTGTTGTTGTTTGTTTGTTTTTAATGGCTGCAGGCCAGTACCAACAAAACAAAGATGAACACAAAAGTAGATTCAGATTCCCTTTTTTTCACCTCATAATTACTACATATGAACACCTGGGGTGATTAGATAGTTATTGTTTAAATCCTTCTTCTTTCTGCATTTATCTGAGATTAGTTGAATTTATGTAACTTCCAAACTGGTTTTATCAAAGCCATCTATAAATAATATGAACATTGCTTTATAAAATTATTAAATGAGGTCTTAGAAAATTACCAGTATTCTTCTAAAGTATTGTATTTTAATGCAAATCTTTAATTAGTTAAATTTCATGTAGGAATAGCTATTCTCAATATATAAAATATCAACAAAATTTTAAGTTAAATAATACACAATTAAACCAAAAATATCAAAATTTAGTTCATTTATTTAACTTAACAGGTTTTGACTTTCAAAACAAAACAATTATTTAAATTTTTACATGATAAATATTATTGTTGTTTTAATATATGTATTTACTTATTTACTTTCTATAAAGCAATTTTTAAAAACCAGTTCCTCTGTTTCTACAACTATATGGTGGTTAACATTATAGCATGCTGTGACATTATTTTGCCTTATTTAGGTAAAATTAATAATGCATACTAATGTTTATTTTCTAATTTGATAATATCACCTAATTGATTACTCTTCACTATTATATTATCATGAAATAACCTGAGACAATTAAGAGTTAACTTATAAATTGTCTTCCAATTTTTATTTAAAATTGTTAAATAGAGTCATGTTTTATACTGGCAAAATATTTCAACATGAGTCTGAAGCCAATACTGGCAGTTGACGTTAGGATATACTGATATAATAATAATCATAATTAAAATTCCATAATTTTACACAATGGTAGATGGCATTTTGTCAACAAGGAAATTCTAGCTATAAATGTATACAATTTTAGAATTAAACATGAGCTAAAAGTAGTGACATTAACAGTTTAATATCCAGTTAGAACGTGAGGCTGAGCAATGGCATTTCCAAGAAAGGAGTAATGTAGTATGCAGGAGATTGGAAAGTAAAAGTCAGAACCCTCCAGGGACACTGCAGATTTTAGTTGCTTATCTGCCTATTAAAAGAGAACTAGAAAAATTTTACCAACTAACCCAAGGCTGTAAAAAAAGAAATTCAGACACCTTTCTTAGTATTTATGGAAAGGGAAAAAAATGTCATTTACAGAAAACTTAATATGGAGGTTTTGAGGGAAATTGTGAAATTTGTGAATTGAGCTGCTGTTGTGGCTGCATTACTGTAGTATGCTAATTTTAAGTCATTTGGGTATAAACTGAGGAGTAGGATTACTGGGTCAAAAGGTGGGTCCATTCCAAGTTTTCTGAGGATTCTCAACACTGCTTTCCAGAGTGGCTGCACCAATTTGCAACTCCACCAGCAATGTAAAAATGTGCCTTTTTCCCCACATCCACACCAACATCTGTTATTGTTTATGTTCTTGATAATAGCCATTCTAATTGGAATAAGACGAAATCTTACAGTTGTTTTAATTTGCATTTCTTAATTACTAGAGATATTGAACACTTTTTCATATATTTATTAATTGCCTGTATATCTTCTTCTGTAAAGTGTCTGTCCAGTTCCTTGGCCCATTTATTTTTTTTAACACATATGCAGTTTTTTCTTTATTATTAATATCTTACATTAAGTATGCCAAATTGGACCAACAAGCATAAATTATTTTTAATTAAACCTATACTGTTTTCATATTCCTCAGTTTTTGCCTAATGTTTTTTTTTTAATTCATTTTTATTGTAAACAAATGGGATACATCTTGTTTCTCTGTTTGTACATGAAGTAGAGGCATACCATTTGTGTAATCATACATTTACCCAGGGTAATAGTTTTTGATTCATTCTGTTATTTTTTTCCTCCCCCCCATCCCTCCCACCCCTCTTATCCCTCTATAGAGTCCCTTCTTCCTCAATTGATGAATGGATAAAGAAACTGTGGTATATATATATACCATGGAATATTACTCAGCCATAAAGAATAATAAAATTATGGCATTTGCAGGCAAATGGCCCATTTATTGATTGGGTTCTTTGTATTTTTGGTATAAAGTTTGTAAGTTCTTTATAAATTTTGGAGTTCTTTATAAATTCTGTAGGCTCTCTTTTCACATTATTGATTGTATCCTTTGCTAAGAAAAAACTTTTTAGTTTGAATCCATCCCACCTATTGATTCTTGCTTTGATTTCTTGTGCTTTGGGAGTCTTATTAAGGAAGTCTGATCCTAAGCCAACATGATGAAGATTTGGGCCTCCTTTGTCTTCTATTTGGTGCAGGGTTTCTGGTATAATTCCTAAGTATTTGACCCATTTTGAGTTGCATCCTGTTTTGTGCAGGGTGAGAGATAGGAGTTTAATTTCATTTTACTACATATGGATTTCCAGTTTTCACAGCACCATTTAATGAACAGGCTCTCTTTTCACCATTGTATGTTTTTGGCTCCTTTGTCTAGTATGACTGTATTTTTGTGGGTTTATCTCTGTGTCTTCTATTCTGTGTCATTGATCTGCCTGTCTATTTTGGTGCCAATACCATGTCATTTTTGTTACTGTTGCTCTGTACTATAGTTTAAGTTCTGGTATTGTGATGCCTCCTGCTTCACTTCTGCTCAGGATTGCTTTGGCTATTCTAGATCTCTTATTCTTCCAGATGAAGTTCATGATTGCTTTTTCTATTTCTATGAGGCATGTCATTGGGATTTTAATTAGAATTGCATTGAATCTGTATAGTGCCTTTGGAAGAATGGCTGTTTTGACAGTACTGAAATCAATGAAATTGAAACAAGAAAAACAATTCAAAAAATTGACAAAACAAAAAGTTGATTCTTTGAAAAAGTAAACAAAATTGATATACGCTTAGCCACATTAATGAACAGAAGGAGAGAGAAAACTCAAATTACTAGAATTCGTGATGAAAAAGGAAAGATCACGACAGACACCATTGAAATACATAACATAATTAGAAGCTACTTTGAAAATCTATACTCCAACAAAATAGAAAATATTGAAGACATTGACAAGTTTTTAGAGACATACCATCCTTGTGAACTGAATCAGGAAGACATACACAATTTAAACAAATCAATTTCAAGCATCAAAACAGAAAAAGCCATCAAAATTCTGCCAACCAAGAAAATACCGGGACCAGATGAATTTTCAGCTGAATTCTTCAAGACCTTTAAAGAAGAACTAATACCAATACTCCTCAAAGTATTCCAGGAAATAGAAAAGGAGGGAGCCCTTCCAAACTCATTCTATGAAGTTAGTATCACTCTGATACCAAAACCAGACAAAGATGCATCAAGGAAAGAAAACTTTAGACCAATACCCTGATGAACATAGATGCAAAAATCCTTAATAAAATTCTGGCAAATCACATACAAAAACATATTAAAAAGATAGTGCACCATGATCAAGTGGGGTTTAACCCAGGGATGCAAGGTTGATTCAACATCCAGAAATCAATAAACGTAATTCATTACATAAATAGACTTAAAGTTAAGAATCATATGATTATTTTAATAGATGCTGAGAAAACATTTGATAAAATACAGCATCCCTTCATGCTTAAAACACTAGAAAAAATAGGGATAACAGGAACATACTTCAACATTGTAAAGGCTATCTATGCTAAGCCCATGCCCAACATCATTCTAAATGAGAGAAACTGAAAAAATTCCCTCTAAAAACTGGAACAACACAGGAATACCCTCTTTCTGCACTTCTATTCAACATCATCCTTGAAACTCAAGCCAGAGCAATTAGACAGACCAAAGAAATTAAAGGACTACAAATAGGAATAGAATTCAAGATATCACTATTTGCTGATGACATGATTCTATATTTAGAAGATCCAAAAAACTCCACTAGCAAACTTCTAGAACTAATAAACGAATTCAGCAAAGTAGCAGGACATAAAATTGATATGCATAAATCTAATGCATTTCTATTCATAACTGATGAATTCTCTGAAAGACAAGTTAGGAAAACCCCTCCATTCACAATAGCCTCAAAAAAAAAAAAATAAAATACTTGGGAATCAATCTAACAAAAGAGGTGAAAGACCTCTACAATGAAAACTACAGAACACTGAAGAAAGAAATTAAAGAAACCCGTAGAAGATGGAAAGATTTCCCATGTTCTTGGATAGGCAGAATTAATACTGTCAAAATTATTTTATTATTATCTATCCTTACTGCTTGCTATTTTTCTACCCACCCCAATCTTTATTAATTTTCCTCCATCTGCAGTCTCAGATATAGTTTGTTCTTCCTCTGCTTGTTACTTAAGTTATATATAGGTAGGTTATTCTTTTGAAATCTTCATTTTTTTAATGTATTTACAACTATAAATTTCTACTCCAGCTATTCTCACTTTTTACAGTCCATTAATTTCAGTATATTTTTATTTTAACATGCCTCAATATATTTCCTAATTTCACTTTTCAATTCTCCTTTTACCTGTTTGTCATTTAAGAATGTGTTGTTAAGATTATACATGTTTGCGAACAGTCCAGTTTTCTTCCTGTTAACTATATCCAGTTTTATTCCACTGATTAGAAAAGACATTTTGGACATTTCAACTTTTTTTAATGTATTGAAACTTGTTTTGTACCCTAAAAGATAGTGTATTCTGAAAAAGATTCTATGTGCCTTATCTACATATAAGGCATGTTCTATTTGAGGGTAAATAATTCCTTATATGTGGATGAGAACTATTAGGTTTAGAGTGTTTTGTAAGTTCTTTATTTCATTATCTTGCACCAATTTTTTCCAGGTTAAGTATTCCAACTATTATTGAGGAAATTAACATTTCTTTAATTCTCTACAGGTTTGCTTCATATATTTTAGGGTTCTAAATTTGATTCACACGTTTGTAATTCTTACATATTCTTGGTCTTAGCTTTTCAATAGTATGTATTGTCTCTTTAATAATTTTAGATTTTGTCTATTTTATTCAATAATATTATATCCATACCATCTCTTTTTTGATTAATATTAACATGAAATACTTTCAACCTTTTCGCTTTCATCCTATTTTTTTTAACTTAAGTTTCTCATAGACCATACATATATATACCTTACCTTTCTTATTTATTTTTGTCTGTCTTTTTATTGAGAGATGATCTTTTTACATTTAAAGTAATTAATGATAAAGAGGGAAGCGCTTTTCAATTTTTTCTAATTTTTCCACTATAAATTTCTTTCTAAGGTTTGTTGAATTGATTTTTATTTTGTGCCATTTTTTCTCATTCCTATCATGTTATCTGTAGTTATTTTCATGATAGTTCCTCTCATTATTTTAATAAACCTCTTAATTTTTAAGTTGTTCTAAATAGTTATACATGACAGTACAATTGATTTAATTTCAAACTTTTTCATTCTTTCTTTATTTTACTAAAATCTATTTTTTGAAAGCCTCTTGTAAATTTTTCATTTCAGTTTTGTAAGGTACATAGATACAATTTCTGGAGACATGGACTGAAATCTTCACCACTACCACTGAAATGGGGAAGGTAAAAATAACAGGGGCAACTATAAATGCAGCAAAGTATTCCTACCATCTTAAGTTACTTTTTTTAACATTAAACATTAATGTTAAACATTAATTAAACATTCTCTTAGTTTGTATAAAGTAGATTTTGACAATATATGCTCATATTTTTTTATGGTCCCTGAAGTAGAACTTGTCAGTGGAGCTACTTACTCCAGTTTTATTGCTGACAGTGTTTTATGCATACCTTTATACCGAATGTTTGTTATTCACTCTTTTTCTCAAATTAATGCTTGATCAATGATCCAGAATGACAATTTATTTTCTGTCAAGTGTAGTCAAACTCTCCAAAATGGCAGTAAGTAATATTATACAGGAAGGGTTGAATTTTTTTCTGGATGAAAGGGAAAATAATAGCAATTCTTACTGCATTTTGGAGAGAGTGGCTCCATCAGAAAGGAAATAAAGAGTCATTCAACACTTCTTTCACAGTGTTTCTTACGTGTTCATTTTTTTGCCTGAGTTAAGAAGTTTATCAGTCAGCTTGATGAGTCCAAATGAAAACTAGGTAAGAATAAACTACTGGTTATCAAGAAGAAAGCCTACTGAAATCACTGCCTGCTTAACCCTAAAACAGATTGAATCTTGAGATTGAAATAAGAAAGAAATGTCCTTTAAAAGTACTGTACCTATATGAGAAAGAAAGAGTCTCATAGTCACAAATATTTCCAATATGATTTAAAGTTATTATGCTATTAGCAATGAAAATACACTTAATAGGGGCTGGAGGTGTATATCAGGGGTAGAGTGCATGTTTAGTATGCACAAGGCTCTGAGTTCTATCTCTCAAAGCAAAAAAATGAAAAAGTAATCAATGTTTATATTCACTTTAAGAATTCATTATGATTTCTGCTTTCTATTTCACTTTAATACCTAAAAATATATTGTTTGTATTTTTTCTAGTGCCATGAGTTAAATTTATTTTAAATGCACTCTCCTAATTATTGAATGAGTCCACAATTTTTCTACTGCAATATAGAAAATCATAGTACTTAATATAATAGTGGAATTATACCCTTAATTCCTTTTGAAATTCTTAGATGATATAACTAATGATATCAATTAAAACCTGGGATTTAAATATTATGCTCATTGCCATTCTCTTTCTCTGTAAACATCATCTAAATATGTTTTATGTTGCCAATTTCTCCCTTAGTTGAGAAGTGAAGAAGCAAGTGTAAATATTTAATTATTTAGTTAATTAAAATTAACCACTGGAAAATGTAATCTATAACTTTTATCACCAATTAAAAATAATTCTAAGGTTTAAGGATAAACTATTCCCTATAGAGATGAGTTTAAAATAAAGATAAAACTTACTCATAAGAATGATATATAAATTACTAAAAGGTCTTATAGCCAATGTTCTCAGACAAAATGGAAATCAGGAAAATAAATTTGATATTTTATATACATTAGAACATTTCTTTTGTTATGTCATATTTTTAAACTATATTTTATTTAAGTAATTTATACATTTTCAGTATGGAACATTTTATTATTCCAGCGTCCCAGTGCTATTATATTATGATTAGCATTTCTCATCATACATTTTCTTATGTAAAATTCTCATAGGAAAAATTTCATGTTCAACTTGTGGGATTTTATTTTTTTCAGAGGCAATTTTTTTATTAGTACAGTTTATACATGAGGATGAGTTTCATTGTGGCCTATTTGTGTCAATATAAAACCATAATTTTATGTACTTCACACCATAGTACTTCCCTACCTGCATTCTTCACTTTACTTCATGTCCTCCCTTTGCCCTATTGGTCTCCCTTCTAATAGAGTCTCATTTTCATTTGTTAGTTTGTCCTTCTAGCTTCTTTATATGAGAAAAAAAATACAATACTTTTCTCTCTCAGACTAACTTTTTTTTCAAAATTATGGTCCACAGTTCCATGTATTTTCCTGCAAATTGCATGATTTTATTTCACTAAAGAGGTTAAATAAAACACCATCATATACATATATATACACATAACATACACACATCATATATATACATTATATATAAATGTATTTAAAATACATATAAAATATATTCTTTCTCCAATCATTTGTTAATGCACACCTCAGCTAATTCCATAATTTATCTACACCAAATTTACTTCAGTCAACATGGGTATATATGTATGTGCATATCTCTAAAGTAAGTTGATTTTAATTCTTTTGGATAAATACCAAGGAGTAGTATACCTTGATTATATGTTAGATCTATTTTTAAGTTTTTGCAGAAGCTCCATACTTATTTAATAGTTACTGTACTAATTTACATTTCCACTAGTAGTTTATAAAAGTTCCTTTCTCCCTGCATCTTCACCAGCATTTATTGCCCTGGGTATTCTTGATGCTTGCCATTTTTAACGTAGGGAGGTGGAATTTCTATGTATTTTTTATTTGCATTTTATGGATGGCTAAAGATCAAAACCTTTTTTCATACAGTTATTGGCATTTTTAATTCTTTGCAGAAGTTCATTTCATTTTCTCATTCATTGATTGAGCTATTTTTTCTTATGTTCAGGTTTTTGAGTTCTTTATATATGCTGTATAGTAATCTTCTTATGGTGGAGTAGTTAACCAAGATTTTCTCTCTGTCTCTTGATTTTCATATGGTTATCTAGTTTTCCCAATACAGTTTGTTGAAGAAGCTGTCTTTTATCCAATGTTTGTTTTTAGCAACTATGTCAGGAATAGGATGACTATAGTTGTGTGAGTTTGTTTGTGTGTCTTCTATTCTGTTCTATTGGTCCATTTGTTTGTTCTTAGGCCAGTACCATGCTCTTTTAGTTATTATGGTTTTGTAGCATAATATCAAATTTGGTTCTGTGATGACCCTAGCATTGTTGCCTTTGTTCAAGATTTTTTCGGATATTTGGGGCCTTTGGTCCACCATACAAATTTTTAGATTATTTTCCCAGTTGTATGGATAATATCATTGGTATTTTGATTAGGAGTGCATTGAATCTGTAGATGGTTTTGGTAATATGATCATTTTAATACTATCAACTGTTTTTACCCATCAACATGGGAAGTGTTTCCATTTTCTTCATTTCATTTTTTAAGCTATTTTGAATATATTTATTTTCCTGATTTCTTTCTCAGCATATTCATTATTGATGTATAGGAGAGTTATTGATTTTTATATATGGATTTTGCATCATGTTATCTTGCTTAATTATCAGATCTTTCTGTTGGAACTTTTAGAAATATTTTTTTTTCCCACACGTAGGATAACATCATCTGCAGATGGTGACAACTTGATTTGTCCTTTTCCTATTTGTGTCATTATATTTTTCTCTTGCCTAATTGCTCTGGCTAAATTTTAGGTACTATATAAAAAGGGAATGGTGTACGTGTACATCTTTGCATTTTTCCTTATTTTAGTGAAAATGTTTTCAGTTATTTCTCATGCAGTATGATATTGGATTTGATTTGGCTCATATATATTCCTTGTGATGTTGTGGTAAGTTCTTTCTTTTCATAGTTCTTCATATTAAGGGTTTTCACATTATGGAGGTTGAAATTTTTTTTGCCAGTTTTTCGTTGCTGTGACCAAAATATCTGAGAAGAAAAATTTAGAGGAGGAAAAGCTCACAATATCAGAGGTTCAATTCATTATTACAGGTTCCATTGCTCTGGATATGAGGTGAGGCAGAACACTATGGTGGAAGGTCATAGCAGGAAAAATTCCTCAGCTCATGATAGCTAGGAAGGAGAGAGAGAGAGAGAGAGAGAGAGAGAGAGAGAGAGAGAGAGAGAGAGGTAAGGGCTAAGGGATAACTTATAATTCCCACAGTGTATAATCCCAAGGGCATGTTCCCAATGATCTACTTCCTCCAACCATGCTCCACTTGCCTACAGTAACCACACAGTTATCCATTCAATTAATCCATTAAATGAATTAAAGCACTTATGAGGTTACAGCTCTCCTAATCATTTCACTTTTGTATATTCCTTCCTTACCTAACACATGAGCTTTTGAGGGGGAGATCTAATATCTAAACCATGACATTATGTGAAAGGCTTATTCTGCATCTTTTGAGATTCTGATGTGACTTTTTATCTTTGTTTCTATTTATGAAGACAATTACATTTATTGATTTGGTTATTAGAACCATCCTTGAATTCCAGGGCTAAAACCAATTATCATGCATTATAATCTTTTAAACGTGTAGTTAAACTTTATTTTCTAGTATTTTGTTAAGGATTTTTGCCTATATGTTCATTGAGAATAATGCCTTGTAATTTTCTTTACTTTAAGTATCATTATCCAGTTTGGGTATGGCAGGGACCAGGTCCCATTGCATGTGTTCGGAAGCATTCCCTTCCTTTCAATTTTAAAGAATAATTTGAGAAGTATTAAAACTCTGGGACAGTTCAGCTGTAAATCACTAGGCTCTAACATCTTTGTTGTGAGGTGTTTAATTACTACTACTATGTTTCACTGTTGTTCCTTTTAGGTTTTATATCTCCTCTTAATTCAGTTTTGGTAGGTTATATGTTATATATATCTATAAATTTGGGCATTTCTTCACATTTTCTAATTTCTTGGAATATAAATTTTCAAAATAGTCCTTAACAATCCTCTGAATTTCAGTTGTGTCTCTTCTTATTTTAATCTCTAATTTATTAATTTGGATCTTCTCTGTCTTTCTTTTGGTTAACTTGTCTAGGGTTTTATCCAGATTGATGATTGAAACTGTGTTTCATTGATCTTTCCTATTCTTTTAATTTCTCTTTCATTTTTCCAGTCCAATGTTTATCATTTTGTTGCTTTCTACTAGTTAGGATGCTTTGTTCTTGTTTTTCCAAGACTTTAACATACACCTCTAGGTTGTCATATCTATTATTTAAAACTTTCTTCTTATCCCTGCCTTCACAGCATCCCAGTGTTTTGATATTCATTTCATTCTAGTTGATTTTTTATTTCCTCCTTAATTTCTTAAATGGTTGGCCCATATTCAAAAGTACATATTTCAATCTCTTTTTATTTGTATATGAAAATTCCATGTCTGGTTTAGAACCTGCAAGTTCCCTCATATTGCAGAGATCATGGTGTTGGGACATCTCCTTCCCAGATGACCAAACTCTGTCAGGTGTGGGCAGGGATCTTTGCGTGCACCCAGGAATCTTTAGGGCAAAGGGAGAAGCACCATACACCTTGTCAATGAGGAAGGTCCTGTTCTATTCCTTCTGCAGGTCAAGGGTTTTGCTTACTTTAGACTGGCAGCAATATTACTCTATAAATTATTCAGATATTTACTACCAGAGCATTCCTCTGTGGTACACTTTGCTGCAACATCCAATTCAAAATGAAGATGAGATTCAAGGAATTATGTTTCCCTATTGTCCAGACTTAGGGAATAAGGTTTAGGGAGCCCCCAAAAGATGACTCCCTGTTGCTCTGCTTATAATTTGAGAAAATCTGATTCCCTCTCACACAGCTGCACAGTATGCATTTCCAGATTCAGCTAAATTTAGACTGGATTTTCCCTCTGCCACTGTTTCTGTAATAATTTTGTAAGATATCTCTCTCTTTTTCTCCCTCAGTGTGACACTTCCCCACTGACTTTCCCTGGTACCAGCCAAGGGTATAGGTTCAGACCTATATAATTTTTTTCTTACTCTCCATCTTGGTAATGAGACTCTCTGGGTCTCTCTAAGTCTCTTACTGTTCAATATTGAACCTCAGTACATTCCCTCAATCATGAACCTCACTCAGTAGCTATTCTCCAGCTATTTCAATTCCAAACTTTTGAGAAACTGGGTCATACAGACTACTTCAATGCCCAAATCATCTGAGGCAGCCCAATCCAACTTATGTGCTTTAAAATAATAGTTTTTTGCTGAATATTTCTCCATATATAGTATTTCTCCATATATATTATATATATAGACTGGCAGAAATATTAGTCTATAAATTATTCAGATGGTTTACTACCAGGGCATGAAAATAGTATGTATATTACATATGTCTATAAATACATAACACGTTTAAAAATATTTTGTTATAGTACAATTCAATGATACATCTTTAAAATTCTTGTATAAAATACGAACTAGTGTATCAAACATTTACTTATTCAATTATCAGGATTGAATAGGGATGGTACTAGACCACAAGGACAGTTATCTTTACAAAAAGACAACACCTCTGTTATCATGGAACTCAGATCTTTGAGGCATAAATATTAAACAAATATTCAAACAAGTAGCTGTATAATCACAATTTTCCTCAAGTGTTATGCAGAAAAGACACTGTTCTGCCAACATGCAATGACTGTGATGGGTGGTGATGGTGAAAGAGGATCTACTTTTGTGTTAAAATAATGAAATGCAGAGTAAAAAGGAAAGATTTCTATTGCATGAGAAGATAAGTAAGTTGAGCCCTTTCTGATGACTAAAAAGTAGAAAAAGACAACATATTTTAAGGGAGGTGAGTGAGATGATATCAGAGGAATTCCATATTAAAATATTTTCATGTCCAGGAATTTCACACAACAGGTAGGGATCCTGAAGGGTGCGCTGTAAACCAGGCACTAAAAAGTACCAAAGGTATACGTAAAAGAGAAGTCTGAATTCTTTGTTTATGAGTTTATTATCGCCTCCTTCCAGTTCTCAGGAGCAAGCAAAAACATAAATATCTGTATGGTAGAAATAAGTGCTCTACCTTACACAGCAGCAGGGCTTGGGTTAGGAACCTCACAGCATCAGGAACTTCACAGCAAGGTACTTTCCCTTTAGAATCTGTTCTGATTTATGGCCTTCTTGCTCTCCCTGTTGCTGCTGAGAAGTCAGAAGCAATTCTAATTTCTAATCTATTTTATGTGACTGAACATTGTATTTTTCTTTCTGGAAGGTTGGAAAAAATTCTCTTTGCCTTCAATATTTTTAAATTTCACAATGTGTCATGGTATGAGTCTATTATAATTCATTTTGCCGAGTGCTGGTTGATCTCTCTAAATTTGGCAATTCATGTCCTTCAGTTCTGGGAAATATTTTAATAATTTTATTAATTATTTCATACCATCTGTTTTTCTTCCTTCTCCATCTGGACCTTCTATTATTTGGACTTAGGAATTCTTAAGTGATATCTGTGTTGTTCTGCATTTTCTCTTTATTTGTTGTTGTTTTCTCTATTAATTTTCTATAGGATTTTCCTTATTATCTAGGCTTCTATTTTTGTTTTTATTTAACTATTGTATTTTTTTTTTAATTCCAGTAGCACTCTCTAGTTTCAATAAAACCTTTTTAGTTTTTTTTTTTTTTTTTTAATTTCAGAGATTAGCTATTATCTCATTTCTGTCAGGATACAAATTACAGGTTTGGGGGATTTTACAATATTTTTTCTCCTTTCTTAGTCACATTTTGCATTGTTAATATATCTTTATTTACTTTGGTCTTATCTTCCATGTTAGAGAGTTTGCTCAGATGACCAATTTATGTTAGCTTTCTGCTCCTGATTAAGAGAGAGCAAAAATATGACTTGTAATCTCTGAACAATGGATAGTTTTCATCTTGTGAGCTTTCCTGAAGATGACATTATAGTATCCTTTTTAGATAATTCCCAGCACTATGTTAACAATTTCTCAGAGAAAACTCTTTGAAGCAGGTGCTCCAAGGCTGTTGACATTCCACATGGCGGTGGCGGATGCTGGGTACTATGTACTGGGTATAACTCTCACTGGGTAGAGAGCTGCTCTTATCTGCCTTTAGCATATAGTGTTCTCATTTAGTGTGGTCTGTGTCCAGAGTCCATAAACCTCCAGTCTTCTACTTGGGTTATGCAGGGGTGGGAACCTAGAAATTTAGTGACTTACCAGAGGAGGTCTCTGTATTTTATTAATAACTATTGCTCTCATGTTCTGAGATACTTGAAAATTAATATACCTTTCTGGAGAATGTATGCATTTAATGAAGTCTCCAGCTTGACCTATCACAACCTTGGAATTCAGCTTTCTCAGAACCACAAAGTCTATTCCCACTATCCATATGCTCTCAAGCTTGCAATAGTTTGTTCCTATCACTCTTTCAGTTCTCTTTATTCTTTTATACATCATTTTTAGAATCTTACTATTATGGTGGTTTTGAAGTGCTTAACAAATGAACGAAGTGGTATTCATGTCTTCTGTATATAATTGTAAACCATAAGTTCAATGAAGAGAAAAACATTGGTATGGTAGTGTACATATTCATACACATACTTATGGTATGTATATTATGTGTGCATATAAATATATGTATAAGAACCTTCATCACTTTCTCAATTTTTCTAAGAAGCTAATCTGTATTTCTTTGGAGGAAGTTTTATGTTGGGTAAAGTTAATTCCTATTGTTTTATTTTTTATTTTGTTTGTAATAAAAAATAAGTGAAAGTGCCTAAAGCCTGTTTTTCATACAATTGTTTATGAAGAATGTGTAGATTCATCCTATTTGATTACTATTAAGACCATTGAGAGGCCTGAGAAGAAAATCCTTTATTGGGGCCTGATTTGTTTAAAGCTGAAAATGGGTTAATTGATAAAGGGCAAAAACTAATGAATCAGAAGCAATGAACACAAATGCAAGGGAGGGCCAAAAAAAAAAAAAAAAATCAACACCCAACAGCTTGGAAAAATTCTTTACCTTCTCTGGAACAGTTCAATGAACAGTCTTACCAAGATGCCTAACTTTTAGTTCCCTCAGTCTGGTGATTAGGAGATGCCTCAGGCTATATAGCCCTAGAGGTCAAATGGAATAATCAAAAATGAATAGCACTTGTAGAATTGCCATACAGATCAAATGATGTAAAATGCTTAGATAAATGCTTTAGTCAGCATATATATATGGTAATTATTATTAGAAGGGAGACTTAGTTTGGAGATCTTTTTCTTTTCTACTTCAGATCTTCTACTTAAAGAGCCAACTACATAGAAAAAAAACTATTTTATGCTGCAGATGCAATTGAAATATACATGGTCAGTAATAAAAATAAACTAAGAAGAGATCTATCTTCCCTTTATGGGAGAGTTGTAAGTATAAGTTTATCAAATTAGGTAATTATCACCCTGAAACTACTGGTATATAGGTAATATAAATAAGATTAAAGAGTTGAGTTTTAGGGACAAAAGAGTATTGTCCCTCTGTCTTTTCCTATTTTTTTTTCTACTCAATTTTTACCTGTCAAAATCCTAACCATGTTCTTTAATATCCCCGATCAAACCTGACTTCTATTAGGAAGCTTTATTATTTTCTCTCAAAGTAAATGTCTCCCTCCTTCAATGATTTCATATCATTTTTGTATTTCTCATGTGACAATTTTTTAACTCATGAAATATTTGTTTTAATTATCTCATATTATTACTAAAATATAATATTCTTCAGGGTCTAAGCAAATGATGTGCATTCATTTCAGAGTTCAAGGTGATTACTTTCTCTAGAGACTTTGCTAACAAACCTCTGTGTGCTCCAAGAAGAATATGGGCAGAAGAAAGAAACAAGGATAGCTATCAAGTTAGAACCATCATACAAAGGCAGTTCAGTCAGATCCAGTGTCTCTTCATATAAAAGGCATAATCAGAGACATACCTGGAATGAAAAGCAATGCAGATATATGTAGGTACCAGACCATGTAATACTTTCTTCTTATTGTACACCTAAACTGCCAAGCATGTCTGCCAGCAATGAGAAGTAGATAATAAAATAAATATATCATTATCTAAGACCATTAGGCAGTATATAAAATTATAGAGTAGATTAACATATGCAAATTTAAACATATTTATAAAAAGATGATTTCTTGATATATTTTGTTTCATTTTATTTTATGACTTACAGAGAATTTATCAGTCATTTGATACATGGTGAATTTAAAAGTATTTCTTTTGCTTTGTAGATGAACAAAGATTCCAAATACACAGAAGTCATAGTTATGGAACAACATGAGATATCAAATTGGCTTATCCAAAAATTCAAACTAATAAACACAGTAGTATGGGAAAAAATAAAATTTATAGGATTACAGAATAGAGATACATTTTTAAGACCAAAATGGCCTAGAAATTAGACCTAGCAGGCTATGATCTAACTGTAGTATTCAAAAAGAAACATATTTAAAAATTCTTTTATAATCATCTTTATTATTAGGATAATTAGTTTTAAGGAATATAAACTATATTTTTGCTATGTACAGTTTAATTTTTAGACATATGAGAAAGTCAGATAAGTTTCAAAGCTATCAATAAAAAGATGATAAAAAATATTTTTTAAAATGTAGAGATCTTGGCTTTTTTAGGCTTAAATATAATCTCCACAATTCAGACGCATAATATATTTTGGAGGGGCTGGGGTTGTGGCTCAGGGGTAGAGTGCTTGCCTAGCACATGTGGGGCACTGGGTTTGATCTTCAGTACCACATTAAAATATAAATAAAGTTTTATATACACATATATTTAGTTTCATGCATTTGAGAAACCATCATAAAAGATTGTCATTTGAGCTAAAAATTATACATTTGACTTAATTCTTGTGCAGATGGCATTAAAGTTATTAGATCTATTTGCCAGAGGAGAATTTGGCAAACATTTTTTGTTTATCCAACTTGTACCAAATTCTTTGTACTCTGCAGAACTTTCTTTGAGTTGTTCTGCTTTTGATCCAATTGTTTTTTACCACACCAATTATACTAAAACCATTATTCTGTATAGTTATGTAATCCTCTTCACCCTTGAGATGCTTAGTTACTGAAATACTTATTACTGAAAAATAACACTAGTTTGTAGGTTCACACAATTAAAGATATTTACACTATCCCTTTGGTTATGTCATTTTAATCTACAGTCAATTATTTATCATTCTTGCACTAAAAATGACTATTTTAAAATGTCATTGCTCTTAAGAAATGACCTGTCTTTCACAGTAGGAACTGAAAAGCTAATCTCCTATTGAACAAAAAGCATATAACATGATATTTAAAAAGCATACCTAATTTTTAAGGTTCACACATGTCACTCTCTATTTCAAAAACTTAGAATTGTTGATCATCAATTTATGCATATGAAGATGTGAAAATAAGGTTTTCATAATGACTTTTATATTCTCTTGTCTATCAGAAGCTGGGAAGGAGGTAGGGGGCTAATGGGAAAGTGAAAGGGTGGAAGGGAGGTTGGACATGATCAATGCACAATATGCATGTATAGAATGTCATAGTGCAATGCATCAATTTGTACCATTAATGTGTTTACAAAAAAGAATTCCCTTGACTGCTTACAAAGTCATTTTCAAAATTATTTCATTTATAACCACTAACTTCTTTCTATGCAAATTTACCCTCTTTATCTTGTTTCTTTAACTAATACATTGCATCATAAGTTGGTTTCCTATAGCTGCTCTTGCTCTGACACACACCATTTTCAACTATATCAGATCAGTAGACTCCTAATTCATAGTTTCTTTTCTATCCAGAGACTCTTTCTTAAAACTACTAAATATCAGCTCTCACTGCCTCTGAGACAGAGCCTTAACATACAGTACAAGACTGTCTACTATCATCCTAATTCTCCAACATCTAACAATCTCAGCCCCAATCTGCACACTTCGCAACATCTAATCAACCTGCCCATATATTAGCATCTTTGCTTTAAAATATTCCTTTATGCACATCTCTTCTACATAGCTAACTCCTATCCACTGCCAGTCTTTATTCTCTAGAGTGCCTTCTGGGACCACTGTTAGACTGAATGTCCTTTTTTTATAATAGCAACAGAATGCTTTTGAGGTAATATTCTATCTATTATTTTCCCCATTAGCCTTTGTCCAATTCAAACAGTGTCTGACTCTACATCTTTTTCTCCAGGAAAGAAGTGTAGAGCATGGAAATCAAAAAGAAAGAAAGCCTGACACTATCCTTATCACCTAAGCTAGGGAGATTAAAAGGATTCAGGGGATAAACAAGTTTCTGGAGAAATTAGATTTGAGATGGATTTAAACCACAGCTGTTGGAGAGGTGGGGTGGAGTTAGGGGAAGAAAAGAGTTTATGAGAGTAGAGAGAGTGCTTTGCATCCAAATTACTTTTTTATACACAAGGAACTTGTGTGACCATGTGACTATGAACAGAATTATATCAGCAATAAGTTTGTGTTCCAAACCTGAGGACAATCTGTTTACCTTCTATGCCTTGCTGTATCCAACAGCCCTACCTAGCATTAGCCTAAACCCTCAAAAGAGAAAAAGAAAATCTCAAAATGACTAAAATTAAAGTCTTAAAATTCATCTATGAAAGAATATGAAAGAATACTTCCTCATCTATGACAATAAGTTATTCTTAGGAAATTAAATCCTCTTTTTTGACAAACAGTAGATGCTTGAGGTTTGCTGCAGAAAGTAATAAAGTAATCAGTGCTTTAATTCAACTATAAAGCATTGAGGGACTGAGATTTGCCAATCATTGAGGCTCATAGAGCTGACTTGTACTGATTTATGAGAGTCAATTGGGTACCTCTTTTTAAATTCACGACTCAGTGATGTATTGGTTGTGGCTTCAAACTGGATATTGTGGGAGTATTTTACACCACAGAAATTGACAAATGCTACAAACAGTGCCTTTTGTTACACATAGATCACTAATAACTGGTAAGACTCAAGGTCAGGACAACTCAAGATACTTAAAGGACCTCCCCAATAAAAATGAGATATCAGTTAGTTAGCACTCTGTGGAAATTCTTTCACTTTTCCCTTACTGAGCCATCAGGATGAAGAGAGAGATATCTGAGACTTTTAACCTTGCTGTAATCCACATGGTGGCTCTTTGATTTCAATTTATGTATTGGAATTTTCATAAGATTTTCTCTAAGCAATAATTTCCAATTTTAAACTATGCACACATACACACAGTCCTTCTTACTTCTTCAGTAGTTATATTTAAAAATTTTATTGAGTATTTTTCCAGTAAGTATGCTAGCAATTTACAGTCATTCCCAACTGTCAACATTTGACATAAAATTTCATCAAAGCAAATATTTCCCAATAAAAATTCTAACAAGTCATTTTATAGATACTGACAACCTGACTCTAATGATTATACAGGTTGGAGTTATAGTAAGTGGTAGAGTATGTGCTTAGCATGCCCAGCACCCTGGGTTTAATCCCCAGCACCAATAAAATATAATAGACAAATTTTTAAAAGCTTATATGTAGAGGAAGAAAAACCCCAAATAACCAACACAATATGAAAGAAAAATTCAAAAGTGGAGAGAGAAATGATTGTTGACCCTGACTGTAAAGCTACAGTAATCAAGGCACTGTGTACCTGAAAAAGAATAGACAAAAGAAAACTAATTTAACGGAGTATAGAACCCTAAAACAGATGCATAAAGTTGAATAACTATACTGTGAGAAAAGATATTGTTTTCTAAAAATGGTATTGGAACACTGAACATCCACATGTAGGAAAATAAAAAAGAGAGAGAAAGTGGATCAAGACACAGATCTTATATCTTTCACGAAAATTAACTCAAATGAATTAAATTTAAAATCTACATAGATTTAATTTAAAGAGTATAAATAGGACTAAATTTAAAATAAAAAACTACAAAACTCTTAAAAGATAACCTAGGGGAACATTTGGATGACCTTGGGTATAATGATGACATGTTAGTTCCAAAAAAGGCACAACACATTATAGGAAAAATTGATAAGTTGGATGTCATTAAAATTTAAAACAGTTCCTCTGCAAAAGACACTGTCAGAAGATTGATAAGACAAGCCACACATTAGTGAAAAGCCTATTTGATAGAGGACCCCCAAATACCCAATGTTTTAAAAACTCTACAATGAGGAAAAAAAGCTTTTTAGAAATGGCTACCTGAAACTAGGGGAAGTAGAAGAGAAAGAAGGCGGAGAGTTAGGTCAGTGGGCAAAATGTTACAGCAAATGGAAGAAATAAGTTGTGGTGTTCTGTGACAGAGCATGGTGAATATAATTAACAATGATTCATCATGTGATTCAAAATGGAATCGATTTTAAATGTACTCTCTATAAAGAAATGATAAAAGTTCAATGTGATGAATATGCTAATACACTGTTAATTATCATCCTACATATCTATAAATTAAAATATCATAAATAGGTATAAATGCTATATCAACAAAAACATTAATTCAATAATGTGCAAAATTCCTGAATGCAAACCTTGTGTAAGAAGATGTAAGGATGTCACATAATTATACAGAAAGTTGATTAACATTCTGTGCCATCAAACAATGGCAAATTAAAACACCCAGACACCACTACTACCTATTTGAGTGAGTGATGAAAATACCATATACTGATGACACCAAATACTGGTCATTATGTGAAGCAACAAGAATTCTCATTTATTGCTGGTGGGACTGCAAATCAGCATAGACACTTAGGAAAACAGTAAACAGTTTCTTTGAAAATTAAACATACTCTTACCATCTTATCTAATAGTAGTTATTCCTTATTACTTTTCCCAAAAAAAGTTAAAACTGTAAATCTACACAAAAATCTGCACATGAACATTCATATCAGTTTTATTTATAATGCAAATCCAGATGCTTGTCAATGGATGAATGGAGAAATAAATTGTGGTAACATACAATGGGATAATATTCATCAGTGAAAAAAACACTATGAAACCATGATTAAACATGAAGAAATTTTTAATTAATATTATTAAATGAAAAGTCAATGTGAAAAGACTATAAACCATATAATTTTAACTATATCATATTTTGCAAAGACAAAACAATGGAGGCATTTAAAAAGATCAGTGGTTTTTGAAGGGCTGTAGGGAACAGAGGTAGGGATGAATAGGAGGAATTGAGTTAAACTTAACATGCACTGTCAATGTTGGTTAATAGTGATGTGGAATGTTGATTCATGGATTATTAACAGACAACCTCGAAGCAGGATGTTGATGGTGAGGGCAGTCCTGTGTTTGTTCTCAATGGAACATAGATAGGCAATAAGAAAAATTATGGCTTATACATGGGATTTGGAAGTGATAAAATTAATTATAACTTTTGTGACCTTTATAATCAGAACCAAAAACTGAGTTTGGAAAGAGTTTTGGGATTTGATCATGGTCTCTTTCTATTATGCTACTGCCACACAGAAAATTTTCACATCAGTTATACTTCAGCTGAGAACACAGATTTTAGAAAAAACCTACTACCATGTTAGTAATTGATATCAAAGTCATCTAACTTCTTGAAATGTGACATAAAAAATTATTCACCTGGAAAACATTCATTAACATTGAACAGAAACTATAATTTGGATGGATGCAATTTACCTGAATCTTCAGCTTTTTAAATGTAATTCATACTTATTTTTTTTAAAAAAATCATATTGCAAAATTACATGAAGGTCCAATGGACTATGTATAATAAAACACAGGAGTCCAGATCAACTGAACTACAGATGATATAACTGCTCAAATGGATTGTCTTTCAGTAGTGGTGCACTGAACAAACTTATAGCCTGGATGACTTGTTTTGACCAACTTCACAAAGTAGCAGCAGGAAACACAGATCCCAATCATTAAAGGTTATGAAAAGATCATACTGTGCTCAATCTTCTGTGAGCATTCCAGTGTTTACTTGAGCTGCCACTTGCCATGAAATCTATGAGGCCTGAAAGCATTTTGTTAAAGTTCACAGTGTGCAACAAAAATTTGTACTTTGGATTTACAATTTTTACATATGTGGGAAACAAACTGTCACCAAATATTATGCATAATTCTAAATCAAAATATATAATTAAACAAATGTGAACATTTTTTCTTTTTCCAAGTTTCTTTTTTTCTCCTTTTGTTTCAGCTGCGAGAAGAAAAATTCTTGTACAGTAGATGCTCTTGAAAATTTTAGGCATGTTACTTGAAAATAACATTTTCAAAACCTCCCTAAATATATTTAAAAATCAATTGATTTTTAAAAATAGACCTGTGAATGAATTTATTTATTTATTTAAATGATTTCAAAATGATTCCAATATATTGTATGTACTAAGTCCATAATAATGATCATTCTTAATAATCAGAATTGCTACATTTGTTAAGCATATATTCTCTACCAGCTACTTTCAGTGAATATGCCACGTAATCGTCTCAGGAACCATCTAATGTTGACAGTACAATCATTATTATCTCCATTTTACTAGTTCATTTAAACAATACTTATCAATATAAGTGAATATTGCAATTTTCTAAAATTTTCTAGAATATTGCACTTGTAATATTCTTGTTGGCTGAGGAAACTGAGGGCTGATCATTTTAATTAATTTACCTAAAATTTTATTTGTGGTACCCATACTGATTCTAAAATGAAACAAGATGGTGTTCGGGAAAAAGAACCATTTAGAAAATCTAAGTCAAAATAACTTCTCATTTTTGTATAATTGAGGCCATTTCTAGAATATATAAATTAGATAATTTTAAGTGTATGATCAATTAATGCAGATGAAGCATTCATAGTAGGTATTCTAAAGAAAATTTATTCAGTGTACTTCCCAGACATTAGCTTTCAATAGAACTATGTTGTATTATGCACCTTTAAATGAAAGGATTATTTTGATGAAATAAAATCTAAAGACAATATGTTAGTTACCTCTTATTTAGTACTAGAATATCAAGCCCAAAGAGATCATAGCCTGGCCAATATCAGACAAACATGCAATGAAAAAGCAAAGATTTGAATCCTGTTCTATGATCAAAACTCTATTCTTTTTAACATAGCAAAGTTCACATAATACTTACATTTTTTATTTGTTATTTTTTAAATACTTTAAAATGTTTATTTTTGATACATTTTACATTGAGCGCTTTAAGAAAGCAAATAATTACAATAATTTCAAAACAATCCCTAGGTTTAATAACTCAAAATATATCCTTTATAATTATACTTTATCAATATCTAGGAATAGCACTGGGGATGTGACTCAGTGGTAGAGTGCCTGCCTGTCATGTTGTCATGTGTGAGGCGCTGGATTTGATCACCAACACTACCAAAACCAACCAACCAAACAAACAAATCTAGGAACATATGTAGACATTAATTCAGCTAAAGAGTAAAATAACTATGTAAACAAGAAATCTTAGGGATAGGGATCATGCGTGATCAGTGAAGTCACTCTTCCACCATATTTTTTAAATAACATAATTCATCTTTCTTTCCATCATATATACATCCATTTTGAGAGTTAACTTGGACTATTGTTAATAATGTAAATACTGTTAATAAAGTAAAACTATGATCTTTGTTTCCTTTTAAAAAAAAAAGCAGTTTAATACAAAGAAATTCAATAAGAAATTTTCAGGACCCTTTATCAGAAGCTTTCAGTGTTGTTTGTGCTACTTAGGTGCAGAAAAAGGTTCAGGTAAAGCTAAGAAAGTGTTTCCCTTATTCTTTGAAGACATGATTTAAGAAGCAGGGAGTCAGGCCTTCTGTGGAAACTTACTAGTCATCAAGATGTTCCCAATGACTCCTGATGTTTGTAACTACTGTTAGAAAGTCTTAGCCAGTGTTACAGAAACAAAACATTTTAGATTAATATTTATAATTACAAGCATAATTAGGTTTTGCCTTCTATAAATAATTACCTTTGAAATGGTGAAAAGTTTCCAGCTGTGGTTCTCTACTGGCATGAGAAACTGCAGGGGCACGGGTGATGATCTATGGATTTACCTTCTCGAAGTACTCTTTGGAAGCCATTGGACTTGGCTTGATTGTAGGGGAATCTGGTGTCCAGTTTCCTGGGTGGACTTCTCCATGGGTTTTCACAAACTGGAATGCCTTCCCCAGTCTGTTCCACACTCTGTCCCACAGGCAGATAGTTAACACTCAGAAACTTGATGACTCCACTGGAGTCAATTATGAAGAGACCTCTGAGTGCAAGACCAGCACTTTCCAAAAGCACATCATAGTCCCAAGAAATATCTTTGGTTCCCCGGCATATTGATCCAGGCAAGGTGGCTGAAGTAGGAGTCCACCAAGACTGCAATCAACTTCACAGTTCACATTGTGAAACTCAGTGGCTTTGTCACTGAAAGCAATGATTTCTGTAGGACACACAAAGGTGAAATCCAAAGGGTAGAAGAAAAGCATCATGTATTTCCCTTTAAAGTCATCAAGGCTTGGCTCTTTGAATTCTTCGTTAACAATGGTTGTACCCTTAAAATAGGGCACATGCTGAGTGACAGCAGGACATGGTAGTTGGAACTGGTACTAAAAGTGAATTTTGAGAGAGCAGAGCCAGACCAGTGTGTTTGTGAAGTGTGTTCTTTTAGAAGCAATAGGCCCAAGAACTGCAGAGGCAGAAATGCCCCATAAATGGTGCTCAAGTCCAGCAACCGAGACCCGGAGCAAACTTCCCAGGGCAGCTGATATCTCCAGTGCAGACGGGAGCTGGGTGGGCGGCTTTGATTTTATATTTGAACATAATATATTTTTATAAAACAACACCTCAAATAACTTGACACTCTAAATCAAATTAAGTTTATATTCCACAACAATAATTAAAGGTAGTTAGCTAATCAGAAGCTGATTCTTCACTCTTTCTGCTGGTATCCTTTTAGATGTATTATCGGTCTTCATTCCATGAATTATTTTATCACAGTATTAGCCTTCTGAACCGGCATTCTTTGAGAACCAACTGAACCGTGATGTGGTACAATGTCTGTGAGGCCTTACCTGCTATTACTCATATCAATATGCTTTGTGCCCTCAAATACACTCCTACACCGTTGTCTCTCTACTTGGGCGTACTGATGTTCTGTCTCATTTCCTTTGTAAGACACTTCAAGAAATTTTCAGACCTCTCTTTCTATGTATCCCATAGCAACTAATGTAGCACCTTACACATTAAAGCAGCTATATTTTTAACAGTTTAATTCCTTTTAGATCCACTGACTGTTAAGTACCTGATAAAATTTGCCTTCTATAGACATATAGATGACAATGATATAAATATAGATATCCTTGAAAGACAATTGCTTTGTTACTGAGAATCTATGAAGACCATCTTTAGAATAATGTAGAACTATTTTGTTTTGTGATTTTATGCTTTTAATGTTTCAGCTTTGTTTGAAATTGGTTTGAGCAATTTTTGTAATGATTGGAAGGCACAGAATTATAAACCGATGTACTTATTAAATGCATAGCCCATTTTTAGACAAATGCTATTTTATCAAGCTATAAGATAGCAAAAAATGTTTTTGATTAAAATTCATTTAGTATGTTATCTGACTGAATGTACTTAAAAAAAACTTTGACATGTTGATCAGATTAAATTGATTTAATCTCAGTTGAAACTTAAGTTCAGCATTAGTCATGGTTAATTAGTGTCAGAAAGGATATGTTCTAGCTATTCATTTACATAATATGAGATTTCTTTTTGGTGGAATATGAATTAATTAAATTTCCTTTAATTGTAGCAGCTATATGCAACACACAACTTCTAGCTTATGTAAAATTCTTCATTAGCTTCTACATTATGACCAATATCTTAATACAAACCTCTAAACTAGAGGACAGGATCTTTAAAAAAGGATTTAAGGGAGAAAAATCTGAAAAAAAAATTTCACTCCAACATAGAAATAGTGTATGATATATATTTTATAGCAGAGCATTCCTACCATGTCAGGGAAATTGTGCTAATTCAGAAAGCTACCTTAATTTCTGACTAAAATGTAAAATGACCATATTCTCTCAATAAATCTGAGTTTATTCATTCATAATAGAATAAATTAAACATTATCTTGGCAAATCTTAATCTACTTTAAAAAAATTTTATATATATATATTTTTATTTGTTGATGGACCTTTATTTTATTTATTTATATGCAGTACTGAGACTCAAATTCAGTGCCTCGCACATTCTAGGCAAGTGCTCTACCACTGAGCCACAATGCCAGCCCTTAATCTACTTTTTGAAAATAGTAAGAAATATAAGAAACCACAGCCAGGCATGGTGGTGCACGCCTGTGATCCCAGTGCCTTGGGAGGCTGAGGCAGAAGGATCACAAGTTCAAAGTCAGCCTCAGCAAAAGCAAGGTGCTAAGCAACTCAGTGAGACTCTGTCTCTAAATAAAATACAAACTAGGGCTGGGGATGTTGCTCAGTGGTCAAGTGCCCCTGAGTTCAATTCCAAGTACCTGGCCCCTGCAAAAATAAATAAATAAATACAATTACAGAAAATAGATGGGAGTCAAATTCCTGTATAAATGGCAGTTGCATTTTAGATTCTAATTACATCGATAATTTGCTAAAGTACTGCTTTAAGAACAAGAAAATATTTTCCACTTTAAAATCAGTCTTTATTTTCTAGTCATAATTGACATAATTTTGGACTTCCCTTTTTTTAAATTTGTTCTAATTAGTTATACATGACAGTAGAATGCACTTTGATATATCATGCATAGATGGAATATAATTTTCCTTTTTAATGTAGTATAGTTGTTAAAAGAAAATTTTAAGACAAATTAAATGCATCCTTTATCATTTAGGCAAAGAACAATCCATGAATTGGGCAGCACTCAAAACAAAAAGATGTTCAGAAAGTTTGGTCTAGCAATGTAAGCAATGATTTTTTTTTTTTTTTTTTTTTTTTTAACCAGGGATTGAAGCCAGAGTTGCTTAACCACTGACATCACCCCCACCCCAGCCCCTTTTTAATTTTTTAAATTTTGAAACAGGTTATCCCTAAGTTGCTTAGGGCCTGACTAAGTTGCTGAAGCTGGTTTGAACTTGCCATCTTCCTGCCTCAGCCTCTGGAGCTGCTAGAATTACAGGAGTGGGCCACCATGCCAGGCAGCAATGAATTTTCATAGGCCAACTGTGAAAACAAGGCAGAGGAATTTTTTGATTGGCTACAGTGAGAAAGCTATTTTATTTGGGCATGATATTAGGAGGCATTTGTCTCACTTTGATCTGTTTGCTGCCTCTGATCTGCTGAAGCTTGCCTATTTGTAATTGGCTGAAACCTAATTTTGTCACAAAAATGTTCATAAATTTGGTTTTGGCTTATTCATGTACCAAGTTAGGTTGCAGTTTGTTACTTAGGCACATGAAGTATGTCATCAGATTCAGGTTATTGGTCCCCTGCTTACTTAATTTAACCTATTCAACTTTAAAAAGTTAAAAGAACCAAATAAAAACTTGTTCAACATCATATCAATCAAATTAACCTACTGTGATAAACTTTTCTATATTGTTTCCTAGTATCTTCCAAATACTTGCATTATTTCCTCATCTTTTCCACTTAAGAGTGTTTCACACTTATTTAGGTAGTCTTTTTCTTAGTATTGTATTTACTTTGGTTACAAATTAAGATTATAATTTAGAATCAGTTGACCTAAAGTGTGGTTCCAGAAGTAGCAGTATCTCTATCACCTGGAACCTGGGAGCATGTTGGAAATATACATTTTGGACTTCACCACAGATTTACTGGATGGGAAACTCTAGGGTAGGGCGTATTGGTGTTCTGTTAACTTCTTTTCACTATTCTAATTCATGCCAAGGTTCAGAAACTACTGGATTAATTATGCTTTTCAAAATTCATTATATGTTTCAATGAGGTATTATCAGTTATTTAAAATAATAGGAAAGATATGCAATAAATTATAGTTATTTTTGTTCCAATTTTTATGGAATGCTTCATAAAAATTAGAATGTGATACTAAATGATGCATCTATTTAAAAATTGTTTTCTAGAAAAATTGTTCTGATTTCCACTATCAAAAAAATATAAATTTGCTCTGTTTTTAAAAAAAAAAGAAAACCATGATACAAATGATGTTGACCTTTCCCATGTAATCTTAATTTTGCTAATTTAAATTTGATTTGGAGAAAGATCAAGATGGTGGAGTGGACATGGGTAACAAATCTCAATTTCTCAACCCTTTGGGATTGAAACAATGAAAGCATAGCAGATTAAAGAGGTGGATGACAGAGGGAATGGACAGGAGCAAAATATTGCACTCTCAGAGATTTGGAGGTACTTGGAAATTTGTGTTGCTGGAATGGAAAACAGGAAAGAGTTTTGGGAATTTCTTTGAAGTGGACCCTCTGAGCAGTCTATGTAATGAGACTGCTGTGAGCTAAAGGCTGCCAAGCTTCCCCCATGTCACTAACCACTGATTCTAGGAGTAGAATGGAGAAGAACAGAAAGCAGAAGACTGACAGGAAGAATGTAGCATACACTCTTGGGATTGGTGCATACCTCTGATGTTCAACACTGTGTCTTACTGATTCTTCATGCCTCAACTATGAGCTATTATTGCATGGCCCAATTAATGCTAGAACATGCACGTTAGCTGGATGTCCCAGCCTCAGAATCATACTAAGTGCCCCAGTTGTAGCCCATCTCCATAAACCCTAGTATAGGATTCCTGGTGCCTGTTCAACCTGACTGCCAAGTCTCTATTGTGAATTGCCACATATTATGCACCCCAAAATCTACCCAGTCTAACTCACATATATCTTCATAGCTCTGAGCATATGTAGAAATTATATAGGCAGCCCCCAAAGACTACTTACCAACTAGGGAGAGAGTCTGGCTGCTAGATCACACATAACTAGGGCATTTCCTTTGACTTAAAAATCATTCAGCATCCTGGACACACCAAGAAATTACAAGAGCAACCTAAGTTCTCACCAGAGAACTTACATGGATAGGTGTTAAGACCTGAGTCCAGCACAGTTTCTGAAGCAGAAAGCTGACCTAGGTGACAAAATGTAAATATATAGCTCTCCAATCCAGCATAGAAATGACTGGTTTGGTTCCTATCTCCATACCCAGAGAAACACAGAAGACAAACTGAAGAAGTATGAGCATTTCCCCAAACCTGGTATATTTCAAAACTGAAATGCTCAATAATACAGCTTTCCACCCCAAGGAGCTCAGCAAGGAATAATTTAAAAGTAGTGATAATTTTTGTTTTACTGGTGTTATCTTCTGCGTTGATTTGACAGTTTCACCCATTATTTGATATTGCATAAACTATTCCAATTTTATTTCTTTTCATGTCTTAATGAAGTAATTGGCCTTTTCTTTCTTTTTTTCTTCAGGCTCAATTTTAGGCTTTCTCCTATTTTGTCTCTTTCTCTTCTTGCATTATCTACCTTTTTTCTCTTGTCCCCACAACTTTTATCCTTGATTCTTCTTTTTTACTTCTTTTCATGTTTTATATTTTAACAGTTATTGTACTTTCTTTAATACCTAATTTTCTAGCCACCTAAAGCTTGACTTCCTTTTTCATATTCAGACTTGAGAGTCTTGGAAGAGATTTACAATAAGTTTTTATGGTTTGTTTTTATGTGATTTACTCTGAAGTGGTTGCAGTTGATGATTATTTATCTTCTTTCAAAGTGATAACTTTGGGCATTAATCATTGAACTATAATCATGTTGAGTGGGTGTTTTGATACAGAGATACACCTTAAGTCTAGTGCACATAGTAAAGAAAACAGCAGCTCATAAAAGGACCTCACAAAATAATAAAAAAAAAAAATAGCCATCCTACCAGGTATGGAAATATCAACATAGAAATACAAGAAAAATGAAAAAAAAAAAACAACAAAGTAATAAGACACAGTCAAACATCCATAACACTCCAGTAATCAAACCTGCAGATATCAAAGTAGAGGAATTGATGAAAAATGAATTTAAAAGTTGATTGTTAAAATAACAAATGAACTAAAATAAGGCATGAGAAATAAACTAAGGAAGATAATGCAGAATACGAAAGAGAATTTCAGTAAAGAGATTTTTAGAAAATACAGAAATCTTCAATCAAATAAAAACTCAGTGGAGACTCACAAATAAGCTAGATTATGATGAAGAAAAGAGGGAGAGGAGACACAGATTAATGTCATTGAAACTTATTCAGTGAAAGAATAGCCAAAAAATTTCTGAGTCTTGGTAATGAGGTTGACAGGCAGGTACCAGAGACATTCAGAACTCTAAATAGACACACTAGGAAAAGAACCACTCCATAACATATTATAGTTAAAATGAGAAAAGCAAATAATAGAGAAAGAATTTTAAAAGTTGCAAGAGAGAATTGCCAACTCACTTATCAAGGCACATCAATGTGAACAAAGTAAATTTCTGAGCAGAGCGCTAAAGACCAGGAAGCACAAAATAATCTATTTCAAGTCCTGAAAGTAAATAGTTGCCAACCTTGTTTACCAAAGCCAACAAAATTATCCTTAAGAATCAAAGAAGCTAAAAAAAAAAAAAAAAAAATCAAAGAAGCTATAAAAACCTTTGAAAATAAACATAAACTAGAGGAATTCATGACAACAAAGCAAGCACTACAAAGAATATTGAAAGGAATCATGCACACCAAAGAGGAAGATAAAAATAAGAGATCATGGCAAAGAATAAATCAAATTAGAAAAGCAATTAAGCAAGGAAGAACTAGGAATGCTTCCAAAATTGTAAATACAACAAAATGGCAGGAAATAACATATACCTGCCTATAATAACATGGAATGTAAGTGGTCTTAATTCTCCAATTAAAAACCCAGACTAGCCCATTGGATTTAAAAAAAAAAAATTCAATTTTTAGTAGTCTCCAAGAAATATACCTCAAAGTAAAGTCATTCACAAACACAAAGTGAAAAGAAAGAAATTGATATGCCCTGCAAATGGAATCCAAAACCAAATAGGATGAATCATTCTCATAACAGGCAAAGCAGACTTTAAATTCAAATTAGTAAAACAGTGGCTGCAGTTGTGGGTTGTGACTCAGTGGTAATGCCTTTGCTTACCCTGTGTGAGGCACTGAATTCTATCCTCAGCACCATGTTAAAAAAATGAATAAATGAAGATAAAAATAGTCTTAAAATTATTGAGACAAAAATTATTTGATATTGGTAGAGAACAATCCAACAAAAAGATATGATTGTAAATAATTATGCTCCAAATGTGGGCACACCCAATTACATAAAACAAATATCATTAGATATAAAGGGACTGATAAAACCCAATACAACACTTCAGTACAACAATATCATTAACAGGTCACCCAGGTAAAAAGTCAACAAAGATATATCAAGTTTGATCTATACAATAGATCAATTAGTCTTAAAAGATATCTACAGAATATTTTATCCAATAACAACTGAACAAACATTGTTTTCATCTTTTCATGGACATTTCTCCAAAATTGATCATAAGATTAATTCATTAAACAACTATTAGAAGATATAAAATATTTTAAATAATATCTTGCTTTATTTTCAACCATAATTCAAACAAATTAGATATGAACAAGAAAAACAACAGAAATTATATTTGTAGAAAAATGGACTAATTTCTAGGCACATATAAGCTATCAAAACTGAACCACAATGATACAGAAAAACTTAATAGACCAATAACAAAACTAAGGACCATATAACTGAATT
Organism: Sciurus vulgaris; assembly: GCF_902686455.1. Taxonomy (NCBI): domain Eukaryota; kingdom Metazoa; phylum Chordata; class Mammalia; order Rodentia; family Sciuridae; genus Sciurus; species Sciurus vulgaris. The sequence continues at coordinate 40,242,585 of NC_136469.1, read as the reverse complement.
TACCAGATCATACCAGTAACTCCTCAAGTTATTCTGGAAAAATTGAAAGAGAGATAACACTTTGGGGGAGAGAGATTCAATGAAGTGTGTATCACTGTGATACCAAAACTGGATAATGATATTTCAAGGAAAAAAATCTACAATATCATTGCCCAACATAGCTGCAAGCATACTCAATAATAATAGCAAAAAAGAGCAAAATGAATTGCCCAACATAGCTGCAAGCATACTCAATAATAATAGCAAAAAAGAGCAAAATGAATTTCAACTATACATTAGAAAGGTCATACACAATGATCATGTTAGTTTTATCCCTGGGATATAAGGATCATTCAACATTCACAAATCAATAAAAGTAATACACCAAATACACCACATAGGTAGAATCAAAGACAAAAACCACAAGATTATCTTACTCCAGTTTGAATAGCAAGCACCAATACTACAAATTCCCACTGGGTGCAGGGGCATACCCCTGTAACCCCAACCACTGTGGAGGGTGAAGCAGGAGATTGAAAGCTGAAGGCCAGCCTCAGTAATTTAGCAAGAACCTCAGAACTTAGTAAGACCCTGTCTCAAAGATAAAATAAAAAGAGCTCAGTGGTAAAATGCCTTTGAATTCAATCCATGCATGGTACCACAAATACACTTAACAAAATTAAGAATAAATATTTGGGAGAGTGCTCGGCAAAACAGACTCTTAAACACTATTGGTGGAAATGTAAATGAGTACTGCAAATTTTATGAAAATTGGTATAGGGTTTTCTTAAAAAGCTAGAAGTACACCTACTATATATCCACCTCTACTTATTATTTATCCAAAAGAATTGCAGTCAGCATACTTTATATATATATATATATATATATATATAACACAGGTATATATATATATATACATATATATACACACACATATAGAGAGAGCTGTGTTTATCACAGCAAAATTCACAAAATCCAAGTTATAGAATCAGCTTATAAATGACTAGATAAAGAAAATTTGGCATATATTTTATTCTGCTATATAGAAGTACAAAATTATGCATTAGCAAAATAATGTATGGAACTAGGGACCATAATTTTGAGTGAAATAAGGTAGAATTGGGGAGAAATTATCATGTTTCCTCTCATATGTATAAGCTAGGGGAAAAGAAAAGGGGGAGAAATGATCACCATGAAAATAAAAGGGTGGTCATTAGCAGAAAGGAAAAAGAGAGAAGAAGGTAGGAATGGTGGGTATCAGGAAGTAATTTGATAAAATTGCGCTTTTGTGAATATGCAGATATTTCACAATGAAAGCCACTGTTCTGTGAAATTAGATGTCCCTATAAAAATTGATTTGGGAGTGCATGTATCAATATAAAACTAAATTTACAAAAATAAAAATAAATTTGTTTCCTATAAATTTGTTTCCTTTTCTATGTTTTATAAAGAGAAAACAACATTAACACTAAATGGAATTTTATATATACAAAGGCCTTTAATCTCGATAATCTTACAACAATATATTCTTGTTATCCCTGTTTTCCAGGTGAGGAAAGTGAGTGACAAGTTAGGCGCCCACCAAGATCTTAAGGTTGGCAGGTTGTGAAGCTGTATTTTAAACTGGATCAGAATCTGTTTTCATTATGATGCTGTTATGTAGGGAGATAGTTTAAAGCTTTACACATGATATTACTCTGAGAAGAAAGAAGAGGGTTCAAAAGGAAGTGGGGAGGAAGGCTGAGAGTGTTTTGAAAAAGTTCATCTATAAGTTTTGATATAAGCCTCTTCTCCATTGAAACAACAGTGCAACAGATAATATTGAAATTATTTTGAAACATTCTCTTTTTCTGACACTTTGAAATGCACAGATTATTTGAACATAGGAAACAAATGGTTTTCTATTCTTTATCTTCAGGATTTCTGATTCAGGATGGCCCTTTTGGATCTTGTGAAAATAAGTACTGTGGCTTGGGAAGGCATTGTGTGATCAGCAGACAGACAGGGCAAGCGGAATGCGCCTGCATGGACCTTTGCAAACGACACTACAAACCTGTGTGTGGATCTGATGGAGAATTCTATGAAAACCACTGTGAGGTACACAGAGCTGCTTGCCTGAAAAAGCAAAAGATCACCATTGTTCACAACGAAGACTGCTTCTTTAAAGGTAAATACAGGTGAACCAGAAGGGTCACTTCTATTTCCTTTCTATTCTCTATTAGTGACTTTTGCTTAAACTTTAGTATAAGTTTATATTAGCAAGTGTCTAAAATAGGGAAAAGAAAAAGTTAGCTTAATTATACTGATAAGCAGCAGTGTGTAGAAATTTACATGGATACAATTCTGATACTCAATTATGAAAATAAAGCAGGCCAAAATATGACTCACAATTTAATTTAGCTTTCAGCATTGCACCATATGGCTTCCCATGTTATGTTAAGGACCCAAGGTGGCCAATTCAGACTACAGTTAAAGATACCCAATGAAAAGCACCTGGAGTGGAATTGAGGGAATAATGAATGCCAAGTTATGCTGTGATAGCATCTCATTTTTTTCCTCATTAAAAGTGATACTTTCAGTTTGTACCACATAATTCGAATTTTATGGAATCTACAATCTCCCACTGAAATAGATATGAAGAACTCATACTAAACTCAATTAGTAAAACTGAGAAGACAATAGTAAAAACTTTTTAGGGATTAATATTTATTTTCATGTACTTTAAATTATTATTTTATTGAAAGATAGATTATTAAATTAGCAATTTTGAACCTACTGTATCAATATCTTTATTATGAATTTACTTATAAACAAATTTGTTGTTTGTTCTATTTTATATTGGGGGAAATATTTTATGCTAATAATTATGATCCAGAATGAAATTTTAGAATTAAATGTATATACCTTCCATCATTCTAAAAAGTTTGATGATCAAAGTGATTCCTAATCTTTGGTCGGTTCTAAGTCCTAGTTTTTTGGAATGTGCTTGTGTGTTTATAACTGAAAGATTATGTAGCATTTTTATTCTTAACTAAAATTTATGGATGAATGTGCTATTGTCCTTCACTCATACATTTGTTAAGATAAATACTACTTTTTTCCTTTTTAGATCATGGTAGAATAGACTATTATTTCTAAGGTCAAAAAATGATAACACTTTTCAAATGATACAAGATGCAGTACATCATAGTTACTATGGCTACTAGGAGTCACACATAATGTAATATTATGAGAAAACAGTATAGTGATCCTTCTGCCAATTAAATACACACATAGAGAATTTCATCATACTATATTCACTTCTTTTGCCAAATCAATAGCAGAAATTTTGGTCTTTGATCATTACCCTTTTGGATAAAATCAAATTTTTCAAAAACTTAAAATTGGTAAATTGGTTCTATTATCATTGAATTGTGGTATTCACAGAAAAATGTGTTTTCTGTGATTTTGACCTGAGATGGTACAGTGGAAATTATACAACTGCACTGATATAAAATATCATAAACTTCAGTTTAAATGATATATAGTAATGTAAATATGTTAACTTAGAATCATATTTCAAGTTAATGTTTTGTTCATCTGATATCCAGCAATTAATTATAGACACATATGATATTAAATATCATGTAGGAAAATAGTGCAGTATACTTAGTGTTTTGTTTTATAGACGGATACTTTAGCATGAGGTCATTTATTATATCCAAACCAGCTTGAGAAAGATGATATCAGGTAGATTATCTTTCTTATGAGTCTTCATCATAAAAAATTGTTCAAAACACTTTTGTCCTTCAGACTTATATTAAGCATTTTTATTAGATCTGTATTTGCTTTAAAATACATCATCATACATAGTCTTTAAATTCCATTTATATTATCTGAGTAATTTACCAAAGGTCAGCAGTTCTCAGAAACCATGGGTTTTCTTTGTTTATTTGTTTTGATTATTTGCCTAAAATACAGTTAACTCGTAAAATAACTTTACTTCAGCAGAAGAGAAGTAAACAATATAGAACAAAATAAATGAACTGTCTCATTGGTGTGTATTTGACCAAGTTTATGATGTAGAAGACTCTGTAAAATGGAAATCCTGAGATTGTTGTGATGGCTAAAACCAATTCTGTGATTATGGAACTTTAGCATGTTGCTTCCTATAATGGTACAATGGAAGAACAAAATATTTAAATTCAAGAACTATAAAATCTTGTATTTAGTTATGTATTTTTTCAATAGAAAATCAAATTTTAAAAAATAGGAAAATCATTTTCTATTTTGTGACTAATAAAAGATGATTGTGAAAACCTTAAATGGCAGGTCAAGAAACAAGAACCAAATCAGGTTATGAACTATTTTTTTTTATTGTAAACAAATGGAATACATGTTGTTTCTCTGTACATGGAGTAAAGGCATACCGTTTGTGTAATCATAAATTTACATAGGGTAATGTTGTTTGATTCATTCTGCTATTTTTTTCTCTTCCCCCCTTACCCTCCCACCCCTCTTTTCCCTCTATACAGTCCCTCCTTCCTCCAGTCTTGCCACCCTCCCTAACCCTAACCTTAAACCTAACCCTAACCCTAAAACTAACCCCTCCCATCCCCCCATTATGTGTCATCATTCGCTTATCAGCGAGATCATATGTCCTTTGGATTTTTTGAGATTGGCTTATCTCACTTAGCATGATATCCTCCAATTTCATCCATTTGCCTGCAAATGCCATAATTTTATCAGTCTTTATGGTGGAGTAATATTCCATTGTATATATATACTACAGTTTCTTTATCCATTCATCAATTGAAGGACATCTAGGTTGGTTCCACAATCTGGCTATGGTGAATTGAGCAGCTATGAACATTGATGTGGTTGTTTCTCTGTAGTAGGCTGATTTTAAGTCCTTTGAGCATAGGCCAAGGAGTGGGATAGCTGGGTTAAATGGTGGTTCCATTCCAAGCTTTCTGAGGAATCTCCATACTGCTTTCCAGAGTGGCTGCACTACTTTGCAACCCTACCAGCAATGTATGAGTATACCTTTTTCCCCACATCCTTGCCCACACCTATTGTTGCTTGTGTTCTTGATAATCACAATTCTAATTGGGGTGAGATGGAATCTTAGGGTAGTTTTGATTTGCATTTCTCTTATTACTAGAGATGTTGAAAATTTTTTCATATATCTGTTGATTACTTGTACATCTCACCATCTTCTGTGATGTGCCTGTTCATTTCCTTAGCCCATTTGTTCATTGCATTATTTGTATTCTTGGTATACAGTTTTTTGAGTTCTTTATACACTCTGGAAATTAGTGCTCTATCTGAAGTATGATTGGCAAAGATATTCTCCCACTCTATAGGCTCTCTCTTCACATTACTGATAGTTTCCTTTGCCGAGAGAAAGCTTTTTAGTTTGAATCTATCCCAGTTATTGATTGTTGCTTTTATTTCTTGTGCTATGGGAGTCCTGTTAAGGAAGTCTGATCCTAAGCCGACATGTTGAAGATTTGGACCTCCTTTTTCTTCTATAAGATGAAGGGTCTCTGGTCTGATTCCAAGGTCCTTGATCCATTTTGAGTTGAGTTTTGTGCAGGGTGAGAGATAGGGGTTAAATTTCATTCTGTTGCGTATGGATTTCCAGTTTTCCTAGCACCATTTGTTGAAGAGGCTATCTTTTCTCCATTGCATATTTTTTGGCCCCTTTGTCTAATATGAGAAAATTGTATTTTCCTTCATTTCAAGGATTTCTGTTTGTTTTTTTCAGTATCTCTAACTCTTCATTGAAATGATCTTTTGCTTCCCATATTTGCTCTTTTAACTGTTGATTGGTGCCATCATTTAATGCCTGGATTTGCTCTTTCATCTCTTCCTTCAATGCCTGTATTTGCTCTTTCATCTCCTTGTTTGCTTCCCTGATTGTTTTAATTATGCACATCCTGAACTCCCTTTCTGACATTTCTTCTGCTATGCTGTCATTGGGTTTTATTGATATAGTGTCTAAGTTGGTTTGGGACATTTTCTTCCCTTGTTTTTTCATATTGGTCAGATATCAGTGTGACTCTTAGATATTGCAGACTTCCTCTATTGGCTTATAGTGTCCCTGTAGATTTCCAGTATATCAGTAGCCTGAAGTCTTGGAGGAACTTGATAATGCAGTGCTTCCGAAAAAACCTGCCCCTAGCCTGCTACTGGGTCCAGGGCTGGGGACTGGTTCTGCGTAGAAACCCTCTCACTGTGCGGTCCTACTCCTAGAAGTTGGCAATAGATAGGGCTTGCCCCCAGCCGAGGGAGCCAGGCTGCTCAGGGAAAGCCTCTCCCTGTCCTGCCTTGGTCCCAAAAGCCACCTGCAGACCGGGGCCCCGCTGCTGGGTTCAGGGCTTGGGGTAGATTGTGTGCGGAAAAGTTCTCACTGGGCAGGCCTCCTCCAAGAAGCTGACTGTGGACCCCGCCTGCTGCCGGAGGGAGCAGGGCTGCTTGGGGAAGACTCTAGCTGCCCTTCCCTGCTCCGATAAGGAGAAGCTGCACCCTGTCCGGGCCTCCTGCCAGCCGAGCTTCACCAGGTGGGAGAGACTCACCCTGCCGCTCTGTGTTGGTCCGAGTCTCTCAATACCTCCCCTTCTTGAATTCTGAGTTTTGGAGCAATGGGAGATGCAGTGACCTTCTAGTCCTCCATCTTGGATCTCCTATTTTGTTTTTTATAAAACTTTATTGGGACAAAGCCACACCCATTTTTTTTAGTTTTGCAAAATAAAAGGATAGTTGAGTACTGTAGTTGTAAGCCTAAATATTTTTTACTTGATCTCCAGAAAGTTTGTTGATGCCTACAATTTTTAAAAAATTGCTGGTACCTTAAGATCCACTAAAATCCATTTTTAATAGTATTAGCACATTTTTATTAATCTATATTTTCTTGAATATTGTTTTGAATAGTGGGATGGATCTGTGTCTTAAAATTGAGTAGAACTAAACACACACACACAAACATACAGATGAATGTAAATAAAACCAGAAATGCAAGCTTCATGGATAGAATCAAAGTCAATATCTAGTTCTAATATAGTACTGTAATTTTGCAAAATGTTAACATTGGGAAGGATTTATCAATAGGTTCATGGAGTCTGTATTAATTCTTATAAAATGTATATGCATCTATAATTATCCAAAAATTTAAAAAAAATTTTTAATGAAAACACACCTGAAAAACATTAGAAAACACAAATTTGTAAAGAAGGTAAAATTTGTATTATCCATTATTATTTGCAATTTATAGGTAAGTCCTACTTATTTCCAATATTGAATTTATCTGATATATGCTTTGCATTTATATGTAAAATTGTTTTAAATAGATTATATAACCATGTGTATTGATTCATCATTTTAAGATTAAACTTCAGGTTAAAATCATTTATCTCTATATTGAAATATTATATATGCAACCTATATTTACAAATCTTCTTCCTGCTATTTATATTACATGCTGAAATCCCTCCGTATTAACTGCATTATTGACTCTTAAATGTACACATGAATTTAATAATCATTTTCTTTAGTGATTTATAATTTGTAGATTTATACATAAAACAAACAATACAGCTGAGACATAATATTTTTCTAATTTATTTCCATTCATATTTATGTGATCATGAAAAGAATATTGTATGTGTTCATTGTCATCAAATACTTTGTGACAATATTCAACATAACATAAAACATTTTGTTTTTAAACGCTGCCTAGCTATTTATTTTTGTGATAAGAGAACTTCACCTTAAAGTCGTTTCTCCCACAAAGGAATTCCTAACTGCTGCAATTCACATAGCACTTACAGCAAGTACCATTTCCTCTCATCCTGACACCAGGTCAGTCTGTCAAACAAAACAGAATTTACTTACTCAGAGTGTACATGTAAGCTGGAATAAAAACTCAAGTTCTAACCTATACCAAAATGAAGAGGGAATTAAACCTTTTATGAGAAAGTCAATTGAACAGAAACCTTTTTGCCATTTACTATGCTGAGAATAAAACTGCCATCAAGGCAAATGTTCTGTGCACTTAACGTGCATCACGAACAATAACAACTTAAGGAATGTGGTTGTTACAGCTATCTGTACACTCTGCGTGCGATTTGACAGTTTCCTTTTTCCTTGATATGAACTGAAGAGACATTTGTATTTCATGTTTTAATTGCTTCTTTTACCTGATATTTTTAAAGGAGAAAAGTTGTAGAACTTAGGCTAGAAAAACTGCCATTGATATTTCAAAATATATCAGTAAATATGTGCTAATCCATGAGTATTCACAGGTTGCTTTTGTTTGTTTGTTTGTTTGTTTGTTTTGAAAGGGCATCTTTGTAAAGATTCTTTTTTATGTTTAAATAGACTTCCATACAATTTGAAGAAAATTAACAGTCTGAATAAATACATAAACTTTGAAAAATGATTCCCAGGTTTTAATTTGTTCATTTGCTCTCTCTCTCTTTTTTTTTAAACTGGTACTAGTCAATTGAAGCTGCAGGATGACAGTGAAGTTAAAACCTCAGCCAATGTGAGACAATAATAAATGTAGTTACAGGTCAGCATGCAGACACTCAGAAGGCTCCAGTTCTTCTGAATTCATTCACCACTCATCAATTTCATTAAACATTTTCACACTAATTTTAAAAATGAAACACAACTCAACTGATTTCATGTCACCAAATTCAGAAAAAATTAGCAGAACCATCCAAAAATTAAGGAATTAGTCAAACTTTTACTACTTTTCTCCTCACTAATCAAAATGTGAAATTCAGAACATTATGAAGTACCCATTATATAACATGCTTTCAAATGGTTGTAATACATACATTTGTATATTCACTAGTTATTATTAATATCATACCAAATATTTCCCTTATCTCATTTTTAAGAACTTTGTAAAGAATTTGCTAAAATTTATGTTTTGTATATGAATAATATCCAAATAGGTAGTAGATAATAGATGAACAGACTGTGCAAATGATATAAAGAGGTAATTATACTTTGGCTGAATAATTACTTATTTAAGGTTACTGTATAAATGTATTAAAATATTACCATCCCTTGGGGTATCACTTGATGATAGAGCTATTGCCTTCAAAGCATGAAGCCCTGGATTGAATCCCCAGCACCACCAAGACAAAAAAATTTGACCAGAGTGAGAAGGGAGGGAAGGAAGGTGAGGGACAGGAAGAGGGTCAGTAATAGTAATAATAACAAACTGGGCATTACTCATTTTCAAACACTTTTGCAATGATCACCTTCCTAATTTATCACAATAATAAAGCCACCAGACTCTAAAGAAGGCAGGGAGCCAAGGCTTTTAAAAATGTCTTTTCAGTTTTTTCACAAGAAGTTAATTCCAAAATGGGATAGGAACTGAGAGTTTCTAGCTTCTCATTCAGTGTGTGCATGCCCCAAACAACTCTGTCACCATGCCCTCTGTGGTATTTGTAGCAAGTAAATCATGGCATTTAGCACAGTTCTTGGCCAATTAAATAATGCAATAACAGATATTTTATTGAATTTAAGACAGGAACTTCGATAACTGCATATTTGATGGTAATAAATTTCAGACTTGAATTTGTGAAGTACCACATATTTTTTCTAGGTATAAATTAGGTAGTAGCCTTGCCTCTGATCATAATATTATGAAACTGAATTGGCCAGATTATAATAATAGATGGTAGTCAATTTTCCTATTTTAGAAAAGTGCATTTAAAGAAAACAATAATTTGTAAATGTATTTGATATTTACTTTTTAAAGAAAGTTTTACTTTTGTTATATCTATTTAGTACTGTGTATTCAGGCAGATATTACACATTGCATGTTCTCACTGATTACAGCTTTTCTTATGAATATAATATCTATTTGATCTATATAATGTTAATTTACCAATGTATTGTACATCTTTCCCTCAAAATAATTGCAGAAGTTAGGAAGTTACTGTGTTTAGTTTCTGTCAAGCCATTCTCTTTTCCATGGAGAGAAATCAAACCTAACTTTCAAATACTTGAATAGCTTGTTTTTATACATTGGCATACTAGATTATTTGCCCCAGTTTTGAGTTGTAGAGTTTATATATGAGATTACTATTTTATTTCATGTTTTCTATGGATGTATGAATTTTCCATTAATAGTTATGAGCACAATATTAAAAAAATGACAATAAGTACCATTTTATTAGTTCAAATAATTTTTCTTCTACCTTAAGGCTGTTTAAATATTGTATCAGTCATTACATTTCACTGACACCTTCACTTATCATGTTCATTTTCTCAGTATCATATTTTCAAATGCTAAATGTGATATTTCTATAACTTCAGAAAACATTGAAAAGTGAAGAACCTTTTCTAACACTATTACTTTTCAGTGTTATTGATTTTTTTCTTCTTCTATATTTTTGTGCAAACACGGATGATGAAAACATTTTATTGATCATACTGAGCATTTGTAATTGTGGAAAACTGTTCTAGAAAAATGCATTTATAAATTGTTTTATTAGTACAAATTATATTTCTTTTAAAAATAATTTTGAAGAGCATTCACAGATATTTCAGAGAGCATTTGAAAATTTACTAGTAATAAAAACTTTAATACCCAAGTGGGAAAAATGCAAATATTTGCATATTATCCTCCAGATAGTTATGTGAAAAAAAAAATACTTGCAGAGAATCATGGTGAATAAAATAAATTGTGCACTTTCCAGCATGATTTTAAAAGGATGTATAATTAGCAATGTTGCTTTTTTACTACTGACTAAACATAATAAACATGATATTTTCAAGCCAATTAATAAAAATTTAAATTTAAAGTAATATGCAGTTTGTTTTAGTTTAAGACTCCATATCAGCTACATGTAACTATTTACCACTCCCATTGTTACATCTATACAGTATTATTTATTCAGGCAGATATTACACATTGCATGTCTCCCCTTATGTGATAAACATTTTAAGGAATTTTTTCTATATGTTCCTCTAATCAATATATGAATTTCTAATGACTGCACCCCTGAAATTTGGAGTTGAGCTGAAATTAATTTTTTTAGTACTTTTTTCATCAAGGCATTGAGCAGGTGGAGAATTAGTTTGCTGGGATTTTAATAATTCAAAGAAAGAAATATACATAGAGAAAAGATCCAAAATTATATTTTCCACCTCTGTCTGGGAGTGGATTATGTTGTCTTTGCATTATTGTGAACACCAACTCTAATATAGAGAGTGCTCCCTGGGGCATCTTCAGCTACAGTTTGCACTTACAGTAGTATCCCTCTTATCTGTGGTTGCCCATTCCAGTTTTATATATGGTTAGTCATCATCTGAAAATATTAAATGGAAATTTCAGAAATAATGATTCATAAGTTTTAAATGGAGAACCTGTTTTGAGTATCATGATGAAATTTTCCCACCTCCTGCTGCATCTTGGACTTTAGGTGAGTCATTTTGCTTTGCCCACTATATCCACTATACTCATCCATTGACGAATGATGAGTATATCCATTAACTTAGTAACCATCTTGGTTACCAAGGTTATCGGAACAAGGTAGAGGCATTGCAGTTTGTGTTCAAGTAACCCTTATTTAACGTAGTCAATGCCCCAAAGCATAAGAAGAATGATGCTAGCAATCCCAAGATGCCAAAAAGAACACATACAGATTCCTTTAAATGAGAGATGACAATTATTGACTTAAAAATAAAAAAAAGTTATACTGACAGCACAATACCTATCCCCTTCACCTCACTTTATCTCATCACATAGGCATTGTATCATCTCACATCAGCACAGAATAAAAATAATACAGAAATATTTGTTATTTTGAGAGAGAAGACAAAGATCACTTTAGTACAACTTTTATTACAATGTATTATTTTAATTATTTTATTGTTCCTTCTTAATTTTTCACTGTGCCTAATGAAACTTTATCACAGGTGTGCCTTATAGGAAAAATCACAGTATACAGGGTTTGAAAGTATCTGTAGTTCCAGATATCCACTGGATTTCTTGGAGTGTGTGACCCATGGATGGACCACCATAGACAAAAATGTCTTCCCTAGCCATCTCTACTTCCTGAAAACGTTACATATATTGGCATAATTTTCTAAGATTGGCATTCAGTTTACATTTGTGCCTCTTATTTAAACTCATTAGTAAAGGAATCCATTTAGATAAGTAAGCCAGGTCATACCTTTCCTAGGTATTTGGAAAGCATTGAGATCTATAATAGGTGTTTTATCTTATGGACTTCCATCTCTGTTTAACTGTTACAAAGGTGAGCATAGTGACAAATTATACAAAGTATGTCCATTTAGGGCTTTTGACACCTAACTTTCAAAATCAGGGTATGGATGTGCAATTATCTTTAAATACAGCTAATAAACATTATTATTAATTTCATGAAAAGGATCAAAGTTAATAATTTTTAGAAAAGCCATTGTACTGAGGTTACACATTGAAACATGAAACTGCTCTAATTAGTTAATTATTTGGAAATTTGAGGCAGCCAAAACATTTTCTACCTAAGATTTTTAAGATGTCTGTGGCTGAACATGTTTTATTATTGTGTGTTTTAATTAATCTGACTCCCAATCATGCTGAGATACATTAATTCACTAATTTAATCAATATGAGTGCAGGGTTTTTTGTTGTTGCTTTTTGTTTGTTTGTTCGCTTGTTTTTAGTACTAGGAATTGACCCCAGGGGAACTTAACCATTGAGCAATATCAGTAGCCTTTTCTATTTTTTATTTTGAGAAGGATCTCACTAAGTGAGCTAGGGCCTCACTAAGTTACTGAGGGAGCTTTGAATGTAGGAGCCTCCTGCCTTGGCCTCCTGAGCTATTGGGATTATAGGCATGCACCACCACACCCGACTTCAAATGTTTGTTTGTTTGTTTGTTTTCTCAAAAATGAGGAAAGTACACAAACAATTGAAAAAAAATTCTTTCTAAAACTTGAGAAAGATGCATGATAATTTGATGAATCTAAGTGAGCATTAATGTGATTAATTGAAAGTAAGAATAATACATATGTTTGATTCATTTTATAATGCTGAAAATGCTACATGCTTGTCAAAAAGTTTCAGGAAAACTCATATAATATACATATAGAAATAAAATATATGAATATGCATACCATAGATAGATGTGTATGAACAAATATGATTTTTAATTATTCACTGATGATCCTTCATTGACGCCTTAATACTGTGACAGACACATTCCTAACACTTTAATCAAAGATGAAAATATGATACAGTTCTTACTTTTTCCCACTGGGTAAGGATAAGTGGCTTGATGAATCAATTAATTGTCAATGGTTTTTTCTCCCATGCAGAATAGTCTGATTCTCTTAGGTTAGATTAGCATCTGCCTCTGATGAGACATTTAAATCATTCTGTGTCAAAACAAATCTGTCACTTTTGTATAAATAAAACATTTTTTCATGTATGTATTGCCATATTATATTCAGTAATTGTGGACATTCTGCTTTTTTCTATTGGCAGCATATACTTACACAGTATGAGGTTCAAATTAAAAGAAGGGAAAATTGATCTATAAGAATCATATATAGCAAGAAGTGAGGATAATTACCCAAAGAAAGCAGCAATGTGGAATGTGTAGGGAATTAATTATACCTTCCATCATGCATTGGAATTCCTACAGATACTACACATTGTTTAAAAAATAAGCAGTGCTCCTTAATAAGAATTTATATCTTCAAATTTACTAAGTGTACTCTAGGAACCTAGAGCGAAACTGATTATTCATTCACCCTAATTTTCAGGTAAGGATGGTACAAGTGATGATGCAACAGGCTAAAGTTCATATGTGTATTTACAAACTTTGAGAAACTAGTAATAGTATGGGAGAATGACTAACATGATTTTTGTAAGAAGGTGAAAAACTTTTATAACTGTTCATCTGCATTATGTCTATGTGGTCATTGTACATTTATTTACTCTGAAATAAGCACAAAGTAGGAATCATAGAGATCTAGCTTTGAAATGTTTTATTCCCTATCGAAATCCATTATTTCTTTTATATACTCTCTCACTCATTTTCAAAATGGAATCATGTGTGCAAATTGAACATATAGGGCAATAAAATAATTACTACTTAATTTTTGTTGCAAAAATATACATAGGCTTATATGAGCCACACTATTAGTGAAATATTAAAGATCACATAAGTTTGACTAGGTGTGTTTTCCATGATCCAGAATAATAACTATTGCATTTAGCTGTGTTGACAGTCTACAAAACATAAGAGTTGGATTTGGGAGTTTAATTAAATTTATGTCAAAATTCCTTTCAAATCCTGGAGAAAAATATGCCTGAATAATATCACACACATTTTGGCTTTTAAAAATTTTAACAAGTGGGAACATTTACATGACACATTAGTACAATCTTCATGGCCCAAAAATAGCTAGTCTATGACACAGAAACAGCTTTGTTCATTAACGCCATAGTAAACATGCACACCAACTCCTATATAAATTTGTCACTGCTGTGTCTACAACCACAGGAAGCAACAGACATGGAGGCGAGTTTCATTTAAATATGTCTATAAAGATATGAAAGAAAGATCATGTCATGCGCTTTCCATGAAATATCAACATCAGAATACTCACTGAATAAATAAGTAAAAACAAACCTTTCTAGACATCTACATATGATTTTATAAATAATAGTTGCTGTGTTTGACTCCAGGTCATCGTAAATAATTACAGAATTTACTTCTGTATATTTGTCTTTGTTATTCAGAGGCAAAGCCTCTGTTTTCATGGTACCTGGTCTCCTCATCCAGTTTCTTCCCACCAACAGGAACTCATCCATTGCTCTCTGAGATTTAAAAACAATACACCTATGGTAGTCAATACACCTATGTTAGTTTCTCTCACTGACAAAATACCTAAGCTAATCAACATAATAAAGAAAAATGTTTATTTTGGTTCACAGTTTCAGAGCTTTCAGTCTATGTTTGGTGGGGCCTCTTGTTTTGAGCCTGTGGCAGTGCAATACAGCATGGCAGGAGTGCATGAGTTAATGAAAATAGTGAAGTGAGGACAGACAGGGGAAGGAGCATAACTTCCTTTCACTAGGCCCTACCTCCTAAAGGTTTCATGTCTCTCAATAGAGCCACAGGCTGGGAACCAAATCTTTAACAGATGGGCCTCTGCAGGACATTCAAGATCCAAACTACTGCAAGTAGTGTCAGAAATAATTCATGACCCTGTGACTTGGGGAATAAACCTGGAGATGGACCTCATTGGCAACCAAATCTTTGGATCTGTTTTTCAAGAAAAGTTCAGGTGGAGCAAACTTAAGTGCATAAAAACCAGCCTTTGTTCTAATCTAATTTTCAATCAAATTATAGTGATTGGCTCAATCTAGCTATTTAAACCTTTATCATCTTTTCGCCAACCTACTTCTCCTGAATAGTTTAGTTCTGTCATTCTACTGCTGTCATTTGCCTAGAGATTGTTGTGCAGTTTCTTTACTTCATCTAACTTCTACTAACCTCTGAAAAAGGAAAGCATGGTTTTTGTTGATGACATCTGTGCAGATTGGTAGAACTTTGGCTGGTTTCCTGTCACTTGGTGGATAACTTGGATATGTCTTCTTCAGAACACTCAAGTATTTTTTTTCCATTCTTCTATCATAAAATGCACAGGTTTTATACTGACTCAGAAGTTTGGATATTTCGTTTTGATAATTGGTCATAGATTTGAACTTGTGGGGTTCTAACTTTAGAATTCAGATACAAAAGTCCTAAGTTAACGCATTGCTCTTCAAAGGCAGATATCTCCAAGAAAGAACAACTCAGCCAACCTTGGGTCAGAAAAAATTCTTGTCACAAACCTAGCCACTCCTCCTTCTCTTGTGCTGAATTGCACTTTGAATACTCAGGGTCCTGTAGGGTCAACAAATCTCAGACAGGACCTCTGTTGGCATAATCTGTCAGGTTTCCTGAACTTTAAGAATCAACAGCAGATGTTATGCTCTCATTCTTACTAGACTGTGAATCCCCAGAAGTGGATTTCAACAGAAGAAATTGTGGATTTTGTTTAAATAAAGACACAATATTGATGAATTTTATTCACAATCTTCTTCCAATATATATGTGGCTCATTTACTTTATATTCATATAAGTAAGAGGTGACTCAAGGGACCTTTCGTTGAACCCAGAACATCAGAAATGTTGACATTAGTTTCTCTAAGTAAGCATAAAAAGTTCAGTTATTTCTCATCAAGTATCACCTATTATTATAGATGAAATTGCATTAGAGATATTTTCTATCACCCTTCAAAGACAATATCACGTATCAACATGGTCTTTTGACAAGTATTCATAAATTACTATTTTTCAAAAATTTAAAGCTATAATGTGAAAGAACATTTTCTATAAAATGAAAATTAGGAAATTATAGCTTTTTTTACTTTTTTATAAAGTGAATTTTTATACATCAGGTTTATTAAAGCAATATCTTCCCAACTACCCACTGCTATGGTCCACATATAATGATGAATTCATGAAAGTAGGTGAGATTCAAGTAATTCAGAAATACAAACACAGTGAGGTATGCATATTTATATATAATATACATTTATATGAAAATCTAGCCTTTATAATAATATCATTAATCATTATTTTCCCACATATAAAACAAGACTTTTTTTTAAAGACTGAAATTCATGTTACAGTAATATGCATTCCCATTTGGTTGACAAACAATGATTATAATGTTAAAAAATCACATGAATAGAAACTTTATTTTAGTATTAATACTCAAATTATTTATAGTTTTGATTTTTTCTTTGAGTAAAAATGCATGTATATTTTATGGGACATTATTGTGGTTAGTTTTTTGTTTTTTAACTATGTAAGTATGTTTTATGATCTAAGCTCCTGTTGAATACCAAAAATGTCTTTACTCCAAAATATAAAGAAATTAAAAAGATAAAAACAGGATTTTTACATAAATTAAATACTGCCAGTGTTATTTTCATAAATTATTTAGAATATAATCAAAATTCAGTAATATTTTTATGAGAAAAAGTGAATAGAATATTTTACATATTCTTAGCACTCATTAATAATGAGTTTAATTTTTGAGACTATAGTATCCATTTCTAATAAACCCTAAAGTACTTGAATGAGTAAAATTGTGATTCATTTAAAAAAATCATTCTCTTGACTCTTTAGCTGTGTTTTAACACATAAAATCATCACATTCATGGTTTGCACATGCAATTTCATATTAAGATTGATATTTATGTTCCAAATCCTATGAGATGTGAAGTAAGTGCCAGGACTCTAGACTTTTGTTCATGTGAATCTCTAAGTTAAATCACATGATTATCTCTATAAATGAAGAAAAATAATTTGAAAAAGTACAGCACCCATTCATGTTTAAAACACTAGAAAGATTAGGGATAGAAGGAACTTACTTCAACATTGTAAAGATTATAGATAACAAACCAAAGTCCAACATTATTCTGAATAGAGAAAAAATTACAGCATTTCTTCTACAAACAGGAACAAGACAAGGAATACCATTTTCACCACTCCTATTCAGCACAGTCTTTTAAACTCTAGCCAGAGCAATTAGCCAAGACAAGGACATTAAAGGGATACCAAAACAAAAAATAAGTAAATAAATAAAAAGAAAAGAAAAGCTAAAATTATCTGTGTGTAAATGACGTGATCCTATATTTTGAAGTCCCCAAAACACTCCACCAGGAGACTTCTAGAGCTCATAAGTGAATTCAGCACACTAGCAGGATAACAAAATCAACACCCACAAAATAATTGCTTTACTACAATAACAAATCTGCTAAAAAAGAAATTAGAAAAACTATTCATTCACAATAGCCTCAAAAATAAATAAATAAATTTTTTGGAAATATAAATATAACAAAAGAGGTTAAGGACTTCTATAATCAAAATTATAGAACAATAAAGAAAGAAACTGAACAAGACTTAGAAGACAGAAAGAACTCCTATGTTCTTGAATGGGAAGAATTACTATTGTCAAAATGATCATGCTACCAAAAGTACTATACAAATTCAATGCAATTCCCATCAAAATTTCAATGGTATTCTTCATAAAACTAGAAAAAAGCATCTATGAAATACATTTGGAAAACTAAGAGGCCTAGAATAGCCAAAGTAATCCTTAGCAAGAAAAGTAGAACAAGAGGTACCACATAACAGACCTCAAATTATACTACAGAGCTGTAATAACAAAACCAGGAGGATAGTGACACCAAATCAGGCGTGAAGGCCAATGGAATAGAATAGAAGACACAGAGACAAACCCACATAAATACAGTTATCTGATAGAGGAAAAGGTGCCAAAAACAAGTATTGGATAAAGATAGTCTTTTAACAAAGGATGCTGGGAAAACTGGAAATCCATATGTAGTACAGCAAATTTTAACCCTTATGTCTAACCCTGTAAAAACTCAAATCAAATTGGATCAAACATCTAGGGATTAGACCAGAACCCCTGCACCTGCTAGAAAAATATGTAGACCCTGAAAGCACCCAGCAAACCACTCCAGATGTGGAAATTGACATAAGAGATTTTATTAGGCAGACAAGCAGAGTGTCTGCCCTTAAGGGATAGAAAGAGAGAGAGAAAGAGAGAAAAGAGCGAGTAGAGGAAGAGAGAGTGAGAGAGAGAGAAAGAGCGAGAGAGAGAGAAGTGGAAGAAGAGAGAAAGTAAGAGAGAGAGAGCGAATGGTAGGGGAGCAATTCTTAAGTAGTGGAAATTCACAGGCTAATTGGAACAATGACTAATGAGGAAGTTAACAGTCTAGATTGTAAAATGGTGTGGGGGTGCAGAATAAGGGAAGAAATGACTGCAGCCTTGTTCCCTTCAGGCCCAACATCAGCTCAGGAAATGACTTCCTTGAAAAAATCTTAAAGTGCAAGAAGTAAAATAAAGAATAAATGGATGGTATCAAATTAAAAAGCTCCATCACAGCCAAAACAACAACAACAACAACAACAAGGACAATCAAGAGTGTGAGAGACAACATACAGAATGGAAAAAAATATTTATCACCTGCACCACATATAAGATGTTAATATCCACACTATACAAAGAACTCAAAAAAACTTAACACCAAAGGAACAAACAAAAAAACCCAAATACCCAATCATTAAAAGGGCAAAGGAACTCAACAGGCACTTCTCAAAAGAAGAGATAAGAATGGTCAACAAATATATGAAAAAATGTTCAATATCTCTAGCAATTAGAGAAATTCAAATAAAAACTACTCTGAAATTTCATCCCACTGCAGTCAGAATGACAATTATCAACAATACAAGTAATAATAAATGGTGGGGATATGGGGGAAAAAGAAAATGCTCATTCATTGCTGGTGGGACTGCAAGTTTTTATAACCACACTAGAAAGTAGTATGGAAATTCCTCAAAAAACTAGGAATGGAACCACCATTTGACCCAGCTATCCCACTCCTTGGTATATGCAGGAAGGACACACCCACATCAATGTTTATAGCAGTGTTGCCAAAAGCTCAGTCCTTGTCCCCAATGCCAATCCAATAATGAGGCCATGCTTTTGAGAAAAAAGAAAAGGAAGGTTTACTGCTTTGTTAGCAAAGGAGAATCACAGGGGACTCCTGTCCCAAAGGCTATAATTCTGCCCATCAGCAGGAACAGGGGCTTTTAAAGAGGTGATTCAAAGCTACATTCCACATTTTCTCTGTTGGAGTTGTAATTCACTTGTTAATTGGGGAGATAGTCATTTCTGAGATTTTCTACTACCATCCCCAAAGTTTGAATTACTTTGTTCCTATGGTGGGTGTGTATTAAAGGACAGATAACTCTGCCTAGGATGGGGAAGAAAGGTAATCCCTCCCCCCCCACCCCCACCCCGAGATTAGGGAGGAGCAAGGAGAGAGGAAGAGAAACACGTTTATTTTAAAAATAATTTGCAGTGGCAGAGAAGGAAGGGCTATATATAAAGTGGACCACTGTTACAGCACAATTCATAATAGTCAAGTTATGAAGTCAACCTAGGAGCCCTCAACAGATGAATGGACAAAGGAAATTTTACACACACACACACACACACACACACACACACACACACACACGGAATGTTAATCATAAAAAAAAGAGAATGACTTTATAGCATTTGCTGGAAAATGAATGGAACTGGACACTATCATGCTAAATGAAATAAGCCAGTCCCAAAGGTCAAATGTTTCTCTGCTATGTGGAGGTTAATCCAAAATAAGGGTGGGTGCAGAGATAAAGCAAGGAATAAAAGAAAGATCAGAGCAGACAAAAGGGAGGAGGAATGATATAGGAAGACTGTGAATGATTCTGGCCTTTCCTTTGTACATATTTGAATGTACAGTGAATTTTACCATTATGTACATCTACAAGACACTAAATTAAAAAAAAAAACTATAAGTAAATAGAGAATGATCAATAGAGTAGAGGTAAGGGAGCAGGGTCTGGGAGGATGGGAGGAGAAAGGAAAGTACAGTGGACTGAGTTAGAACAAACTAAGTGTCATGTTTTTATAATTATATAAAAATGAATTATATTGCCATGTATAACTTAAAAAATAATAAAAATTTGAACTCCTAATGAAAGTTAAAGAAAATATTTTGTTAAAAGTATTAAAAAATTGGTCTACTAAAATTTGAGATTATTTCCTTTTTATAGGACCATCTTAATATGTTTTAGGATAGTCAAGAACATTTTCTTCATCCTAATATTTTTTCTCACTAGTTTGTCTGGACATTTTAGTTCTGCCACTTTTACATCTTTTAATTTCACCTTTTGTTACATATGATTAAAAAAGAACTGAAGACTTAGAAGATTAATGGGGTAGTGGCACAGAATCACTCTGTATGGGCTTACATGACAGGACAGCAGTGGCTGACTTTCAATCAATTATTTATTGGTTTACTTTTGAAGAAAAGTAGGTTAGTGAACACTTTTAAAATTCCATGCATTATTTCCCCAAGAGGAATTTATTGTCTATAATTAAATTGCCTAAAATGCTCCTTGAGCTTTAGTTAAAAAAAAAAAAAAAGAGTTTTGTCTAACTTGGGGGACAATTCAATGGGACTTCTGAATTTGGGCTGACTTTCAATAGTAATTAAAAAAAATATCTTGGGGGATTAGATTCATGTTGCATGACTTTAGTTCTTACAAAACATATACTATCAAAGTTCTAATGTGACTGTAATAAGGATATTTTAATAAACTATATTTAAAATGTTGCAGAGGTGGACAAAAATTGAAAGAGTGCTTCATGTAATAATACTTGAAGAAATGAATAAAAAAGCATTTTTCACTTTTCTGATCTTTACAGGAGAAAGGTGTAATGGTTTTTGATGCGGATTAGAAAAAGATTTTTAAATTATCTCTTTAGGCCAGAAGGAAAGGAAAATTATATTTGAATAGAACACTTGGGGCCAGTCACATCAATAGTGCCTTTTAAATTTGTTAAAAGTGGTGGCACATAAAATGAAGAAAGTGATTTATAGAGGACTTAATAACCTGGCTAAAGGAAGAAAAAAGTGAACTAACAATATGAAAAAAATGTTAATGCTTGGAATTTGACACCTTTTAGATATAACATCTGTTAAAGAAATATCACCAAAAAGCCTTGAAAAGTGTTTGATACAATCTACCTTGGACTGTCTCTCTGGGCTTAGTAGCCTGATTGTGCTGATTAATTAGACCTCACCACTCAAATATCCAAGAGCAGTTATTAAAACCTTAGTACTGGGCAAGTTAGCAAAATGTAAGAGAGCATGTGTGAGTATGCATTGATTAAGTCTAACCCCAAAAGGTATTCTTTTCAAAATTATTGATAAAAAGAAAAGTGTTTGCTTTAATCCTTTCCTCCTCACTTTAACCAGACATAAATTTAATGAAGATTAAGAAAAAGGAAAGGATCTTCTGTATTCAACTTCAGCCTTCTTGCCTTCGTCTCTTATTTTAATGTATGTTCTCTTGCCTAGTAATTTAAAATATTATTTAGTTTAAAAAATAAAAAAAGTTTCTCCATTACTATAGCAAAGAAAGGTGGTATGGCTAAGATTTTGGTGGTACTTAAATTATGTCTGTGGAGTCTTCAATTTTGCTTAATGAACTTTATAGAGTATGGGCTTATTTGCCAGATCAGACAACATATAATCATACACATTAAACTGACTTATAGATGGTCTTTTGGGTAAGTACATCTTCACAAAAATAATTCAAAGGTAAGCAAAGCAATATAATAGTTTATAATTGGTCACAACATTAAGCATTTTATGGAACTGAAAACAAACTTATCAGGATATGTGTAATAAAGAATATCTAGATAAAGAAACCAAACAAGAAAAAAAGATGAGATACAAAATATTTCACATACATACTCATTGTATTTTGGGTTTTAATATATGTAAACTAACTCTGGTCTCTTTTTTTTCTTTTTCCTAATTATGCATTCATTTAGGGGATTAAATGAAATTTATAAAATACAAATGGGATTATTGACTATCTCAAAATAATTTGAATTTTAACCCAAAATAAAATTCAGTATTTTAGTCATAACTAAAAGCTTCATTCGATGTGGCCAATACCTCTCTCATCACTACTGCAAGGTGCTCAGTGTTAGCACAAAAAGACCCAGCAGGACACAAACCTCACGAATCATCTCAGCTATTTATTCAGGAATGAAGTTTCACATAGGAAAATGAAATTCTGGAATAAAGTTTCACATTGGATGAAATGGCACCAGTGGATCCATTTTCCTGGTGGAAAATGAGCCCTTGAACAAAGAAAGGGACTGGGTGTATATAAGTTACTTTCGAGGGTGGTCTAGTGAGCATATCAGTTTTCTTGGGCACTCAGAAGTTTGAACTTTTGGAGTTGGGGGCCTGTGAGCAGCACCTGGAGCAGATTTACTTTGAAGGAGATCAACGCCTCCTTGAGACAGTTACTTTAAAACGCCTCCCTGTCTGCAGCGGCACCTAGAAAACATTTGTCTTGGGAGATGAAGGCTGTCGTTGCATGATCTTCTTTTTCACTGCCTTTTCCCAAGCCACATTATCTTAGTGATTTTTTCATTTTCCATATCTATTACTTAGTCCTTTCTGCCTTCAGGTTCTTTTTCATAGGTATTAAAACAAGCTCATTCCTTTCCAAGGCCCTTATTCTCCCTGCTGGTAAGGCTGTTTCCCAGATCAGCACATGGCTCACTCTTCATTCAGCACTGATATCTTCTCCTTACAGATTTCCCTACATAAAGCACCTTCTCTAGTTTCCTTAAAAATACCTACCACTAACAGAAATATTACTAAAAAATTATGTGTTCTGATTTTTCTGAATTTACATTAAAATGTAAACTCTGGCAAGGTCATTATCTTTCTTGTAGACCCTCCACATTCAGCCTCTAAGGATTAAAGTAGTGGCTCAGTAAATGTGATGAATGAATTTTAGATAAATCTCTTTTATTGTTTTAAAGGAAGACATAAAAACACCTTAGCAAAACAGTCACAGATCATAGACAACTGAAATTGCTAAAGAAATTAAGCAGATGGCCACAAACATATTCTTAACCATCATAATACTCTTTTATACCCTTTTAAAAATAGGTGTGGTGTTTTCTAACCAAGCATGACCAAACAATTGCCAGAATTATACTGCTTTGATCTGTTTTAATCTTCTCATGTTTCAAGTTGCACGCACTCACCTCTGCCACAATATAAAGTCCACTATTGCTGTCCTTATTTTCTACTCTTGCTGAGTATTCCGTTATGAGTTCCTTTGTTGCTCCTCCTGCTCTTTGTGCTTTGTTTGCAAAATGATTTTCTCTGTCAAGTAAACTGTGTTTTCTGTCTTCAAATGACCATTCAGCTACTGTTTAAAGCTAAAGTTTTCTAAGCTGTTCTATAGCCTTCCTTTTCTAGTCATGGGTTCAGAACTTCAGGGATACTGCCGACAATATGTTCACTAGACACAATCTGTTTTGTGTAGGCTTCTTTGTTGGTTTCATCACAAATATTTGGCTACACTGGAAGGAGTTTATTTACTTTTTGACATATATTTCTGTTTTTCTCTGCCCCCCTCCATGCCCCACCATATCCATTACTAACACCAAATAACATTGCATGAGATCAGGGATATTATTTGATTTTTTTTCATCACTGTGTTTTCAAATACTAGAACAATATCTGACATGTACTACCATGTACTAGATATGCAGAAAATCAGCACTGGTGTCACAGAATATTGAGAGAGAATTTTTCTAAGATGAGCTGAGGGATTTTTCTGCCTGTTAATGACTCCAGTGTGAATGTATCTGTCAGAAGATTTGAGATTGTGCCAAAAAATCCAAAGAATTCAATCAACAAAAAGTGGTAGATTTGATGGTGAACATACCTAAAACTCTAAGATTAGAGTACAGGGCCTCATATAATGTCAAATGTGTGTGTTCTCCCCATCTCCTGTTGCCTTCTCTGCATCAGCTCTACCTTTGTTATGGGGCCCAACTTAAGAACAGACCGATCACCACTGAGAAGTCCAAATTTGAGAGTCTTTATTAAGCTGGCCAGCTGACTGTCTCATACAATGCCCCAAAAAATGGCTATTGGGAGACCAGCCCCGACCACAGAGTTGTAGGGGTTCTTATATAAAAAATCACATTAATCATAAGTGTCTGTTGCTATGATTCGAAATTACACATTAACATCATGAGATCATCGACAGAGGAGGAAGTGGGTCAAAATGACCCTTACCTAGGTACAACTAAAGAATGGTTACTAACATCCACATAATCACTGTTCACATGGTACATTGTTTAGGAGCAATAGGAATCAAAAGAGAGCAATTCTTTAGTACATAGAAGTCGCCATTGTATATTATTAAACATGTCACACCAAGTAACTGATGACGGGCACAGAGGCGGGGTTTTCCCATGGGAGAAGCTTATTTCCTACATAGCATGGAGTCTCAGAGCAAAATGAAGTCTGTTTAGTCATTTCCCTTAGAGTCTGGCTTATAATATTCTCGTGGAGTCAGATCTGTCAGCCCATCACACCTTCAGGCAGATATTTAGTCAGGGATCTTCCTTATTTTAAAGTTATACAATATTGATATGTTAATTTATATATACTATTTTGGAAAAGACTTTGTATTAAAATATACTAATGGAATTCTTAAGCATCTAAAGGAAAATTAAAACAGAGCATTGCACTTAATGTATATGATAGATTTTTTTGTTTATTTAAATAATTTTGCTTTCATAGTGAATTAAAATGTAGAATTTCAACATAAAAATGAATACCCTGTTTTCCAAAGATCTTAAGGAAACAGAAACACAAGTTTTGGATTTTTATAATCCTTTCTGTGAAAAGATGTAAATATCTAATTATTAGATTATAAAACTTCAATACTTTAGGTTTAAGATATTAAAGATTTCTTGTATCATCTGCTTCTTCAGGTGCAGTATTATTAGTATTATTAGATACAAATTCTATTTTTAGATTATAATCATTATTATTTATTGAGGAATTAAAACTGATATCTAAAATTCCATAAAACACAATTGAAATTTTGACCAGTTGCATTAATCTTCTTTAACATTGTGTAATTTATGGTGAGGGGGCATTTCTCCAACATATAAATTAAATTTTTCATCTAAAAAATTAATACATCAGTAGAGGTCAATTAAGAAAATATGACCTGACAACCAAGGTTGTTAGTATTATCACTTTTGGAAATATGAGCATTGGTTAGTTCAAAGCACGAGAATGTGCTAATATTAATCATTCTAACCTATAAAAAATAATTTTTTAATGTTTCACTCTGACAGGTAATCTATCATTTTTATCATTAATTAAGAAATGAAATAGTTCATTCAGATAGTAAAACAATGAAGGTCAATAAAATGATTGTTGGCAATAGTTTTTGGGTTGTAGAAACAATTCAGAAGTAATGACTTCACATCAAAATATTAATATTCACCTGGTCTTTTATAGATAAATTACCTAGACATGCACTGATCCTATGTGCCAACTCTGTATGTCCATGTCCACATAAGTGGAAGAAAAAAGACCTATTGCTCTCTTGTTCTGTGCCACTGATAAAGCTCAATTTCCTCAGGTAACTAAGGAAAATGATACAGGAAGGAAAGCAGTAGATATGCTACTCGATACTTTAGTTCGTGATGAAAAAGAAAATGTAATCTCTGGAGTTCCAAAAGCTGTTTCTGAACTGCTACTTTGAAGCTAGTTTTGTCAATAACTAGTACATGCAAAAGTATTTTGAAATGTAAAAAATATCCTAATAATCTTTTGTGAAGATTAAACACTGCTATAGTTTGGATCTGGAATATTCTCCAAAGCCCCAAGTTACAGGCTTGTTCCCAGCATGGCACTATTAGAAGAAGAGAGCAGAACCTTCAAAAGGTGGGGCCTAGTGGAAGGCCTTCAGTCATTAGGGTTGTGATCTTGACAGAGATAATAGAACTCCAATCCCTCATTTTGCTTTCTCTGACTCCTGACTGCCATGAGTTGAGCAGTTTACTTTGACTAAGTCTCCCATCACGAGATACAGCATTATCACGGGCTCAAAAGCAGCAGGCCAACTGTCAGTGGACTTAATCCTCCAAACTGTGAGCCAAAATAAAAATTTTCTCTGTTAGGTTGATTATCTCAGGTATTTTGTTAGGATGATGGAAAACTGACCCACACGCTATCTAGATATATAAGCACATTTATGATGTGTACTTTAAAGTAAATTTTAAACATTGAAATTATTATTTTATTTTTCACTACTTGCTATGATATTTTTTCCCTGATATATCATGCATGATATCACAATCACATTCACTGCTATTAACAACCATAACAAATGATTCCCAAAATCCCAAATTCCACCTCAAAAAATCTGAATATAAATTCAGTTCCATTTTTTTTCTACTTGAAATAGTTCTGGACTTAATATTATAAGATTGGGCATAACTTTTGTTCCTGCTACTTACTAGCCATGTCGAAAATATTGCAATTTGAGTTCAGCAGTTAAATATGAATTATAAAAATATGGTTCCAATAAAAAAAGGACATGACACATACTAGTTTTTAATTATTGATGTTTTTTGAAAGGTAGAAAGAATAGGAAGAATAACTTTGTATAATTTGAAATATAATTGTGGAAAGCAACACAGTAAAGTAGTGAAAAGAATGGGCTCTTGGGTCAGATTACATCCAGTGATCCAGTTCTGCCCCTGCTACTTTTGGCTATAACTATCAGTTTAATTCTGAATTTTCTTTTTAGAAAAATGAAAGTCAAAACTGCCTACCCCAGCTGGGCACAGTGGTGCACGCCTGTAATTCCAGTGACTCACAACTGTAATCCCAGTGGCTCAGGAAGCTGAGGCAGAGAATTGTGAATTCAAAACCAGCCTCAGCAAAAGCGAGGTGCTAAGCAACTCAGGAGACCCTGTCTCTAAATAAAATGCAAAATAGGGCTGGGAATGTGACTCAGTGGTCAAGTGCCCCTGAGTTCAATCCCTGGTACCCAACCCCTTCACAAAATAACAACAACAAAAATGCCTATTCCATAGGGAAGTTGTGTTGATTGAATACCCTAAATTTTTTTTCTAACAAAGTATGATTCTTGTATATAGTAAGTATATTAGCTATTATAATGATTCTTTTCTGTAAGCTTGATTTGCTTTCAACAAATACTGATAAAGTTGAGAGAACTTTACTACCAATGATCTACATACTTGAGGAAAACAATTTCTTCTCTTATGGAAGTTTCATGTATAATATGGGATATGGCACACATATTCACCAAATGAATTCATGTGTGTATACACATGGGTGTCTACTAATACATTTCAGGAGAAAAACAATTAACGTACACATAGCAGTGACCAAAACAAGCAATTCTTGTTTGGTTTTTAGTTTTTCAAGTACCACACAAAATTGGACATTGGTGGTGTTTCTGCAATTATATGAACATGAACTAAAAGGAATTACAGAGTATAAAATTTGAAAACTTTTGTCCTTGTTTTTCTTATCTGAGTACTAATAGTAATATAGTGCGGTGGACAGGAAATGAAACTCTGACATCAGAGGTCTTTACTTAACCTATGTTCTACGTGTTACTGTGTGGATAGCCACTCATCTTAGATTTTATATTTCCTCATGCTTGGACAGGACACTGAATTAGATGAATGGTGATACCCTCACATTGAAAATTACAAACATAGAAGTGTATACTATCCCCTAAGTCCAATCATTTTATAATATAGCCTGGAGAAATATGATTAACACCACACCTGTGTCTTTTTACAATAAGTAGAGTTCCAGATCTTCAGGCATTCCTTTGGAAAACCTGACTAATATTAGGTTTGCAGAGTAAAATTGTGCCTTGACCTGCTAGACTGGAACACAATTAAAATATCTGATTACTGGGCCAGGTGCACCTGTAATCCCAGTGGCTGTGGAGACTAAAGCAGGATGATCGGAAGTTCAAAACCAGCCTCCACAACTTAGCCAGGCCCTAAGCAATTTAATGAAACCCTGTCTCAAAATAAAAAAATAAAAGGGACTGAGGATGTGGCATAGCACCCCTGAGTTTGATCACTGGAACAAAAAAAAAAAAAAAAAAAAAAAAAAAAAAGGGTATTTTGGGAGGTTATTATTGAATCTTTAGAGAAAGGGTGGGGGGAAATGCCTGTTAATAAAAACTGTTCACCTCATTTTAAAGCCCTGAAAATTCTTAAGGGTGATTTCTAAGGGATTACTGCTGATTTTGCAAATCAGTTAGCAGTGTGCTTTGCTCATTTGTTCTGTTTTAATAGAACTTATATAGCTACTTAGGAATTACCCTGTTAACAGAGACAGAAATAAATATCCAATTTTCAGAAAGTTTTGAATTACCTGATAAGAAGAAAAAGAAAATGTTTGCTCATTTTTTTCTCTTTTAGGAAAAAGACATTTAGTGATTTTCTTTCTATTGTTCTGTTAATTGGAAATGGTTTGAAGCATTCTGATAATTCCAGTGCTTTAGTTCTCAAGGATGATGTGATGACTTTAGTTTGCATTGATGACAGCATTAGAAAAATGAAGCAAAACAACAATCAAAGAATTATGGTAAGATGACAAGTTTAAAATATTAGTATGGAATATAGAACTTGAAAATAATCTCACTGGTGTTAAAAGCTAATTATGACTTAGAAGTTCCATTATCTGTCTTAAATTTAAAACAACTGCTAAATGGATCATTTCTTTGTTATTTAGCCATTTGAGCTTCTCTTTGATAAAGGTCCTCGCCATCCAAATAGAACATTAAGATTTTATTGGTCCCTAATGATGCCAGCTACAGCTGTACAATCATCATTTTAGAGCCCAAACTCTGTCTGCTTTTAGATATGCTGTCACTTGATCACAATTGCAAAAGTATCCTTAAGTGTATTTGCTTAACCAGATGGTAAATGGCTGTACGAGGAACACATCCATCTTTTTTACTGTATGACTAAGTGTTAAAACAGAAATTTTAGCTATGGTGGGAAAACATAGACTTGCATCATCCTAAAAATAGTATTTTTTTATTTATTGCAAGAAACAGATATGAACATATGCACCAAGCAAACACAATATTATGGCAGACATTTAAAAAATGTATGCTTTAATATTTGAATAATACTTTTAAATAAAAGGGAAATAAAGCATAGATAATAATAAATGTTGGTGCAGTTCCTAGTAACTTTTTCCAAAAGAAATACTGAAAAATTTTCTGTCAGTATATTCTCCTTCAAATATTAGCTTAAAATCTTACAATAAAGGGCCTAAAAGTCTCGATATTCAGAGATATTTTGATTCAGGTGTATAAATATAATAAATGTATTTTACATATGTGAAAGTTAGTGAACCAGATTATAATGTGATTTGAGAATTATTATGATCATATTAAACACTATGAGTTAATTTGGTGGTTAGTGCCTCGATTTTGAGAATCTGTGAAGAATACATTAATAAATATATTCAATTTATATGTATTTGAACCTATAGACTTTCTCAAATTTTTACATAGAGAAAACTGGAATTAAATTTTCTTTGGCACAGAGGAACTTTGGGGTGTTCCTATAGTAGTATAAACTGAGGAGAGCTACATAATAGAAAACCAACATACAAAATTCTTTTGAAACAGGAGCAATTAGAAATATAGTGCACTGGACAAAATTGAATTCACCTTGAGTTATTTTAAATTATCTGTATTGATTTTTAACCCTGAATAACAAAATAAACAGTCAATTTTGATGAGGACGGACACTAGAAAAGGAATCAAACAAAAGCAGGTATAAGTTGAAAGGTAAGCAGAAAATGAGAAAATTGTTAGTGGTCATATTCTCAAAGGAATACATTTCATTTTATTCAAAACAACACTGGCGGTAAAAGAATAGATATGCTAGTTTTAAGATTTTTTTCCACAAAATCAGTAAAAAGAGCTATAAGAACTTATAATTATCCTTTTGAATTTGAATTTGTGATAATTTGACATGGATAATTTGATATCTTCTGTACTTAACAATTAATGCACCATTGATCCATATGTAGGCCTGCTATGTACCCACTGGGTGCCCAAAAGGCATATTGTGACGTGGATTTCCTTAAGTTTCATATCTTATATAGTTAATTTAAGCTGATTTAAAATATGCTACACAGATCAACTCACATTCATTGACAAAGAAAAAAAGAAGAATAAAAATGAATATGTACTAATTTTGTAAATCTTGCATAAGTCAGCACCATATCAGATAGCTAGACTCTTGCCATCAAAGTCTGTGTTATTTGGCACTGATTTTCAAAATTAATGTTTTTAAAATTATCAGATCAGATTACAAAATATTATAGCATTCATTAAAATGGAAATAATTCACATTTTTTTATTTCTTTTTAGAAAAATCTTATGATTATCTTCTGACAATCAGTATAAATTACAGAAAATCGTTGTGAAAAGGTGGTCTGTGCTCTTCGGTCATTTAACTTACAGAAATCTATCAAATTTTTCAACTCATTAGATTATAACCATACACAGCAGAAATAGGAATAAATTTATACACAAGTGAATTTATTTACATTTTCAATAAGGTTATTGTAAAACTTTGATAACATGTAATCTATTCTTCAACCTGTGAGCTATTGATTCCAGAATGGATACCAAAATCCATGAATACCCAGGTCTCTTACATAAAATGGCATAGTGCTTGCTGTTTGCATATAATATATGTTTACCCACATATAATTTAATCACATATACAACATCTAATACAATGTAAATGTTACATAAATAGTATTGTACAGCATTATGAGGGAACAATGACAAGAAAAATTTTCTTTTTCTAAATACTGTCGATCCATGAATTGTTGTATCCAAGTATATACAAAAACTAGCTCTTTTTACTTCATTATTTTTAAAGCTGTTCAAAGGCAAACATGAACTACTATTGCCTTGAACTTCTATCCAACCAAATTCTTTCCAAATTACCCTACAGTATTAAATGATAAGATAAAATATTCCATCATCAACAAAACCAAATATTGTTCACAGAACAATCAAATATCCTCTACCTGATAAATAGCTATGAATTATTATTCAAAGCCTAGCAACATAAAATACTTAAAAGAAATATATCTAAATTATTTTTCACTCTTCTTAATTATAAGCATTAAAAATGAAGTGTATTTTGAATTCTTATCTATAACTACTGATATAATTAATATAAATTTAAATAATTATCTTGTAACATGGGCACAATTCTCTTTCTGAAATGTTTAGAGAAAATGTTAAAATAAAGAAAAGATAATATGTTGCCTATATAGAAATTCCGTTCATTCTTTTGTAAAGAAAATATGTATTGTCAATAAACACTTAAAATTAATAGTTATTTTCAAATGTTTATAGCTTACAAACCTCTTTCTGTCTTGTTTTATCCCCTTAATATACGATACAATAGTTGAAATATGAGTGAGCCATATAAGCTCTATAAAAGAAATCAGAGTTCTAGTCCTCTTTCTTGAGTCATTCTTTTTATCAGTATATACAAAACAAAGGCAAAATTGGACAAATGACTGTACATCTCAAGCCAAAGACTATCTATAGCACTATCTTGATATTTTGGGGTGTATTACTGAGCTAGAATCATAAAAAGAGGCAGAGGCAGATAAATCATTACTGATTCTTAACTTATCTACCTAAAACATAAAAATTGATAACAAAAATTCAAGTTTACATTAATTACAATAGTACATTTCTCTCACAACTGTCCATCAGAATATTTATTGTATTTTAATAGCCTACATTTGCATTAACAAATGTACCAGTGGGATTTTTGACCAAACCCTCTCCTGAAAATCACAAAGGGTAAAAATCTTAAGTATCACATGAATCCAAGTTTGTTGGTCAGATATGCAACTTGCTGTAACATAATTTCTCAATCCATTGTGATGTAAAGTAGCAAAATATTACTTTCTGCATCTGTTGAAATTCTACATGTGTTTTCCAGTTTTAGGTGAACCAAGGTCTCTGTTATTTTAAGAGTCCCAGACCATCTTGGGCCTATGCTTCATCTTAGGTCCCATGGGTCCTCTCTATTCAACAGTGAATGGAAAAAAATACAAGATTTTTATAGACCCACATGGAACTTCATGCATTACTCTACCACAGTGCATTGGTCAGAACTCAGTCACATGACTCTGACTTCAAGAGGCTGGGAATTTGTAGTTTAGTTAGAAGGAAAAGAAATGTGCTTGGTAAATACTAGTTTCTTTTGGCACTGCCATATACTTTCATCTGTTTAGAGAAGTACACAGACCACTTCCACTTGGACTGAAATCAGTGTTCTAATAAGGAAAAGAAAAGATGAATTAAAAAGAACAACAAGAATGAGTAAATATTTAATCAATAAATGAGGTTTCTCATCTATGGATTTTACTCTTACTTATGAATATATTAGAAAAATATAGGACTAAATCATTGAAATTATGAAAAAGATTTATCTAGAAAAATTAAAGATGCTTAAGGATTTTACAGCAAATATGAAAAAGTCTGAGCAGCAATTAAATTTGGAAAGTAAGAAGATTCAATAGTATAGACATGATACTTGCATTTTCAGCCCAGGGATTCTTGAAGTGATATAGAAATATATGTGATGTGTTTCAGTATCAAATTTTGCATGTACACTTTGTACTAGAAACACAAGACTTGAATATATTACAAAGGTGGTGGACCTTTCAGAATGTACTAAGCTTTCTGATAAATGAATTATTAATGTTGACTTTCTGATACAGATAAAGGTAATGAAGATATGGAAATATTTTTTGTTATTGTCTGCTCTACAGTCTATTCATAACTCTAAAAATATTGGCTCCTTGGGTATCTAAATATAATTGAATAATATGGAAGATATTTATCTTAATGCTTATTTATTAAAATAAAATAAATTTCTTTTAATGTAGAGCAATTTCCTCAGCTACTCATGAATATGAATTCACATGGGGAGTTCTAGACTTCCAGTGACTGAAGAGTTTGGTGGTTTACTAAAACAGACATAGTTTATACCACCTTTAAGAGAACTGCGTTATATAAAACTGTGGTTTGAATGTTGAATGGCACCCAGAAGTCCATGTGCTCGTCTCTTGATGGTGTTAATTGGAAGAAGGATCTTTGCAAAGTGGGGCCTAATGGAGATCCTTAGCTCATTTAGGGAATGCCTTTTAAGGAGATTGTGGGAATCGGGCCTCTTTTGTTTTCTGATCGTGAACAGAGTGGTTTGCTCTGCCACACATTCTCTGCCACTGCTGTCTGGCTCTCCATCAAAAACCTAAAAGTAATGGATCTGCTCAATTACAGACTAAGACCTCTTAAACCATGAGCCAAAAGGTTTTTTTTTCTCTTTTTGAGTGAATCATCTCAGATATTTCGTTTTAGTGATGGAAAGCTGACTAACAAAATAACTTTTTTTTTCTAAATTCCACACGTACTACACATTGGCCTCTTGATTTCTTTGTCTGCTAACAATGTTTCCTCTGAAATTCTCACTCATCTTACTTGAGATAGTAAGTCTTTCAGGAAGACTTCACTGGTCTTTCAGGTTTGAGTTAACTGATCCTTTTGTGCAGCGTAATGAGAGAGGAAGTTGCTCTCCAGAATGTTTTCAAATTGTATTTACTTGTCACTGTCCACAAACTAGATAGTAATTTCCTTAAGGAAAGGGCTTTTATATTTTCAATAGCTTCAACACAGTCCAGCCTGAAAGCTAGTATGTATTATGATTTTTAGAAATAATTGTTTATTAAAGGAAAATAATAGGAATTGCTTAAGTGTACTAGCTTATCAGTTATGTTTAAGTGTTTTTTCAATAATGTATCATCCTTCCAATACCCTTTGTACTATTAGGACAATTGAGTCAAGTAACAGCAGTTGTGACTATTTAATCCAAACTGAAGTTTACCTGTCAAAGGGGGCACACACACATAACACTGCTCCCCAACACACACATATACATACCCACAAAACTCACAACAAGGAAAGAAAAAGAATAAAAGCAGGATAGTGCTTTTTATTTAGAGGATTAGCTGTCAGTAGAGAAATGTCACTTTACAGTCATTAAATCATCCACTCTAATCACTCTTTCAATCATAGAAATTATTTAAACATTTAAAGTTGTGATCAGCAGCAAAGATTTCACCAGAATAATTTATCTAAAGCTTTCTTTCAATTTTCTCAATTTTCAGTTGGAGAAGTTTAATTGAATTATGTTTAACATGTCAAAGTATGACAAATATCAATTTTACATTTTAAAATGAATACAGTACTGGGTCTTCTGCCACATTCTTATAGTCTCAGTTGGGAAGCTGAGGAAAGGAGGTTCTCTTGAGCCCACAAATTTGAGACCAGCCTGGATGTTTTAGTCAGCTTTTTTGCTTCTGTGACTAAATGATCTGACTCGCACAATTATAGAGGAGGAAATGTTTATTTGAGGGCTCACAGTTTCAGAGATCTTAGTCCATAGAAGGTTAGCCCCATTCCTCAGGGCTCAAGGTAAGGTTGAACATCATGGCAGGAGAGGGTGACGGAGGGAAGCAGCTTACATCATGGTGATAGAAAGCAGAGAGAGAGATTCCACTTTCCAGATACAAAATATATACCTAGCCACACTCTACCACTTCAATTAATCCCATCAAGGATCAATTCACTGATTGGGTTTAAGACTCTTACAACCCAGTCGTTTCTCCTCTGAACCTTCTTGCATTGTCTCACATGTGAACTTTTGGGGGACACCTCACATCCAAACCATAACAATAGCCACATAGCAAGACTGACTAAAAACAAAAACAAAGACAAAGTGAAAGAAAAGTGAGTATCCACTCATTTATCTGAAAAATGTTTCTATCTATTTTTGCCTTTGAGAAACATTAGCTTAATTGTAAATTCACCCATTAGTTATAAATTTATATATATTATATATATATGTTTTTAGTTTTTTATCTAGTTGTTATGGTTTGGATATGAGGAGTCCCTTCAAAAACCTATGTGTTAGGCAATTCAGGAATGTTCAGAGGTGAAATGTTTAGGTTATAAACTATAAACTCTTCAGTGTATTAATCCATTTGATTGATTAATGGTTTAAGTAGACTACTGGGTGTTAACTATAGGCAGTTGGAGCATGAGTGCAGGAAGTAGTTCACTGGGGCTCTCCACTCTGCTTCTTGACTGCCATGAACTGATCAAGTTTTCTGCTCCATGCCCTTCCCCAAATGATGTTCTGCCTTACCTGAGACCCAGAACAATGAAGCCTGCAAATAATGGACTGAACTTCTGAAACATGAGCCCAAAATAACTTTTCCTCCTTTAAGTTATTCTTATCAGGAGTTTTGATTGCAGCAATGAAAACCCAATTAACCCAATAGCATATTTTTGTTTATCACAGCATCTCTCAAGCATAGAGTAATTTTAAAACAAAAGGTAGAGGCATAATGAGTGCTCTAGGGATTTTTAGTTGAGATGAGAAAACAATATTATATAAATAACTTTTAAAATGATTTCCTTATTGATAATATATTTTATCAATTTTGCTTATAGATTTGCCTCATTTCTATATCACAAAGTTTTCCATAAGAAGTATTTCACAGAAATTAAATCTCAGTTTAATTAAATTACAGCTTATAATTTTAAGCAAATGTTTGAGTTATATTATTTACAATGTTTCTATATTCTTTTGATTTCAATAAAGTCTGAATTCCACTATATTTTGCTTTCATTCCATTGTGCATCAAAAATAGTTTCTTAAAAAGGAAACAGAGGAGATGCAAAGAAGAAAGGAATAATTTGTTCTTAAATTGATTAGTTTACACACAGTACTGGTCTCTTGGTTTTCACATCTGTTACCTCATTGGCTATGATGAATGCTCCCCATATTTTTATCCATGTATTAGAAGCTTGGTCCCAAGATGCTAATGCAAGCTATTGGTGGAACATTTAGGAGATAGGACCTAGTGGGAGTTTCTTAGATCAATGGGATGTGTCCCCAGAGGGGAACTGTATGACCCCTCCATTGACAGTCATTCTGTCTTTCTTCCTTGGTGCATGATTTAAACAATTTACTCTACCAGTTTCTTCTGTAAATGACCCAAAGAAATGAGGCTGCTCAGTCTTGGACTGGATCCTTCAGAAACATAAGCCAAACAAAACAAAAGTCTTCATAAACTAATTGATTCTAGTATGATATTATAGTAATGTGAAGTTGACTAATAACTCATATAATCCTCAAAATATCTCTACCAGTGTACATGAGACAGATAGAAAGAGCAATGTCACAGCTCAAACTTTGTCCTTTATTCTTCATATAGTAGATATGAAGTTTGAACTTAAATTCTTACCTGTAGTTTCTAATTCATCATTCTATCCTTCAATCTTTCCTTTCAGATTTTTCAACCTATTTTCCTTTTCCCCAGGACTAGGGATGGAACCCAGGGCCTCATACATACTAGGCAACTGTTCTAGAACTGAGCTATGCCCCCATTTCTTAGTACAATCTATTTTTAAAACAGATAATTATTCCTGACAAGAGTAATTAAAGTAGATTTAAGTAATTATGAATTGAAAATAATTTATAATATTCAGAACCCTAAGCATAATTTCATAGAAAAACACTGAGTACATTTTGAAATATGCAAAATTTCCTGTTCAGAAAAAGTTCCAAGGGGCAAGGACAAGATTTTTGATGCAGATCATAGAATAATGCATTTATGACTGTGAGAAAACTGTCAACTTTTGGGTCACCTGCTAAACTGGTAACATGATCACATAACTTACGTAGAAACTCAGACATGTAAACCTATCTCTGATATTAGCAAGCTTACTATCTTCCTTTATTTTCCAGCATTTATTTCCAACATATGTTAACTTTTCTGTCAGTTTATTTTAGTTATTAGAAATGGGTTCCTGATAACCAGATTTAAATATTATACAAAGTATATGTCTCTCAAAACATCACATGATACTCCATTAATAGATACTTTTATGTTTAAGTATGTTAAAATAAATTTAAATTAAATTAAAAATGGTAACATGGCTTTTGATTGTTAAATAAATGATTAATCATTATGAATTATTTTCATTATGCCAGAGGGCCAATTTTGCTTGCCCTATTTATTACAGTAAATGCAGTGGCAGATCTTTGTTTTACTTGAATTTCAAATCACATGGAAAATAACTATGTTTGGACTGACAGCAATGACAGAGTCTGAGTAACACTGAGAAAAATGATGGATAAAGTATATAATTTATACATTCATATTATAAAAATTAATTATTGATGTTAGGCACCTAAAGAATGTTTTGTTACTGACTGCACTTAAGTGAATGGGACTTGGTCAACTAAATGTCCTTGATTTTATCTGAATCAACACACACCCATACTGACAATCTCAACAGGAGTTGAAGAGTTTATGGAGATTAAAGTATTACTGATGGGTAATCATAACTTTTTTATATCTTTTACCTCTTGTTTTCAAACTGTAATCTTGTGGTCTAGAAAGGAAAAAAAATAGTCCCCAGGATTTTATGTGCTTAACAAACATAAAACATAGCTATAATTGACTCTCAAACTAGATATGATATATATGTGTATATATATGTATGATATATGAAATAATATATGAATAAGTTGGAGGGAATATCTTTTGGAATTAAAATAGATCCAAATTTTTAATACATTTCAATGAAACATTTAGGAATAATCTTCAAGTATGTATGACCAAAGAATTCTTCTGATAATACTGCCTCCTCTACTATCTGAGAAGTCTATGCTCAACTGGAAAGATAATTTAAGTGATTGAAGTGATTATTTCATTGTAAATAGAAAGTAAATGTAGTGTAGAAGAAGGAAATGAGATGAAACGTTCTAAAAATAATTTATTCTTAGATTTTAACCTATTTGAATAAGAAAATCCTACATGTAATATTTATATTCATCAATTTTTTTCTCCTTAACAAAGAATTTATTATAGTTATTTCAGATTTGTGGATAATATGATTGGGTTTAAATGTTTATTTTGTATTTTTAAAATAATATTACTAGAAAAATTGAACATAAAATGTAAAAAAATAGATAAGAAAGGAAAATCTCTTAGTTGAAAGAGATGCCAAAGCTGTATGAATCTTTTCAATTTTCAAAGTATTACAATTTTTCTTGGTACAACATATGAAGTTTTCAAATAATCCTTTGTGTCAGGAATTAGTTGGAGATTTGTGGTTTTCAAGTAGTAGGTCAGTAGTGATTTGAGAAAATCCTGAATTAAAGAGGAACAATTTAAGATAAGACGGGTGATCAGCTTAAAGCCCATTAGTGCTGGCTTAGGTTTTATAGAAGGAAAAAAAAAATATTACTGGTACTTACAGAGTCTGGGAAAGGATTGACCAGAGGATCAGGAGAAAAGTAGAGCTGGAAAAGAAGAATGATATCATTGAATACTATTTAATCTAATAGAATCAAATACCATTTAATCAAATAAAATAAATATTGAACCAATATTTTGATCATCTGTAAAGTCAGTGTGTTTCTACCTTAAGCTCCCAGATCAAATAAAAATTTTAATTGATTAAAAGGAAAGGACCTGACCTACTTAGGAACTAATGCCAAATATTAGTTTGAGGCCATATTATAAAATCTACTCGATGTCTGTCAAGAAGGTTAATAACTTTTGAGGGTTAATTCTAAATAACCTTTTAGAAATTGCTACCTTCAGAATCAGGGAAACAATCAGGAGGAACAATTCATATATAGAGAAAAACACCTTTTCTGATTCTAAATGCTCACAAAGTATTGTGCTGTGTATGCAACCCCTTTTGTTGCCCCAACATAGTCAAACGGCCAATGGGAGCCTGTGCAAGAGAAAGCAGTTTTCTTTCATAGACGCAAACACAACAAAAGTGAAATGACACAGGTCCTTTCTTGCTATTTGTGGAATACTCCAACTTGTGCACTGATTTTACTCTAGCATTACAATAACAGGACAATGCTGACTCTCTTAAGAAATAAAAATAGCAATAAATGTGCTGTAGTTTAGTTAAGACTAAGAAAATTCAGCCTTAAATAGTGATTTCTAAAATTTAAATAAGAATGAAAATGGTAGTTGTTTATATGCCTATTTGGTTTTCATTTTTTGTTTATTGTATTAAATGCTGTCCTTAGGTCATTAGTATAGCATGTTTTTAAAAATATACAAAAAATTTTTCAAGTACTATTGAATTCCATGTCCCCAAGTTTGCTGATAATGATAGTATCTCTTATAACCCAACTCCAAAAAAAGGAACACACACACACACACACACACACACGTGTGTGTGTGTATATATGTGCATATGGATAAATTTGTGTAAATAGCATCTGTTTTTGCTGCTGTGACCAAAAGCACTAACAAGAATAATGCAGAGAAAAGAAAGTTTATTTGTGGTTCATTATTTCAATGGTTTCAGTCCATTGATGGTCAATGCTATTGCTCTGGGCCCAAGATGAGGTAGAACATCAAGACAAGGGTATGGCAAAAGAAAGCAGCTAACAACATGGCCACAAGGAAGCAGAGAGAGAGCTCTACTCACCAGGGACAAAACAGAAACCCCAATGGCATGCCCACAATGACCTATCTCCTCCACCTGCACCCTAACTTCCTACATTTACCACCAAGTTAATCCATTCAAGTGGATTAATGCATTGATTAGGTCAAAGTTCTCATAACCCAATCATTTTGTCTCTAAACTTTCTTGCATTGTTTCACACATGAGTTTTTTGGGGACACCTCACATTAAACCAGAACACCACCTTAATACAGAAACAGAGGAGTACCTTAACAACCCAAAGATTCCCGTTAGTGACTTAGGTTATATCCTCACCCTTTTCAACCAACGGCATCTTCTGATCTAATTTATGTCTTTACAGTTTTGTGTTTTCCAGTATGTCATATGAATACAACAATGCAGTACGGATGTGTATAAAAGTGGCTTCTTTCACAAAGCATAGTTCCTCTGAGATTAATCTGTTTTATGTGCATATCAACAGTGTGTTTTTTCCATTTGTTGAGTGGTGTCCCCTTGGATAGATGTTGCACAGTTTGTTTATTCATTCACCTCATGAAGAAGATCAATTAGGTCCTTTCTATTTGGTGATGAAGAATAAAACAGTTAAACATTAAGAATAAAACAGTCATAAACACTACTGTACATGGTTTTGGATAGATATGTTTCTATTTCTCCTAGGTAAATACCTAGGGATGTTTATATTAGTGCACATAAGTTTGTCTTTGGTCATGGTAAGTATATGTTTAATTTATTTAAAAAGTGCCAAGTTGTTTTTCAGAGTGACTTTACCATTTTAAAGTTAGATAATTTATAAGGGTTTAATTTTCTTAAAGTCAAATATGTACATAAGAGTCAATGTTGAGTTATGCTTAGTATTCATGGCTTGTGTTCAGTTGGTGTGGTAAACTTCATAATGCCTTCCTTCCTCCAAAAAATAATATCCAGGATATAATCCCCGAAAGTGTGAATATGACTGTATATGAAAAAAGGGACTATGCTTATTTGATTAAGGGTCTTGAGACAGAGCCAGCTAACATGGTTTATAAATTGACTTTAAGGATTAATGGAAATTAACAGTCAAGAAATTGCTACATTCAAAATTGGGGAACAAAGAGAAAGAGACAATTGTGTTGTCACTATAGAGCTAACATTCTAGTAGGGGACAGTAGCAACAAGGAAATAGATAATTATACACTGGAGAGGGCACAATATAAGCAAGAAAAACTACAAGGGAAGGGTTGCAGGCAAAATAATTTTTTTAAAGTTCTTGTATTATTTGTCATGTACAAGTGATATTAGAGCAGAGAATTGAATGAAATGAAAGGCACCTGCCATACAATGATACAGAAAAACAAACTTCAAGGCATAATCAAAGGTTATTCTGGGAAAAACTGCTTGTCTGGAACACTAAGGAAGGAGTAGCTGGATTGAGATGATGGAGAGCCAACAGAGGTGAGGTCTTATAGAAAGTTACTGTACAAACTTTGGTAAACAGTCTTGTTTTTATTCCTTTATGTGAAAGAAAGTCACTGGAATGTTTTGCATAAGAAAGTGTTATGATCAAGTTCGTATTGTAAAATGTTGCTTGGCACCTGTATGATGAAACTTTTGCAGGTTGAGGAGACTAAAACAAAGAGACCCAAGAATAAAGTTAGTACAGTAGGTGACAGATGTGGACGACTTTGAACACTGATTGTGGCAGAAGTATGAAGGATTTCTTGCATTTTCAATATAATTTGAAAGATTATATGCTACTGGTCTGGTGAAAGAAGGAATGAGCAAAGAGCAACATCAATGATAACACTACAGTTCCAGATCTCAGAAATTGTCATTCAATACATTAGGAAGACTGAACATGAGTAAGTTCATTCACTAATTTAGGGAAGACTGAATATGAGAAAGTTCAGGAGAGGGAGAAAGTCATAGTTTGATTTTGGTGTTATTGAATAAGTAGAGATTCTGAATGAGAAATTTAAAATACAAAGAAGTCAAAACAAATTTCTGAACTCAGTTGCATCAATATGATCATGGAATGTTAGCATCTATGTTAGAGAATGGAAGATAAACTTCAATTTTGTATGGAGAAAAAGTTTCTAGATTTTGTTATTTTTAACATTCATTTTATTTAAATTTAAACTTCATTGGAACAGTCATGTAAACTGATTAAAATGAAATCTTTTCAGAACACTACACTGTCACAAACTGTTTCCCCTTTGGTGTTGACTGCTAAGATACACTATTCACAATTCACGTTGTCTTTTCTTTCTCTTAAATTTCTCAACTCTCATTTTGTCTTTTTTATTACTTAGTTTTAAAACATACAATTTTATTTATTAGACATCCTAGTTTATTTTAGGAGATTGCAAAATATGAATGAATTAAAAAGATTGTTTCACTATAAAATTATATATCAAGGTTATACTTGCTGATCTATATCAGTAGATCATATAATCACCTGCTCCACAGTGGTGTTTATTTAATCCACCAAATAATGAAATGGGGAAGTTACATAGGCCTTTAAAGTAAAACTAACCCCCAGTAATATTCGAAATATAATTCATTTTTGGTTTGAGCTTCTTAGCTCTTCAAACCACAATCCATATATATATATATACACTATTTTCAAACACATAACCAAAATAAAGTTTTTCAAAAATTGTGAACTATACAAAATTTAAATATTTATTTTAAGAAAGGTTGAAATATTTTCCATTTCCTCAGTAAAAATATACCATTTTATGTACTACCATTGTAATCATTAATATAAATATAAACAATATTGCATGTGGTTCTTGTGCATAATAACATTATGCACTTTTGCAGTAATATATAGTAGGAAGTCATAATACTATTATAAGAAATTTAAGGAAATAAATACCCCTATTTTTAAAAATATTAAAACTAGTTTAAAATGGATGTTTTGAATATTAGCACCTATATAAAACAACAAATTTAAACACTGCTTTGTAGCATAAACTTTATTTTAATAAGAAATCATTTCAAGATATGTATTATTTAACTGCCCAGTGCTAATCAAATGCTGATAATTATTGGTCTCACTTACATAAATATGGTACAAATGCATACAGTGCCGCTTTAGAAGTCTCTTGAAGATTTCTTCCTTAATTAATACTTATTCACTGATAAAGGATAATTTAATATTTCCACTTGATAGTAATGTAGAAATGGAAGCAAGTTTTTATTTTAATGATGTATATATACTCTGTAACATATTCAAAATAGAGCCATAAAATTTGCCTAGAGAAATATCATTAGAAATATGTTGACCATTTATTTAATAATTCATAGCCCATGTTTTACAATTTACATGGCATTCAAGTATATAAGACAGTCATTTTTACTTCCATTTATGCCTAATATATTTGTTGTTTTATTAAAGTATTTAATTTGCAACAAATTTCATTCTAGTTTCATATGCGGGGAAGTAGCATTAGAAGATGCATAGATTGACATTTTCTAAAATAGGAAAAAAAAATCACTTTGGTAGCTGTATGATGCAGTAAATAACATAAACAATTGTAGACAAAAACATAATGACACATAAAACCCAAACTCTTCTGCAAATCAATGAGTTTAGTGGTAGATAAAGGG
Organism: Sciurus vulgaris; assembly: GCF_902686455.1. NCBI lineage: Eukaryota > Metazoa > Chordata > Mammalia > Rodentia > Sciuridae > Sciurus > Sciurus vulgaris. The sequence goes on along the minus strand of NC_136469.1, from coordinate 40,198,855 downwards.
AACGCTTCTTAGATCAAAAATAGAGTAATAGAGGGAATCAAAAATAGGAAAAACAAACAATGCTACCATTGACCAAACCTGGTGATAAGTTTTCATATTTTCAACTATGGTAGGCTAAAATTTATGTAAAAAGGAGCATTTAATGGAACCAAGTAATATCCTTAATGAAACAGAAATAAATATCAGAGGATGCCACAAGTAAATGGTTTATCTTAATCTTGGTAGCATAAGAAGAAAATATTCTTAAAAATAATATTATTAACTTTCACACCACTGATATTTCAACTCTAATGTGCAATTGCTTTTATTTAAAATGGGATTTGATAATGGCACCAACCAGACACCAGTAAAAAACAACACAAGTGTTTTCTTTAAAAACAATTATTAACCTTAGGGTTCTAGGTTGTTCTACAGAAAAATAAAATAGACAAGGATTTCATCAAATATTACTCAAATTAAAACAAAATTTAAAAGACAACAGAAGTGGTGGTGCCCAGTACAGCTCAGGAGCCTGAGGCAGGAGTATGACAAATTCCAGTTCAGCCTTAGTAACATAGGGAGGCCGTAAACAACTGAGGGAAACCCTGTCTCAAAATAAAAAAAAATGAGTAAAACATGGCTCAGTGGCTGAACGTCCCTAAGTTCAATACCCAGTACCAAAAAGAAAAAAAAAAATCCTATTTTGTATACTTTTACAATAGAACCTGAGAACAAGCAGAATATAAGACAAAGTAATCATATCTGCAGATACGTAAAATGAAATAAGAATTATAAAATAATGCGAAAAGTATGGTGTTTATAAAGGAAAAAGTTATTAAATGTGATGAAAGGATGAAAGCCTAAAACTAAAGAAAATTTTAAAATGAACTAGAATTTCTAGCACTTATATGATGAACAAGAAAATAACAGGAAAATATTTTACCATTATTCAGCTATATCTGGTTTGAATGATGAATTACATTCATCAGCTAGCTTCCCCAACTGTGTATTCATTCTCTTAAACTCATGCCTGAAATAAATTAATTTGTCTGAACTATATTTTGGAATACACTCCATAATTAAAATTACAAAAAATTAATGAAAGATTAAATGTCAGATTAAACTCACTTGAAAAGAAGATTCATCAAAACAGGGCTAGGAATACACCTCAGTGTAAAGCATTTACCTAGTATGCACAAGATCTTGGGTTATATCTCCAGCACCATATACCCTAAATTGTTATCCAGAATGTAGGGAAGGGAAAGAGATGGAAATTTTGATACAAAGATTATGAAAGAGAAAAAAAGTGTCAGAGAGTTCAACAAAGATCTAATGAATATTGCAGAAGGAAATTATAAAGAACATGAAGAGATAACATTCAGAAACACAGTAACTTAAAGTTTGTCAGAATTTAGGAAAAGCAGGGATCATCACAGTTGAGTAGCAGAATATTTCCCAAAAAGGGAAAAGAAAAGCCTACCTAAATACATATAGTGGAAAAAAAGCAAACTGCCCCCCCAAAAAAACCCAAGAAACCAAAAAACCAACAATCAAACAAACAAACCATATATATATATTGAGAGATCTAAGATACATTAACAGCAATAGAGCAAAAATTATTAAATGGTCTAATATCTCAACAATAAAGACAAAGCTAATAGAAAAATACCTTAATGCTGCTAAGAAAAAATGGCTATCAAATTTTAATTTCATCTCTATTTTTTTATTTTTGCTCTTACTCTAATGAACAAAGTGATAATGAGTTCCTTGAAATCTTTGTGTGATGTATACTGCCATCATTCATTGTTATGACATCTGCACACCTTCATTTATGAGGACCATTCTGTCATCTTTCCAAAGAGGCCATTTAAGCTGTGCCTGACAGAAAGCCAAGTAGGCTATACTCCTTGATTCTAGGGATGAGTATGACTGTCTTTCATATCTTATCAGTAGACTCTCAGAAAAATTTAGAAATATTCAGGTTAGAATATTCTGGTGAACCCATGTATCTGTTTTCATTCTTAATGTTTACTAGATTGCCAAAATCCTCTTATTGTCTTTTTAATACCTCTATATGTGTTTCCTACACATATTCCAAATAAACTGTCCAAAACCGAACTCTTATTTTCGCCTTGTATTCAAACCTCTTACTCTCATCTTTTCTGTATCACTAAAATAATAGCATTGACATAAAAATGATATATACATATATGCATATATTATGTATGCAAGCATTGTCTGTTAAATAAATAAATAAAATTTTTATGGATTTTATTCATCAGTTTCTCTCAAACTTCAAGACTCCTACTCAACTGTACATGCAAAAATAGCAGAAATCTTTCTATTGTTTTCTATTTCCCTACATCTCTTACCTAACTTTAATCTTCTGGATGAAGTTAGGTTTTATGCTGTCACTCTTGATATTCCATAATATATTTTGTCTGCATTATTCATTAGTCCATCACCAGGGCTGTGCATATAGTAAGTGTCCCATTACAGTAACTGAGTTATGAATGAACCTGAAAGTTAAACAGTATAGATATAAGCTTGTCTAGCATTTTCCAAATCAAAAAGAAGAAATGTGAAATTTTGTGAAGGTCTCCAGAGGTTCCTTCAGTATTATTAAAGCCCCTGCATTAGGCTGTGAAAGAATCTTATAGAATTAAGCAAACTTATTTTTCAACAAAGCGAGATATTTTAGTCTGAATAAAATGGAATTCTAAAATGTATAAACAATACCAGCTAAGTGGCTAGAAAGTTAATTTTATTATTATTATTTTCTTGATATGTTAATCATAATAATAATAGCTTTTATAGCTGTGCATTTACATCATGCCAAACATTTTTTCTGTGTGTGTTCCAAGAAGCAAATGATTGGTTTCATATCAACACCTTGTGAGACGACACTATAATTCTCCACATTTTACAAATGAGAGAACACAGATATGGCAATGTCTGTTCTCTACCCATAGTCACACAGTTAATAGAGGCAAGAGTTGTTATTCAAACCTGTTGCCTGGTACTGGTTGTTTACCCAATAATGATGTGACTAACTTGGGAGCTGTGCTCATTGCAATGGCCTAGAATCATGACAGAGGAGCCTACTACATATTCATAGCTTGGGATAAGAGCAAAACTTGAAGTACAATTTCTACTGAACACTTGTCACTTTTCCATCACTATAAAGTTAAAAAATCATAAGTCCAATCATATCTCATGGACTTTCTCTTTTAATATATCCACAAATTAATAATTTAATTTTCTATAAACAAACACAGAAACTAGTCTATATTTTGAAAATTTTAAGTCATTGAATATGTGTACGGAAATTTTTCATTACTAAGACTGCAAAAATGTGTGAACTCATTAGTTACCATTTATGTACCTTCTATATTAATTATTTAAGGTAGAACTGTATTAAGCCCTGTACTACAAGCTCATCAATTCATTATGCAAATTATAAAATAAAAAAACTATAATATATTCATTAAGTTTTTTGTTTCATGAATTGGACATTGTGCATTGTTTGAAAAGACTGGTCACATATTTGTATAATACATATTCAGTTCTTGACTTGGAAAAATAGAGTACATGTGATGCTTGTTTACTAAGTCTATGGAAATGGTTATTTTAAAAAATTCTAAGTATTTTGAAATAAAATCACTGATCTAAGACAATCTACATATCATGAAGTTACTTTTAAGTCATCAATAAGCACCATTCTTTCCCATGCCTATCATGCTGTCTGGGCTTGTTTTCATTATGAAGAAAATTTGACCCTCTTAGCACACTTGATTAGTATCCAGCTGTCTGAGACATTATTTCAGTAGAAAAATGTTTGGAAAAATAAAGGCAGAAAAATTAATATGTATTGAGCATCTGTAGTGTATCCAACACTTAGCTTACTTCATTTAATTGAATCCTAATAAAACCTTAGGTAATATTATTAACCCTTATTTGCAGCAGCAATTGTGACTTTGAAAGGTTAAGTGATACTTATGGATTCATTAAGAATTTATTGAATGCCAAGTACATATATCTCATATCCCTTACTCCAGATGTTTTGAATACATTGCTAAACAAAAACTTAATAATTACTGCTGCTTTAAATACATTATGAAGTGATATAAGAGGCAGGGTCAACAATAGAAGTGATAAGATTAGGGTATTTGAAATCTCACTGTTCCAAGACATGCTTTCTCTTTCTTCCCCATGTGTTTGGGTGTGTATGTGTTTGTGAATGCAAGTGTGTGTATAGTGAACCTATGTGTGCTTGCATGTGTGTATACATACATGTTGAACAAATAATATATTTTCTTTATGATGAACAAAGAAAAGTTCTTAAGCAACTTAAATTTTTTGTGACATACGAAAACAAAGCAAGAACAATTACTATTTATATGTGGCAAATAATTTGCTATGTGCTAAGTAGTGAACAAATTTTACATGGTCTTTATGGCATTCATATTCTATAAAAATGTCAATGGAGTCATTAAATCCTGGCCTCATTCCATCATTTTTCTCTGCCTTAATCTATCTCTCTTGCAATCTTAAGAAGAATGTTGATATTAGCTGAGCATGGTGGTGCACACCTGTAATCCCAGAGTCTTTGGCAGGCGAGTCAGGAGGATCTAGAGTTCAAAAAGCCAGCCTTAGCAAAAGCAACATGCTAGGCAACTCAGTGAGACCCAAATACAACTCAGTGAGACCCAGATATAAAAAGGGCTGGGGATGTGGTGCAGTGGTGGAGTGTGCCCCTTAGTTCAATTCCTGGTACAAAAAAAAAAAAAAGAAAAAAAGAAAAGAAGAAAAAGAAAAACAGAAGGAGGAGGAGGAGAAGAATGTTGATATTAATGACAAGTATAGGCTTTCTTCTTCATTTTTAGTCAAAGCGTTGAAAATGGGGAGAGAGATGAGATGAGGAGGAGGAGAAGGACAGAGATTGCAGTTGGGAGATAAAGGTAAAGAGTGAGAAAGAGATTTTACTCTTGAATATTATTTTTGCATTCAAGTAGTCTTTTATCATTTTAGGTCACGTGCAACCTAGACAAATAACTGTGTATGCCACATACTGTGTTGTAAGCATTATTTATTAGCATCTGTAACCTCTAACCATTAGGTACTAGTAACACTTCCAAGTTGTGACAGCTAGAAATGTCTTTAGATTGGTGAATATTCCTATATAGCTCATAAAGTAACTAAAACTCAAATGGATTAAGAAACTTATTTGTGTTCACATAGCTATTGTTATGGTTTAAATATTATGTGTTCTGAAAAAGCTAATGTGTGAGGAAATGCAAGAAGGTTTAAGGGTGAAATGATGGTTTACAAAAGCTTTAACCTATTCAGTACATTAATTCCCTGATAGGGATTAATTCCTTGAGGGAAGGTAACTGAAGGCAGGCAGGGTGTGGTTAGAGAAGACGGATCACTGGGGCATGCCTTTAGGGTATATATTTTGTCTCTATGAGTAGGTAGTGTCTTTCTCTCTCTCTCTCTCTGTTTCTCTTTCTCTCTCTCTCTCTCTCTCTCTCTCTCTCTCTCTCTCTCTCTCTCTCTCTCTCTCTCTCTCTCTCTCTCTCTGCTTCCGCCTTGCTTTCCTCTGCCATACTCTTCTGTTATGATGTTCAGCGCCTCACGCAAGTCTCAAAAATGGAGCTTGATGTCTATGGATGGAGACCTCTGAAACTGTGGGTCCCAATGTTAACTTTTTCTCCTCTATGCTGGTCTTGTCAAGTCTTTTAGTCAGCAAAAAATCTGACTAAATCAGCAAGTAATCTGTATCTACCTGACTATGACTCTAATGGTCTAACAACTTTTATATACTTTTCTGCCTTTTCACCCATTGAGTACCTTTTAAGTTTCAAAATACTCACACTTATTACCGTTTTCTTATTCTTAGTTGCTCGTTGAAATAAGCAGTGTTCATTTTCTTTCCAAAGTGAGGTTTACTGCTGCATGAAGTGACTTAGAATATGAGTCGGAGGTGAAAACTTGCCCAAGAGACTCAAAGAAGGTGGCTAAAGAGAGTGATACTCTTTGAGACTCCAGAAATAAGGGTGTCCTGGATTATATCCAAGGAAAGTGCACTATGTGGAAGGACTATCATCATTCACAAATGAACAAACTATGACAGTATTGCAACAAGAAATAAAAGTGGTTTCAGGGTTGTCCTGGAAGTACAATTAATTATATCATGATAATTGATTGATACTATCCAGTCAATGTTAAGATTTTATTGAAAGACTGTTACCACGAAATGAATAAGAGTACTAAATTGTGAATAAAAAATTACTCTGACAATATTGTGGAGAGATTTGATTGGCAAAGGAGGAGATTTACCTAGGACAGAGAATAGATAGAGTTGGGAAAAGACTAACTACTGTATGATCATGATCCAATTTTGTAATTAAACCCAATGAAGGCAATAGATGTGTTCAAATAAGAGAGATGTTAATCACAGGGCTCTGCTACTATAGAACATTCACAAAGAGACAGTTTTTCATTTATCCTCCTCCCTTTTCCTTTCTGTCCTTCTCTCCCTTCTCCTACCTCACCCTTTTCTTCCTACCTGTTCTTCTTCTTCCTCTTCCTCCTTTTTCCAGGGACTTTGTGGGACCCTTTGTACAATCAAACTTTCCTTCAGAGGTAGTCAACAACATCCTTTTTGTACTTCTCCTTTAAATTTGCTACTTCAGGGCTTCTTTTCCTTTTCCCTAAATTTATTCCACATCCCAACAGTGAATTTAGCAAATTTCTGAATAGAACAAGAAGAACCCAAACAGTGTTGTTTTAGGGACATTAGAATTTTTTTTTATTCTTACCTCCATCTTTCATTTCCTGATCATAGTGTACTTTATCAACCTTAGCCATTTCATCAAATTTAGATTTGTCTTTCCCAGACTGTGCCTTCTAAGTGTGAGACTATTTCTTGAAAAGTACAGCAAAATTGGCAGAGACCTTTGGGTTTTTCTCCTAATGTTCTTTTCTGCACATCAACACAAAGAAAGAATAAGCAGACATGCCCTTTGGTTTCTTGGGATGACCTTTAACCATCCAGATTCTACTGCTTGCTGGTTTGGGCAATGTGCTGCATTACACACATTCCCCAGGATAGTTGTCCCCAAGAGAGCTGCCTCACATCAATAGTTTTGAGGAGAAAGTCAAGTTCAGAGAGATTTAAAAAATAAGATCTATTAGAAGTTAAGATCTGTAAGAGATTTTAATTTATTTAAAATCATAAAAGAAAGACAAGGATACAGTCATAGTTTTGGCATTGACCTGATTGGTAAAATAGGCCAAGAAATAGAAAGCCAAAAAAAGATTTTTTTCAAAAGCAGAAGGATTCTAGAAGGCATAGGGATTGAAGATAAATTGTCACCAGACCTCAGGATATCTTACCTATTTCATTTCAAAAAGTATTTATTGAATTGTTTCCCTAATTTAAAAAAAAAAAAAAAAAAACAGTTAAAAATACCCTGTTCTACAAATATGTATATATTTTACTAAATTTAGAATTGGTTATGCCTATATAATTTGCATTAGATTGGTCTAACTGAATTAAGTCCCATTTGTTTAACAGTTTATTTTCTCTAATTTTTGCATTTGAAAACTGAAATGCCCATTTTTGAGTGTGAAATTTTTGTTCTGTTTACATAGTGAATTCTTTTCTAAGATAAAGTCCATTGGTTAATTTACAGAATCAAAGTATGTGGCTATTTAATGTTTCTACTAGGTGTTGTTTTCTTTCTTTCCTAAAAGACTTTACTAAAGTATTTTCATACAAGCAATATTTATGTATATCAACTGACTTTCCAACCTGTAAAACATTAACATAATTACTTACCACTGTCAAAGTAATGTGCCAATAAATTTATACATAGTCTTTATATACTTTTGAATGTATTGCATTCGTTCTAGAGTTGAACATAATTCCCATACATTCTTAAAATATTTGTAGTTTTTCAAAGTTACATTGCCTAACTAAACTTTTGTGAAAATATCTGTCAAATGGATAATAGTCATTAAATTAATGCTTTGAAACATTTATAAATTGTTTATTAATACTTTAATATCCTTAAGACATTAATTTTAAAAGTACATATAATTTATTTAGGAGACATTTTAATTAAAAAAGTTTTAAAATAGCAAAGTAAATTTTCAAAAATATTGTTATGCCACTTATATGTATAGAATATAAAATATATATGTATGAAATAGACCAGTTAATGAAAGCTCTCAACAATAGAGAAAAGAAGTTGATATTTAAACTGAAGCCAGAATAACTCATTTTGTGAAAGAGAAAGAGAGAGAGAGAAAGACAACCAAAAACATTTCATATTTGATGCCTTCTTTCCTGGCCTTCTTATGGAAGACCTTAAAGATAGAGTGAAAAAGTTACCTCTTAGTTACAGAAAACAAGTTACAAATTCTAGATACACCATTTCCCCAGCCTACTTTTCTTTCTTTGTTTTCCAAGGACATACACTTAGAAATGAGTTTATCTTTCTTTGGTTTCATTGGAAGAAAATCACAATTTTATTTTAAAAGGTTATAGGAAAAATTCAGCATTAGGAAGGAAAATATAAATTTAATAAGCATATTTCATTATTTAACTTGATCACTATATTTATCAAGATTAAGTAGAATTTCATTAACATCAATTTTAAGACTATACTGACAAACTTATCCATTTTGGGGGCAAAATATACTGGGTTCTAGAATACTGGACAGACCCAATTCTTCTTTCTTTTTTCCCAGTACTGGAGATTGAACCCAGTACCACTGTATCTCTGAGTTTTATTTCCAGCCCTTTATATTATTTTTATTTTTAAGATAAAATCTCAGTAAGTTGCAAAAGCTGACCTCAAACTTGCCATCCACTTGCCTTAGCTTCTGGAGTAGCTGGAATTACAGGTCTGCACCACCATGTCCAGTGACCCAATCCTGACTAGAGGAGTCAAGTCGATATTATGAACCTAAGGCAGCAGTTAAAGACCTGAATGTAGACTTGAAACAACACGCATGTGCACACCAATTTTAAACATCCAAACGGAAAATGTAAATACATCACAACACACCAAAAGAAGATACATTTCAAATCAAAAACATTTCAAAGGACATATCAGTTAAGTACACCCAGCCCCAAAGAGAAATGCAGAAAGATATATATAAAACAAGATCAGAAAATGTCAAGAGACAAATAGATGTAGAAGAATTTAAAATACTTCCACAAAGGTAATCATGGTGTACCCTAGAGGGAGAAGTTTACATACTGTTTATTCATCTTACAAATAATTGTTGTTAGACAGTTTATAAATGAGCTATAAAATTAGTTGAGCCAAATGATAGGTTAAAGAGCATCAGTCAAGATATGTAAGGGAAATCAAATAAAGAATGGGTTTTAAGAAGGAGGCAGAATATTTGTCTGTTTAATAAAATGAATAAATAATTCTGGTGAAATTCCAGGATGTAGTTTCACAAAAGTTGCTTGATACTCTGGAGAATATAGTATTGGGAAATTTGGATCTCTATTTTAGAAGACCCTGAAAAGTTTCAGAAAAATCATTTTTATCTCCATAATTCTGGATATAACTAATAGTAACTCCTATGATTTCCTTCAGTTACTATATGGGCTAAAGTAAATCCTTACTTCAGTAGTCAAAAAAAAGAATTTCTGGAAGACAGAATCTTTAGGAAATATGAATTAGTGAATAACTCCATTCCCCCTTCTATGACTACACTGTTTTCTCTGATATATATATACAAATTGTACAAATTGTGGTGAAAAAAAATCTCTTTGACTTTGTGGGCTAAGAAAAAGACAAGCAAGAGTTAGAAATATAGATTCATTAACTATTCTTGTGAAAGAATTTTTGTTTACACATTCAACATGTTTCAGGCAATAGCAGCCAGTGTACTTGAAAAGATTTTATTACTATGCTCCTAAAGGTAAATTTCAATATAATATAGAAATCTAAAGAGTAACTGTTTCTTCACAGGTGACACCAGACTGAATTTTCCATTTGTAATTCAAACTAAAACAGAGTGCTTACGTTATTTTAGGAAACTACCAAAATATCTTATAAAGAAAGTAAATATGGATACCATAATGTTATAAAAACAAGGCAATATTTTATTGGCTTTATGCCTTATTGAGACTTCTGACAACCTGATATATTATAATAAAAAGATGTTTTCAAAATTATACTGGAGTTGTAATGTGATTAATAGGTTAAAAAAGAATGTGCTTTTATGTACATCATTTATTGTATCATTTTATTTACTTTGATAAGTAATTTATAGTGTTGGTCTTTGACCTTTAATTTGGTCCAAATAATTGTATAGATCATTTATAAATTATCTAATAATCTTTAGAACTTTACTTTTAAACTGAATAAATAATATGTAAAAATTTCTCCCCATCAGTAAAAATTTCTCCCCATAATTGCTCTTGTGGAAGTAATATAAATTCTTGATCATCTTTTCATCTAGTTTTTTGTTTCTTTTCTTTTTTTTTCTTTTTTTCTTTTTTTTAACCAGGCATTGAACCCAGGGGCACTTAACTACTGAGCTACATCCCTAGTTCTTTCAATTAAAAAAAAATTTTTTTTTTGACAATGTCTCACTGCTTAGGGCCTCCCTAAGATGTTAAGGCTAGCTTTGAACTTGTGATCATCCTGCCTTAGCATCCTGACCTGCTGGGATTACAGGTTTGTGCTATCGCTACCATGCCTAGGTGCCTGGCTCTTCTTTATGTCTTGATATTTGTTGATTTTTCTCTTCTGAGTTCTGGGTATTTGGTTAATGTAATTTTTGTTTTCTACTTATTACATGTAGAGTACACCAGGGAAAATATTTTGATCCTCCCTTAGTTACACTCTTTTTCTTCATTAATTTATGTACATCCACAGGTTTTTATTTTTTTAATTATCATCACACTTCTCTATGTATCTCTGTATACCTGTGGTTACTTTAGCATCCCACCTTTTGTGGCATTTTTGGATATCTATTCTGAGATAATTCACTAACATTAAAACATAATACATAATACAGCCAAAACTGAGCTCATTATTCATTTTCATGAGGTATTTCTTATAAGACATAGTAGTTGTACATCTTTACAGGATATATTGTGGTAATACAATACATGTATACAATGTGTAAAAAGCATTTTCAAATCTTCAATTATTAATCATTTTATGTGTTGGTACTTTCACATTCTTCTTTTATGGTCATTTTGAAGTATATTATAGATTGTTTTAACCAGGAGTTACCCTACTTTTCTAAAGAAGAACCAGAAATGATTCCTCCATTCTGTTTGGTGCTCCTTATTGAATTTTTTCACTCTTTCTTCTCCCTGCATTTCCCAATCTCTAGATTACTATTCATTCCATTTTTCTTCAAGACTGACTTAATTGACTCTACAAATGAATGAGTACATGTGGTATTTGTCTTGCTATGTCTGACTTATTTTACTTATCTCCAGGTTCATCCATGTGCTGCAAATGACAGGATTTCATTTTTTTTTTTTTTTAAGACTTCAGGTTTTTAGAGCAGAGGTAGATTCATGGCAAAATTGAGAGGAAAGTATAGATATCTTTTCTATTCCTTCCCAATACATGCATAGCTTCCCTTATTACCAACATCTCCTCCAGAGTCATGTATTTGTTATGACTGATGAACCTACGTTGACACAGAATCGCCTAAAGATTTTGTTTTATGTTATGGTGTTCCATATTCTTTGAGTTTGAACAAGAGTATAATGACACATATCCACCAGATAGTGTCGTGTAAATAGTTTCGCCATACTAAAAATCCTCTTTTCTTAACTTTTCCGTCCCTCCCTTCTTGTAATCTCTGTCCACTGTGATCATTTTCCTGTCTCCAAATGTTTTCCTTTATCAGACATCATATGGTTGGAGTCATTCTATATGCTCCCTTTTGAGCTTCTCTTCATATTCGTTTAAATTTCTGCTATGGCTTTTCATGAATCACTAGAGTTAAATAATATTTAATTTGAGAGTTAAATAATATTCCATTGTTGTAATGCAGCAATTTATCCATTTACCTATGGAGGACAACTTTGATGCTTCTAAGTTTTGGGTATTATGAATAAAACTGCTGTAAACATCTGCTTATGTATTCTTAGTGTGGCCAATTTGCTTATTTTTTATTTGGTGCGTTTTAATTATACAGATGCTGAGTTTCATCATGGCTTATTGGTATCATGTAATTTGATCAATTTCATAACAAAAACCTCCACTAACCACCCCCTCCTCTTTTCCCCTGAGCCCCTTCATCTACCCTATTAGTATTGCTTCTACTTTCATAATGCTCTTTTTTTCCATCCCTTCTTTTCCCATTAGGTTCCATAGAGGAGAGAAAACATATGGTACTTGTCTTTCTGAGTCTGGTTTATTTCGATTAATACAATGCTCTCCAGTTCCATTCATTTTTCTGCAGATGACATAATTTATTCTCCTTTATGGATGAATGAAGCTTCATCATTCATTTATATCACATTTTCTTTACCACTAATCTGTTGATGGATACCCAGACTGATTCCCTGTCTTGGACATTGTGACTTGTGCTGTCATTAACATGTGTCTCTAAAGTATGCTGACTTTAATTCTTTTGGATAAATAGTAAAAGTGATATAGCTGGGTCAAGTAGTGGTTCTATATTTAGTTTTTTGAGTTCTCCATACTGATTTCCATACTGACTGCACTAATTTACATTCCCACCAAGAGTGCATGAAAGTTTGTGTTTTTCCCCCCACATCCTCACTAGCATCTTTATTTGTATTCTTGATGACTGCCATTCTGATTAGAGTGGGATGGAATTTCAGTGCCATTTTCATTTGTACTTCCCTGATGACTAAACATGTTGAACATTTTTATACAGTTCGCTGGCCATTTGTACTTCTTTTCTTGAGAAGTGTCTGTTTAGTTCACTTGCCCATTTATTGGTTGGCACATTTGCTATTTAAATGTTGAGAATTTGCATATTATCCTGGATAATATTCAACATTTTGGAAAATATTCTAAATATTAATCCTCTGTACGAAGAGTAGCTGACAAAGATTTTCAGCCAATCTATCTCTTTATACTTTTTTTTGTTGTTGGGCAGAAGTTTTTTTTTTTTTTTTTTAAATTGGTACATTATAATTATACATAATAGTGGCTTACCTGTTACATACTCATACAGTCACATAACAATTTATTCAATTTCATTCCCCAGAACCTTCTTCTTCCCTTCCCTGCTCACTCCCTGGTCTCCTTCTACTGTACTGGGATCCTTTCTATTTTTATGAAAATCTTCCTCTTTTTTCCTTATTTCTTTCTAGCCATAGGAGTTTTTAAATTTCGTGTATATTTTTGGCATTTTTTCATAATTCAGATGACTGTACCTATGTGAGTTTGTCTCTTGTTTTTTCTACCTATTTCATTGGTCTACGTGTCTTTTTTTGATACTGTTTAGTTACTACTTTTCTAGTGTACTGTAAATTAGGTATTGTAATGTTCCAGATTTTCTCTTTCATTCAAAATTGCTTTGGCTATTCTGGGTCCTTTGTTCTTCCATATGAATTTTAGAATTGTTTTCCTAGTTTTGAGACAATACCATTGATATTTTGAAAAATATTGCCTTGAAATTATAGATCACTTGAGATAGTATGGCAATTTTAACAATGTTAATTCTATCAATGAGCATAGGCACTCTGTCAATCTTCTAGAGTTTTCTTTCAATTTCTTCTTTCACTATTCTGTAATTTTCATTATAGAGTTCTTCTGCTTTCTTATATTTTTCCCAAGGTATTTTATTTCTTTTGAAGCTCTTATGAATAGAAGGGTTTTCCTGGTTTCTCAACAGTCATCATTGATGTGTAGAAAAAACATTCATTTTGTATGCTTATTTTATATCCTGCTAGACTATTGAATTTGTTTAATCATTCTAGAAATTTCCCGGTGGAAAATTTAGGAGTATTTTAAGGATAGGATCACATCATTTGCATGTCAGTATAATTTGATATCTTTCATTCTTTTTTATGTCCCTTTTATTTCCCTTGTTAAATTGTTCTGGCTTCATATTAAAGTACTACATTGAATAGGAGTTGTGAAAAAGAGACATCCTTGTCTTGTTCCTGACTTTTTTTTTTCATGTTTGTTTGGGTTTGTCATAGATAGCCTTTATAGTAAATTCTTTCTATCCCATAATTCTTCAGGGTTTTTATGAACAGGTGACAAATATTGTCAAAGGCTCCTTTTTTCGTGTATCGAAATAATCATCTTATTTTTGTCTTTGTTTCTCTTAATGTGGTATATTATGTTTCTTGAGTTGTGAATGTTAAACCGTTCTTGCATCTTCAGGATGAAACCAAATTGCTTATGGTATATGATAGCAATAATTGTTACCATAATGATTATTATGGTGTTGAATTTGATTTGATAATATTTTATTAGAGATTTTTACATCTACAATCATCAAGAATTTTTTTCTGTAGTTTATTCATAAAGTGTCCTTACCCAGTTTGGGTAGGCTTTAATTATCTTTAATGGTTAAAGAGGTTTTCATTGTGTAAATGTACCTCATTTTCTTTATCTATTCACCCACTAATGGGCAATTAGGTTGATCCCATTTTTTAGATATTGTGAACAGTGTTTCAATAAACATGGCAGTGCAAGTATCTTTTTGGTATAATTTCATCTCCTTTGGACATATACCCAGTAGTGGAATTGGTGTATCAAATAATAATTTTATTTTTTAGCTGTTTTTATTTTAGAAGTCTTGAATATTTTTCTGAATTTCTGTATTAATATACATTCCCACTAACAGTGTATAAGAGAACTCTTTTCTCCACATTCTTGCCAGCATACTTATTTTTTGCATGTTTAATGCAAATTTAAACATTTTAACTATAGCTTTTTAAACTATAGTGAGATTATTTCTTATGGTTTTGAGTTACATTTCCCTGATTAATGAAATGGATCATTTTTTTCCATGTAATTTTCATGAGATTTTTTTTTTAATTCTGAATATCAATTCGTTTTTGGATGAATATTTTGCAAATACTATCTCCCCTTCTCTAGGTATCTCTGAACCTTTGTTGTTCAGGAGCTTCTTAGTTTGATATAATCCTATCTGTCTCTTTAGTTGACTGTACCTTGTGGTTCCATGTAAAAAGTCATTGCATACACCAATTTCTTCAACTTTCTCCTGTTTTCATGCAGCAATTTTTTGGTTTAAGATTTTACATGCTAAGTGAGATAAGCCAATCTCAAAAAGCCAAAGGACGAATGATATCGCTAATAAGTGGAGGATGACACATAATGGGGGGGAGGGAAGGGTTAGTGTTAGGGTTAGAGTTAGGGTTAGGGAGGGGGGCAAGTATGGAGGAAGGAAGTACTGTATAGAGGGTAAAGAGGGGTGGGAGGGGTGGGGGGAAGGGAAAAAATAACAGAATGAATCAAACAACATTACTCTATGTAAATTTATGATTTCACAAATGGTATGCCTTTACGCCATGTACAAACAGAAACAACATGTATCCCATTTGTTTACAATAAAAAAATAAAATAAAAATAAAAATAAAAGGTTTTACTTTTAAGCTTTTCATACACTTTGATTTGATTTTTCTTATTTTTGTGTGAGAGGAAAGGATCTGGTTTCATTCATCAGCATACATCTAGCCCATTTTGCCAACATCAATTTTTAAAGACACTATATTTTCTTCACTGTATATTTTTGACAACTTTGTCAAAAATCAGTTGGCTGTAGAGATTAATATATGGGTACTCTATTCTGTTCCATTATCTATAGGTCAGTTTTAATGCAGGTACCATGAGTTACTATTGCTTTGTAGTATGGTTTGAAGTGTGGTATTATGATGTTTTCAGAATTGGTTTTTGTTGTACTTATTGTTTTGTTGTTGTTGTTGATCCAAAGGATCACTTTGGATATTCTGAGTCTTGGGACATAGGTATGTTGTTACTTTTTCTTTTGTGTGCTCACTTGCTCTCTCTTTAGTGGTTGTATCTTTGCCTGGTTATGTTTTCAGGGAAATGCAGGCCCAACAAAATGAGCTTGGCAGAGTTCCTTGCATTTCAGTTTTTTTTTAAAAGATTAAGAATAATTGGAATTAGTTCTTTAAATGTTTTGTAGAATTCAGTTGTAAATGTACCATGTTCTAGAATTTTCTTAGGTGGGAGAATCTAATTAGAGCTTCAGAATCATTATTCATTATTGTTCTCTACAGATTTTCTATGTTTTCTTGATTCAATTTTGGTAGATTGTTTATGGTTAAGGATTTGTTAATTTCTTCTGGTTTTCCATTTTTTTAAGAATATAAGTATTCATAGTAGTTTCTTTTGATCTTTTTTTATTTCTGTAGTATCTCTTGCAATGTCTATTTTCTTGTACCAAGTATATTTATTTGGATCTTCCCTCTTTTTTCTTAGTTTCTCTAGATAAAAATTTGTCTTTTCTTAATCCTTTGAAGAAAAACCAACTCCTTTCATTGATCTTTTGTTTTGGGGGTATTTTTTTCTTTTAGTTTCAATTTTGTTTGTTTTTTTCTTATTCTTATTTCTTTCTGTGTACTAATTTTGGTTTGTTTTTGCTTTTATAAACCTTTGAGTTTTATTGTTAGGTTGCTTTCTTTTTTCTGTCCTTCTTTCATTTTCTTTTCTTTCTTTTATTTTAATGTATGCTTTTATTGCTATAAATAATAAAGGGAGGGGTGCTTCCCTCTCCCTCTCCATTCCGTTTGTGCAGATTTTGGTAGGTCAGGCTGTAATTTTCATTTGTTTCTGTGATTTTTACTTTCCTTTTAAATTTACTTATTATCTATCGAACATGTAGTCATATGTTTGCCATGCATAGAGTACTTCAATTAAGCCATCTTAGCTTCAACTCCCTCTCATTCATACTTTTAAAATAATTCCACTCTGATTTGTTGCAGTATCTTCCTAACTTTCCTCCTACCTTCAGCTTGGCACCAAACATGCAGTAATAATAACAACTTCTTAATTTAATCTAGGGTTCAACTCTAGACTAAGTGCTACATTTGTGCCATGCAAAAATTCATCCTGTTACACTTCTGCACAGCTTTGATGATAAAACTCCTTTGCTTGAAACTGACCTATTAGTACATATGTTAAAAATGAAGTCAGTAGCAGAAGGTCTCCTAATCCTGTGACATAATTTGAACTTTTCCATCATTATCCACTGTTCATGTCTAAAGAGATCATTTGTTTATCTCTAAGCATGATCACCCATAACCTAATACATACCCTTTTATTTTGCTCCTTTTATACCTATGACAAAGATAACTATAACCAGTATTTGCATTTTGTAGAAATACAAATGCTTAAATCCTGTAACATGAAATACTATTTTGTTATAGATAAGAAGATATAAAAGTGGACTTAACATATATTTAAGCATTATTAAATATGATAGCCATTTTTTTAATTTTTACAGACTATTTTGATTCATTGTACACAAATTAGGAGCAACTTTTTGTTTCTATGGCTGTACACCATGTAGATTCACACCATTCGTGTAATCATACATGTACATAGGATGATGATGTCTCTCTCATTACACCATCTTTCACACCCCTATCTCTCCCCACTCTCAGTTCCCTCTACTAATCCAAAGTTCTTCCACTCTTCTATTACCCCAAGCCCCATTATGTATCATCATCCACTTATCAGAGAAAAGATTTGGCCTTTGGTTTTTTGGGATTGGCTTATTTCACTTAGCATGATATGCTTCAATTCTATATGATAGCCAAATCAATCAAATCAGATTATGAAGTTAACACTGACATTTAGTCAAAAGAATATTTTGTTATCTATAGAGAATCGATGATACATACCTTCTTGACTCATCCATAGTTTGAACTATAAAAAAAGTAAATTTGTGGATTCTCCAGTTCAGAAAACAAAAAGGGACAAGCATGCAGGCCTTTTATGTTCTTTATAATTACTTTTGTTCTCCCAGTGACTCTTAATGATTATTCTTTTCTAAAATCAAGACATTGTCTGATTTTAGTAATGATGTTGTTTTTGCTTTAAAGTTGAAATTATAATAGAAAATAGTGAACTTATTTTATTATGCAAAAACTATTAATCACACAATAATTATGGGGTGAAACTCTTTCATATTTACTGACAAATTAAATAATTGTTTATTTCCCTATTTATCATATTCTGTTTTTTAACTACAAAAAGCAAAGGTGATATACCATTACTTTAAAAAGGAATTTATTTTATAAGATTATCAAAGATACTTTATCTGTGCATAATTAAATGGATTAGCTTAAGTGTTTTTGTGAAGTTTATTTATCATGTTGGAATTTGCATAAAAATTCATTCACTTAGAGAGCTAATTTCATTTCAATATTATAGTTCCTCCCAAAGCTGGAAATGGAATTCCGAGTATGCTATGTCAATTTTACCAGGTGAGGAAAGACTAATGATTCTAGATTACTTTCGGCAGAATGGAATGGACTAAATTTGCATCAAGGGAGAAATTATTTCTTAGCCACAGACACATGCATTGATCAGATTGTCTGTAAGTAGTAGATTCTATGTATTTATATTTTTTATTTCCATCTTTCTGTCAACTATTATTATACCACATTTATCATTATAGAGTTGAATTGATAATGCAACTTCTAAGGACTGCTTAAAATGAGTTGAAGTTTACCCACTAAATTCTTTAGCTGCTACTCTATCAAAGTACAAAAAGATGTCCAATTTTAACCATAAAAAATACAATGCTATCTGAATTTCTTTTTACTCAAAATTGGCCTGTTGATTTTTTTGCACCATGTTTGAATGAAAATCAATATCTCAATAATTTTTCCAATTTCAGTGATGTCACCTATCTACATTTAGGATTTCTAACAAGAAAAGAAGATTGAATACACTCAAGTGGGACTATTTAAGGGGATAACATCAACATAGTAATTTGGAAAATATAAAAAAAACACCATGAGTAAAGATTTGAAGTGACACTTAAGCATGTTCATTTGTATATTGACTGAGGTATTAGTTTTTGTGGATGACCATATGTTGGGTGTTTGTGTATAGCAATACATGTTGAATATTTTTTCCAAGATTTCTTGGGCTATGAAATGAGTACTTTTATTGTGAATGTACAACAAGGCATTTTCTATTGTAATACTTTGTTCATCAGTTCTTGTAGTAAGGACCATGAAAATACAGTTATGATATATTCTGTGAAGAAAGTGAAAGCAAATACATATAAAGATGTTAAATACTCCTTTCTTAGAGATTCAGTGGATGAAAGTAAATGAAGAAATTGGAAAATATATTAGAGGCTTAAAGAAATGTTTATAAAATTAGGACATAGATATAACTCAATAAAATACAACGTTCTAAGGGTAATTTGGTGGTAAAAATATATGGATCAAATAGGAAAGATCAAAGGATGAGATGGCATTTATAGTTTTGTAAGTTATCATTTATTTAAACAATAAGAATGATAACATATGAGTAGATAGATACATTTCTGCTGCAGGCATAAGAGTACCAAACTAAGGCTTGATTTTTGATAGATTGCTATGGAAATTACAAACAGTATCATCCACTAAAGATCTAGAAAGCAGCATTAAGAGACCTGCCTTGAGAGAATAGAAATAGAAGAAGGACCTGGCAGTAACACAGAAGAAATCTAGCAAACAACCATCTGAATGGAGATGGGAAACCACAAATTGGCGAAGTCACTCTTTAAAACTTTCATGAGATTTTTTCTCCACCAAATAGTCAACTATTTCCATAAGCATAGAGAATATAAGATACATAAATGCATTAAAGCATGAAATCTTTAAAGAATTTATGGCTGAAGAGAGAGTTGAAGAAAATTCATAAAGATAGGTATTTTTCTTTGTTTAACCTTCTTTCTTCATTTGATCAGCAATTTCTAACCCAGTACATGCTTGATAAGTGTTTGATGACTACATAATAAATCACAGAACCTCAAAATGGCTCTTTAAAAAATGACACTTTGATGCTATGTAGACCTCCCCAAGAAAAATCATTATTTCATTTACAATTAAAAATATCAATATTTCTCTTGGAATATATCTTTGAAAACTGAAAACTTCTTCACTGTGATGTTCTTCACTGTGACATCCACATATTTGCCCAACTCCATGTCTTTCATTATGCTGCTTCTTACAAGTTCAAGATAAACAAATTAAGCCTGAGTCATCTCTAAAGGCAATGCAATTTTCTTTGTTAGAATCATTCCATTCTCCAAATGGAAATAAGCTCACTGTTCCCTCAGCTTCAACATGGTTTGTCTATACTGTCCTCAGTAATTAGTATCTGGTAGCATGTATGAGGCCTAGACTTCATAACCAGCACTAAAAATAAAATTAGTATTGTTATTAAAGACATGTAGTTTATTTATTGGGTGTATATTTATTCCTATAATACTATAGCCTTTTTAATGACATGATGCATATAAACATTTGAAAACAAACATAAATCAAACAATTTAAAAAATATTTTAGTTTTACTCTGTTGAGTCTTATTGATTTTTCAAATATAAATGCTATTTCTTTAATGTCTTCTCTTTCCCTCCGTTGAACCACCCACTTAATTTCAGCCAAAATTATACATACTTTTATAATTTGGGAAAAATATCCATTAACTTAAATAGCATTGAATTTTGAGGTGTACATTTTACCAATCTAAGTAAGAAAGTTAAATATGTTATTAAATTAACTCTACTACACTATATTAAATTCCCTATAAAATTATAAGGTTACTAAATTCACAGGAAAAAACAGCAAATAATTAAACAATTTTCAAAGAAGTTGAATGTTTTTACATTTTCCATAAATTTCAAATATATTCCTAGGACTACACATTCCTATATATCCTATGTTTTTTGACATTGATATAATGAATAATTAGGAACAGATTTCTGTGAGTTTCTGTGAATTTTCAACTTAACTGTATATTTTATAGCAAATGTGATTCAGTACTCTGATTGCAAACAAGCACACTGACATTATATTGAAATAAATGAGTCTGTTTCATGCTCAAAGGAGAGGTTTATTTTGTTTCCATGTACTCCTTATGGACTTGAATATACAATTTGCTTCTATTGTGAAATTTCAAGGGAATACAGACTAGCTCTGAATGTATCAGTTAGAAAGCTTTCCAAAGATAGCTTATGGCAATGTTGCCCTATGTTTACATAGCCTAGAACATAAAACTTTGCTAATCTTCATCTTTATATTTATTGCAATATAATTAATTTACCCTAAATAGCACCATTAGCGTTTAATCAGACTCTCTTCTCTTTAATATTACCATCTTGAGTCACATTTCTGAGAACATTCTCAATCTTTGTTTCCAAACTGTAGAACTTTGCAGCAACACAGCTAGGGAAAAAAAATATTGGATTCAATTCTACTCCTCAGAAGAAAAGTGCAGATTGGCCGAGACAATATTGCTATTTACATGTTTGTGAGCATCATGCTTAGGTTTAGAAAAATAGCTCTTTAAATATCATTAAAATAACATTTTAAGTTTCAGCAATTTTTCTGTATATGCCTATATGATTAGTGTAATACACATTCCATTTTTATGATATGGTTTATGTAGTACATTATATAATATATATTTATTCAAACACTTCATTTATTCACTCCTTCATTCTAATGAAAGAGCCATAGTTTATGCAGTAACTTAACCTTCATTTTTTCTAAATAATTCTTATTAGAGTCATTCTCTCTTACTAGAGAAGTGCATCCTTATCTACAAAATTGTTTTTGTTCAGATAACAGAAATCCCTGTGGATAATTAAAAGTTCCCATTACTTGATAATGTAATCCTATCTTTTGTTGTCTTAGACCATACCAGAGCCATGCATTCAATCATTCCCAATGAATGTGAACACTTACCATAAAAATCCATGTCAAGAGAATTGACATGTAGGGACTCTCCAGTAGTCAGTTCACAGCACTCATCTACAGAACTGAGTTTACTCCTGAGAAATAGAAAATCCAGGTGGTCCATTTTCAAAATACAGTATTTAGCTTTAAATGTAAAGTGACTTAGAATATAAGAAAGGAAGCTTGAGGGGAGAGCAGAATGGAAAGTTACAAGTAGATAATTTGGAGTGTAAAAATTCACAGCCCCTTGACCATCAGGGAGTGAGAAGGAAGGGGGGTCCACCAGACCAAGAGAGATTAAACTGTGCATGTGCCAGAAGGCACTCAACTGAGAGGGACTTTCTCTCTAGAAGAAAACAAAGGGAGGTGAAGACAACTAAAAGTTATATTTATTTAAATAACCCAATAGAAAATAGCAAAGTTGGCCCCAATCAATGAGTAATGGTCAAGTACCCTCTTTCTTTAATAGCTATTCTTGCCAAAGATTGTGAGGTCCGCCCCACCCAATGGACAATGACCAGTACTCTTGTGTAAGGGATAAAAGTGGAGCAGACTGCCTACTCAGCACCTCTGCTTTGGGTTTTGATTGCAGTACGCCCTTCTGTCGGTAGAAGTAAAATACTTGCCTTGCAGACAGAGAGGATTAGTCTCCAAGTGTTTATTTTGACTCCTAAGCTGCCCAGGATCCCCAATATTTCTAACACTATCCTGTGCAAACAATCTCTATGCCAAGGGATGAGACTGTTTCAAAGACTCACTCCACAACAGAGCCCCTTCTAAGGACAAAATATCTTCTATGGATCAATGGTTCTTCTCAACTGGAAAGTGGATATTAGTCTTTTTTTTTTTTCTTCACACAATGAAGTGTAACTGACCACTTGATCCTGATTTACTCTTATCCCACCAGTCCTCTCTGGACTCCCATAGCAGGCTCTTCTCTCTCTTGCTAGCCAGCCCTACTCTCGTGCAACTGTGAGTTTCAGAGTAAGCTTGCATTTAACTTCAATAATATTACTACAGGTTATTATATACACACATAAACATACTTTTTATGATAGTTATTTTTATTATGTACTATCTTGTTAGATGGACTACTTTATTCAACCCTTAAATTGAATCTGTAAAATAAATATTAATTCTTTTATTGTATGAGCAAAATGAGTCTCACTCTGTGGTTCCTAATGTCTCATAGCCAAAATCCAGAGAGTCTATTTAATGCCAGTGTCCTAATGCTCTCCTCCTTGTTGCCTGTCAGAACATTTTAACATAGATGCACATTAAAATTCAGAAGGATACTTCAAGTCAATAATCAGAATAAAGATAAGTAAAAATACATACCCAGGAAAATTATGTCTCCTTGCCCATATTTTTAATACCAAACAATTCAAAGTATAAAAATTTTATTAAACAGGCATGTATACACAAACAAAAATGACTAATAAGTAATTAAGGAAAATTAAAACACTTTCCTTCTTAAAAGTGAATGTGCATTTTTTTAAAAAAGTCAATTCACATTTATCTACATGATTAAAGTTTTCATTGCAATTTCCCTCAAAGTGAATTACGTTTTACTGATACTGTTGTTAGAAAATAGATAAGCTAGACAAAATAAGATACAAGTAATTTGATAGAGTTCTTCAGGAGAACTATTGAGAAACAAAATTTTCTCAAATAAATAGTATAATATATAAATGATGCAAATATGAGGAAAGAACAAGGTAAGGAATTTTTAATTTCATCATTGTTTATTCTAAAAGATAGTAAGCATATACTTTTTATTTGTTTGTTTTTCAGGGTTTTGTTTGCTTGGTTGAGAGGCTGGGGAGATAGCTCAGTCGGTAGAGTTCTTGCTTTGTAAGCACAAGGCCCTGGGTTTAATCCCCAGCACCCAAAAAAAAATAAAAAGAACTTGTTTGCTTGGTTGGTTTTAAAGCAAATTCCATTACCTTCAAATGAGTTACTTTAGGTCCTTTAGGACCTAAATCTTTTTCCTTTAGAATTTCTTTCCATAATTTCAAATACATGTACAAGTTATACCTTCCTGTATTCAAAGTATATATTAATTGAGTAGTTTGAAAGGTTGAATGTGAATTTACCAATCTCATTTAGTAAGATGAGAAACCATGATGACTGTTAAACTAACACTATTCTTGGATATGTCTGGATGATGACATGAATTAATCAATATATAATAAAATTTCTGTTAATGTTAGGACTAAACAAATTGATCAACTGTAAGAATTAATACTAGTAAAATCAAAATACAATTGTTAAAATTAAATGCACTGAAAAATTGTATTCTGTGTGTGTATGTGTGTGTGTATGTGTGGGTGTGTGTGTGTGTATAAGAGAGAGCGGGGGGGCGGAGAGAGACAGAGATGGAAGGACAGAGAGAAAAATCAAATTTTAATTTTTGGTATTTTACTATAGTATTTAAGCAAAAGATTAAATTCTAAAATAAAATTCTTAAATTAAGCAAAAACATGAAAGCATCTTTAATTTTGGTAACTTTGAGGGAAGCCAAAGCTATAAATAACATAAAAAGGAATATATAATTCTCAATTAATAGAGGGAATCCATATTAATATCACATTTATTTTCTAACTATAAAATTTATGCTAACATTATATATTCTAATGTTTACATAAACATTCAGAAATAAATTATTTCAGACATGAAACAATATCACAAAAATATAATAAACTAATAAATTATATAGACTGATAGTATCTGTATGTGTATATGAATATGCATATATGTGAATGTGTGAGCATATATGCGAAAACCTTTTGTTTCATTTTAGCCATCTATCACTAGGAAAGATGTACCCAGTTTCCCAAATTGCTCATGATTGTGTACAGCTGTTTGCATGGTCCGTAGTCAACCAAACATAATCAAAGATCCTCTACTCTGAACATTTGAAAAGTGGCACTATACAAACTAGTGCAGACAATGGGAGAAACTCATAACTAGACTGTTGTAGAAGTTTTCTCCATAAATAGCTTCTTCACTTCTATGTATTTCATTTGAAAATAATAATGTAAAAATCATCTGTGTTGTTAAGATATCACCTACCAATTCTCCATTCTCTCAGGTATTAGTTAATAATCCTGAGGAAAGAATTTAAGTTTTAAGTTTTAATGTTTTCCGTGTGTAGATAACAGGAATGATATGTACAGTAGATCAGATTCTGATTAAATTATTTGTGCCCTTGTTGGTATGGATAAACTTACCCAAATTCACTTGCTCTCCTGCACATATATGCAAATTTCTTACTTTCTTTGCTTACCATCATCTTAGTTCTTTTGATATTAATGAAGAGGTCATAGCTTTCTTTTGGTAGGTTATCCTAGAAGCTCTATCAGTTAATGGAGATCTGTGAGTTATGCGGTGTGCAATCAGCCCCCTCTTAGACTTAGACAACACTTCCTTCTGTCACTTGTAAGGACTGACTCCAATTCCATAGCCTTCCAGAAATCCGTGGGCCAGACATGTGATTCTCCTCCACTAGGATGAGTATGGCTGGGTTACCTTCTCTGGTCATAAATGGCCATAACACATACACATGCACACATACTCTTTGTGAAAGACAGTTCAACTATGTTAAAAATAATTTTGTGTTGCTTTATCACATTGAATTAATACTGTACTAATTAGGGTAGTTGATGCTCTCAGAATTTATAATAGCCCATAGAGTACCCCTTCCCTTCAGACACTGCAATTTTCATTCAATCTTGCTATCTTAAAAACACTATTATCAATCTGTCTAAATAGTAACTTTTACAATTTTATGTCTAAAAACTCCAGAAACCATATCATTCTTTTCCCTCAGATACAGACTACTTATTCTGTGTTTGAAACCAGTGATGAGACATATAGTATTGTTGGAGCTAAGAGTTTGCATGCTGAAAGATACTGATAATCACAGCCCTAATTTTGATAATCCAGATTGTCAGCAGACATTCCAGGGTTTAAATAACTGTATCATCTCATGTAAAATTGACTTTTATGATCTCAATGATATCAAACAATTCAATTTTAGCAGGACAAAAAAGTACTTCTTTGTAAAACACAGAAAATTATTTCCTTGATTTTTATCATAATAAATGTTGAGGATCTTTCTTTGCCTTTGATAATCTATGATAGCAGTGGTGATATCAAAGGAAATAGAGATAATTTCATGATCGATAAATGAGGAAATTTCTAGAAGATTATAGATTATATAGGTTAAATGTCAGTATGCCGACAATCATTAAAAACATTGAGATAGTATTTCACAGCATTAAAGTTGTATTTGTTTAGTATTCATTTCTCTAACATTTTAATATTATTTATATGAAAGCTTATGCAAATTTTATCTTGTATCATTAAATAGTTCCTTTTTATTTATCAAAGTAGAAAATTAAGATAGAAGATCAACAGAGAAAATATCAATAGAATTTGAAAATTCTGTGTGTGTCTGTGTGTGTGTGTGTGTGTGTGTGTGTGTGGTTTTATGGATTTGAGAGCAGTGATTACATTTTGAAAGTACTCTTTATCCATTGTTGACCATTGCAGTAGTGTCCATCAACCATATATGCTGCTAACAAAGAAGGCATACCAAAATTTTGAGGATTTTTTCCCACAGTTTTAACCAGTATGATAGCCTCAATGCTATTATTGTGGGTAGCTTAGATGGAAT